>NW_026947504.1:10495200-11095200 GCF_034190915.1 Cavia porcellus | reverse complement strand
TAGAAATTTATTTCTTGCTCATAAGCTTAGAAGTGTGTATATGTTTGCATACATTTGGGTCTCAGACCCATGAAATATCTGTCATCTTCACACAGTTTCTGGGTCATCCCGGCTTGGCCTCCGGCTAGTGGACTAAGGCTTAGAAAGAATGCAATGCTGGTATGGAAGCCAGCACATGATGAGCCTCACTTTTGTCCACGTTCCCCTGATCTTAGGTCAGTGACATGAACACATCCTGTAAGGTCTGTGTTTCCCACTGGAAAGAGAGTAGGCTTGGTAATCAGGCAGTTGGTGGGTTCGCTTATCCCCGTGTCCTCCCCGCCACAACTGTGTGGACCCAACAGTTACCTCTTGCTGGGCTCCCTGCTCAAGTCTCTTCCTATCTACACCTGCCTCACGCTGATGCCAAAGTGACTGTTAAAAGATAAACATTCGGTGTGTCATTTGCCTTGCTTAGCTTCTAATAACTTACTGAAAACAATTCTCTCAAAGGTAAAACTCCAGTCTCTGACCTGAAGTGCACAAATAATTTTCTATGACTAAACTGAATTTAAATTTGGGCTCCCAGTCTGTCAGGCTGTAGAAATGTAACCTTAAATCAGAGCTCCCTCTCCCTGGCCTGAAATTAAGTCTGAGTTTTTGGAGAATTACATGACACCAAGGCTTCCAAAGGCATACAGTGCTCAGTGGTAGTCTTGCCACTAAACTAAAGGAAAATTAAAAGTATTTCTTGCTTTTAGAACATTCCAGAAAATCACATTTTGAAAATATCATTCAAATAACAAAATAGGTAACCAAACCTAGCAGACAAACATAAAAATAAAAAAACAAGAAAATGTCATTGTGGGCACAGGGGGTGAAGTGCATTAAAAGTGTTCATGGTAGAAAATGAAATGTCTTACAGATATATCTTTTTATAAGGATAGAAGAGAACCAACATGAACTACCACTACGTGGTAGCAAACTAACTAGTATATAGTGCAAAAAACAAGCAATAGCTTATGCTCTAATGTTTCCCGTTGGTATAATAAAGTTATAATTTATAGTTAACTGTCATATTTACATATCTGTGGAAGTCTGTTCAATCAAAATACAACATGTACCTTAACTTTTAGGCAGCAAAATAATACCTGTAAGATACAGTACCTGAAGGTATATCTGCTTTGCTTACTCAGAGTCAGACATGAGGAAAAGCGATGTGAACAGACTCACAATCAGAAGGAGATTTCATCTTACAATTAGGAAGTTATGTCTGCAGGAGCAAGAGCCCACCTCTGACACTGCATTTGCTAAGTAAGGAGGGAGCTGTGGCCGGCAGCTAGACCTCCCCACCCACTCTCAGCTGAAACAATGTGGATGGTCAAGGAACTTGGCACATTTTATCTAGAGCTTCTGAAATCTGCAACCTTGAGTGTTTCTGAAAACAATAGGTGGCCTGAAGCATAACGCAATAGTCAACAGCTGAAAGTTTCCTCCAATTGTAAACACCCTTTGCCGCCTTCTAGCCAGAATCATTACTCACTTCTTAGAGTCTCAACCCATAGCTAATGATGTATTCTGCACGTATACTTATTGTGGTGATTATATTACATATCAACTTCACTGGGTTAAGGGATTCCCAGAAGAGTCACATGTGAACTAGTAAAGAGAATCTATCTGGCCAATGGGAATGGGCATCGTTCGATCCTTTGGAAGTCTACATAGAGCACAAAGGCAGACAAAGGGTAAATTTTCTGTGTTAGACCTAGAGTGTACATTTTCCCAGCCCTTGAACTTAGACTTTGCTGGTTCTCTGGCCTTTGTTTGTAGTAAAACTATACCTCTCTACTTTTCCTAGACTCCACCTTGTAGACAGATAATACTGGATCTTCTCAGCCTCTGTAATAATATAAGCCTCAGAATAAATCATTTTCTCTGTATCTCTACATGTCTTATTGGACTAATACACTTATAAGTTTAGGTGTCTTGTAATCCACAAACGAGCCTCCAAACTCGAGTTCAAAAAAATGAAGCAAAAAACATTTTAAAAAGCAGCGCTGATTTATTTTATCCTGGGCCCAGGGACACAGTGCAGTTGGAGATTGCAAAAGCTGTGTGTTGCTCCTCTATACTTGCAACCTTTATGTACATACCACAGTTTACAAAGTAAGGAGTTATGGGTGTGTATCAGGAAATCTGCTAAAGAGGAAGATCTTTGCTTTCCTTAGCAGAGAGCAGAGTAGTCTAGCAGTAATTAACAATCTTTTGTCAGCTTATTCTAGCACCACATCTGTTATTTGTAGAGGGCAACACTGGTCAACATATCAGTTAGGTTAGGTTCCCAGGGATTCACAATTCTTTACAGAGGAGAGCATTGACTAACGTATCAATTAGGTCACCCAGAGGGGGGAAATGCATACAGAACAGTACAGCCATGTTACAGGTATTTTGATATAGTACAAATACAATGAAGCTCTTTTTGCTAGTGTACAGCAGGTGTACCATGCAGAGTTCCCTCCTTCTAGTACTAGTTTCTAAGTTGCCTTTGGAGAAAGATCTGTCCTCAGTTTATGCTGTCTTGAAGAACTTCTCTATCTTGTCTGATTTTGTCTTGCCTTAGGATAGTACATGTGAGCCACAGACCAAACAAATCTTCTCTCCTGGAGAGTTTGGTCTTGATCAGAGTGAGGCAAAGATGAAATAACAGCTGGAGCCAATTCATCCAGTGATGACACCCTGAAGAGACCATCCATTAGTGCATGCTCCTGAGATAATCAGTGTTTCCCAGTTTCCATTTTTCTAAGAACTATTGCTTGGCTTTCCCTTCAATTTGGTGTTTCATCTCAGAGCCTTCCGATAAACTGTTTTCCTGGCCTAAATTTATTAGGATTGTTTGGTTTACCTGCAATCAATCTGAACTGAGAAAACATTCATTTAGCAGTTTGATTGATCAACCCCATTTAATGGACTGTTTATTTATCTTCATATCTATTGGTGCTGGGGATTGAACCTGGGTCCTCATGCACAAGAGACAAGCACTTTGCCACTCAGCTACTTCTCCAGGCCTAACTGACTCTTTATTAACCAAGTACTCTTTATTAACCTCAGTATGCTGATCACTAGTACTTAATAGCCCCAAATCTAGTACCTTCATGCCCTCCATTTGTGCTCTGTACTTACCAAGCATTACTGTCTTTGTTTATGCTCTTTGCGCACATTTTAACAATCATGTACTGTAATTAAATATTAACTAAACCAGTGAAATACAAAGGCAGACAGTATTGTGAAAACTGAGTTGAAACTTGATAAAGGAAAGCAAGTAAGAAATGTTATAAACTAGCTGGGAGTGAGACAATCATCAGATAGTGACACAAAATAAGGTTTCAGGAGGATTTTTAAAGTCAGACTATTTCTCAATAGCTAACTCTTGCTCCCGCTAAGCCAGTCCAAGAAATCACAAAGTTTCTAATGGATGACTAATTAATGACCCCAAATCAAAGGGAAGCCCACAGATGAAACATTAGAAAATAAATGTATGGTAATTTAAAATGTTTAAGGTATGTACTATTTCTCATGATTTCCTACTTTAAGTCTGCTTTCTCAAACAAAAATAAAAGTAAGCGTTCGGATAGAATAGGAAGGCTTTGTATAAAGAGAAAACTACTACGTTTTATCTTTTTATGTGTAATATCCAGGGGTTCCACTTGTCTTGAATTTAAGAACATCTCCCAATATTTTACCTCTCAGAGTACAAAAATTTCAAGCAGTTTGAAAGATCATTTAGTTTCCATCTCTCCTTTACAAAGTAAAAAAGAAGGCTCAGAGAGGTGATATGACCACACTGAGTAACAAACACAGTGGTTTACAACAGAGCTGAGACTGTGACTCAGGCTTCCTTTGGTTCAAAGGATTTTATTTATTATGTCCTTGTAGACATAGTTATTACTACAAAGGAATTCTTATAACAAAATAATGCAAAATAGATTTTAAGGCCAATTTAGAAGTAGCATATAGTGCAAAAGATATGGACTCATTATTCAGAAGTACAGACAACAGGAATGAAATATTCTCTGAGCCCTGAATAAACTAATTCAGTTCCACAATCTGAACTCTGAAAATGGGCTATGCTATACCTGGTCTTCTCTCTCATGTGTCATCCATGTTCTCACATCCACAGCTCATTTTATCTGCATAGTTTTTATAGATGTAACAAGAAAACTACATTATATAGTCAATGATCAGTTAAGCAAGATTTTTTCCTGTATATATATCCCAGAAATAAAGATGTCCTTTTCACCAAAGTAGAGGTAAGCGTGAAGGTTAATGATTAAGTAGTTCAAGAAAATGGGGCTGGCTTGATGTACTTTTCACTGGCTGATTTTGTTTCTGCTTAATTGGTAAATTAAAAGACAGTTTGGTTTTGGGTAGTGAAGGGCAAAGTGAGTTCTTTCCCCACCTGTTCTAAGAAGGATCCTTGGAGGCATGTAGTGCAGTCAGTGTTCCTTTCCTGCTTTTTTTTCCATCTTTTCTTCCCCTGATGATTTTCAGCATATTTTATTTCTCTCCCTTTTCCAAGGACAGACAGTACTACCCCAAACCAAAGAAATGACTAGGTCAGACTACTGAACATGTGGTGGGAAAGTCTTTGGTTAACTATGTTTCCTAGTCATCTCCAGGAATCCAGGTCAGACAGAGTTTGCAAAGCCCAAGGACAGAGGATCAGGCAAGTAATGTACATGATGAGGCAAATGGAAGTGGGGGAAGGAGGGGCAGGGTTGCTCTGTGCAAAGTGGGGAGTCTATATCTCATCTTAAGGTGCAAACAGTGTAGTGCCAGCCTCCAGAAAAGACGTGAGCTAAGCAAGATATATCTCTAACTGTTAAAGATAGCTAGAAATATAAGTATTTCATGTAGAAATCTCTTGATTCTAAAATTAGTTAAGAGTCAAAGAGTACCAAAGTCAAACAAAATATGTCTACAGATCAGCCACAATTCATGGGTTACAAATGAGCAACTCTGACTTTCCCAGGCCACCTTCCCTGGAATGTTCACTCCTGATTAGCCAACCCCTCACGGAAATGTTACAGTTTGGGACTGGGGCCTTAAAATTTGGAGAAAAAAATACAAAGAAAGCATTATCCTGTTTTCATTTTAGACATTTTAAACCCGTCCAGTTTCAGCAAGAGTCATGCCAATGGGCTAGCCTAACTGACCAAGCTCAGTATTAGAACATAGGATCAAAACATCAGCATCATAGAGTATTCTTTATCCAGACAAATTTTCTTGCTCTGTATTGAAGAATTTTCTGTGTAGTTCCCTTGGAAATCAGTGGTTCAGGATCTCATGTCTTGATCATCTTTCCTTTTTTAAAGTTATCTTTAAAAAGTTATCTAACAGGCAGCCCTGTTGCTCCTCCCAAGTTTCCTTTGTATGTCAGAGGGAAATGGGCAGAAGGTGAAATTTAACATATCTGTACTCTGCCTGATTCTAATTACCTGTATTGATCATTTCATTGACTCTACCTTGACACAACTGAAATTTTAGAAGACTTCACTGTAGTTCAATACTAAAGCTGTAGTAATTTTATTTAATGAAAATAGTCTATATACTGTAGTTGCCACCTCTAATATCTTGGGAATCACATAATTCCTGTAAATAATTAGAATTCTATAGAACTAATTTTAAAGGGAGATCAAAATTCTTTGCATCACCTTTGATTCCGAACATTTCTTCATGTAAAAATTAAAGAATGTCACATGTTGGCATTAGTATTTCTTACAATCTCTGTATGCAGTTAACAAGCTTTCAATTGAAAATCATCTGAGTGAAACTATAGATGTGTTAACTGAACCTGTCAAAGTTCTGATGTCCATCGTTAACAGTGTGTGAAGCCAGAGGCTTTATTTTGTAATTTATTGATCAGTTTTGTGCAATTCTATGTATGAGTAAAAGTAAGATATTAATTGACCACTTTTCTTTTTCTAGAAAGTATTGAGCAAATGCACAAGCAGGAAGAATCGTTGAGAAGATGTTATGATCTGAAAATGCACTCATACCCTTATTCTTTGGTATCATGCTTTCTGTCCCCTTACTGTAGAATTAGAAGGTCATTCAAGATCTTCCCTAATGATCTTTCATAGCCTTGACTTAGTGCAGAGTGTTGGGTGGATCTGAGTCCTCACCCTACCACTCATTTCCTGAATGGCCTTGGACAAGCCTCTCTTCAAGGTTGAATTTTCTTATTTGTTAAATGAAAACAATTATCAATTTCATTGTGAGTGTAAGGATTAAATAGAATAACACATGTCACTGGAACATAATTATCAGAGAGTAAATAGCACCACTCCCACTGAAATGTTTACTAGTAATATCCCAGTACTGATGTGAATACAGTCCCTTAAAAGGAAGCCTTACAGAAGAAGAAAGAACCCTAGCCACTGGTCCCAGTCTGCAGTTAACTGAAACTAATCTTGAGCAAGTAAATGAGCAGCTTAGACTAGGAAAGTTGAAACTCAACAATTGTTAATTTGCAACTTCCCAGAGGTGAGTCTGAGCGCTCCTGACAGTTACAAAATACATATTTCTATCTATGTTGACTAATCTCAGCCCAAAGATGTGGGTTAAAATAAACAGAACTTTCATATGGTCTAGGACCATAATACAGATAATATAATCCTTTCCATGTTTCTAGACAGAAAAGCATTATTCCAAGAAGAAAAGTGTGGGAGGAATATTTGGGTCTGTCTTTTCCTGATATCTTATTTTTCCTCTTTCTCCTTTCTTCCTTCTCCCCACTAAGTAGTTGAGTGAATTGGGGAGAAGGGGTGTGATAGGGATCTGCATTCCCATTGTAGGAGTCCCAGAGCACATCCTGAGTCCCTTGCCTTATGAGAGAGTTGCAGCTGTCTCCTCTAACGTGGTAGATGGGCTTCATTCAGAGAAAATCCTGGTAGCTGCAGATCCAATTTGTTCTAACTCAACTGCTCCATTAAACCTGGCATTTTTATCTTAAGCTACCTCATTTCCAGTGATATATTTCTCAATGAGTTCTAAATCCAGAGGGACAAGTGAGCTTTTATTTATGTGACCCTCCCACCCACAAAGCCCCCATAACTATCTTAGGGTCTATTTGAATTGTTTGAAAGAAAAATGCCCAATCCCCTTATGGCTTATTTACACTATGGTATGATCCCCTAGTCATGCCAGACCACAAGGATCCAAAATTCCCAAGGACCTATAAAGAGATATTCCCCATTAAAAGGTGTAAGTCTTCAGACTCCAGCTGCCCAGCCACTGCTTTCTGAGCCAAACCCCCATGGTAGAGGACTTTTTCAGTGGAATGTGACTGCCTCCACCATCCCTCCTGCCTCAGCAAAAGGTTCTCTGTTCCAGCCCCGAAATCCTGAGGAACTATCCATCTTGTTTTTATTTAAACATTCTAACCCCAAAATAACTTGTAGAATGAAAGAGGGTCTTATTTCACTCCACTTGGGCTGCTTCACATGGCTACAAGCTTTTTCTGTGTGCTTTTTCTCAGCACTCCCTACAGAGCACTAATCAGAAAACTGTTCTCTTTCCTGAGTCCACATTAGCTGTTTAAACATCCCAAAGTATCCCAGGAGCTGAGGTGATTGCGCACATCATTGCTACAGTAATTATATTTTATGTCCTCCACTCTTTTGGCTAGTCCTTGCAAGTGGGTTAAGATAGATTTGAAATTTTCTCATAAGGAACATATTAAGTTGTCTAGATAATAAAAGTAAGCCAGCATTTGTTTCTCTGTAAAATAAAGTAGAACCAAGCTTCCCCTTGCATATAACTGCGTACAAACCAGGGTGGTGCCTTTACTCTGATGGTGCTCTGGCTTATAGAATTTAAGTTCCTTGTAGCCACCCAAAAAACATAGGTAACTGATAGTAATGAAAATATGTATCTTCAAGTGACATTTGATGGGTTCTGCCAGGTACTCATTGATTTCACAAATGGTTTCTTTTCCAGATTGCAAAAAAGAACTAAGTCATTTCCTCTAATCACCAGAGCACTTCCCTCTGGAGCTGAGACCTCTTTCATATTGATCTACCCTCTTCTCTCCTAGCCCTCACTCTAGCCTAAGGCACACAGAAATTTCCTTTAAAACATTTCAAAATTTTCCAAATAAAGTGATCGCCAAAGAAGTACAAGGCTTTCCCTGGATTTTATTTTTTATAACACTAAGACTCATGTATTAGCTATTGAAAATGAGGATTATCAGACTGGAAACATCAGAGGAAAAGATGTCTACCTTTCACGTCATGTTTTAAAACAGAGAGATCACAATATACTTTTATAAAGAATTCTATTCTCTTGAGAATATCATTGCAGATGAGGCAAATAATAATAATAAGGTCTGAGTATAAAAATCCATCATTTGCATCATTTTTATTTAGGTAGCATTCTAATAATTATCCTAAAATATTAGAAGTGAGACTCGCTGCAGATGAATTGCAGTTGTAAAATTGTTTCTACGTTGAAAGTGGATTGATAGTACTTTTCAGAGATATTTAACATATGTGCAGCTGAGCAAAGCACTGTGGAAAAACCATGTCTAAATCCAGAGCTAGAAAACAGTCTCCCAGGCACAGAAAGGACAGGCAAGCCCTCCAGCATGCTGCCAATGGCATCCATAGCACCAGCAGAGAATTTAGTGACAGGGGATTATGGGCTCAAAGGACACACACACACACATACACACACACATATATACATATACATACATATATATATATATATATATATATATATACTATTTTAAATAAAAAGTTTAAATTTAAAAGCAAATACAACAAATATTGTGATGTACCTACCTTTCTAAATGAAGCATATTTGGCAATATTTACTTCAAGAGCTCTTTTATTTAAGGAAATAGGCACACACATTGCAGAGAAAATTGTCATCTCTTTTTCCATCCTCAGATACATTTACGTCACTCCAATCCCAAAAGGAAACCTATTCTAAAATAATATATGCTTAATTCAACACATAAGCATACAGTGTGTATATATTTATATATATATATATATCTATTAAATGTTGACTTATTATTGTTTGTTATTTTAAATGTAAATAAATGGTGTCAAAACATAATTCTTTTGCCTCATTCAGCATGCTTTTAAGGCCTGTGCACGTTGACATACGAGATTGTTAATTTACTTTGGAATTGTACAACATTGCGTCTTCACAGCACACCACAATTTATTCTCTTACTAATGGACATCTGAGTCATTTCCAATTTTTTGTTATTAGAAACAGTGCCTCAGAAAACATTCTTTGGCATGTCTTCTTGATGCACATGTACAAAGATTTCACTAGGATAGAAACCCAGAAGTCAAATGGAAGGTCCTAGGAGGTATGTATTGTCAGCTCTGCTAACTACCTCACCACCATTATCCAAAGCAGTTGTACCAATCAGTACTTCCAACCATCAGTGACTAGGAATTCCTTCTCCCCACCAACACTTCATTTAGTGTACTTCCTAAACTCTGCCAGTGTTACTGTTTGTTATGCAATTTCACTTGAATGTTTTAACTTATATTTCTCTGATATTTCTGTTTGTCACCTGAATTTGTGAAATATTTGCTTTTATTTTCTGCTTCTTATTTAATATGGTTTTTATCATCTTACTGACTTGTAAATTCCTTAGATAAGCTGGTTTCTAATCTTTTTCATTTTTTCAAACATATATCATATCTAGGAACTACATTATGCCTTAAAAATTAATTAAGAGCTATAGAGATCCATATACTTAGGCCTTTTGGGAGCCATAAAAGGTTAATGTAAAGACAGTGATACTAAAATACTGTCTTGTTCTGGGCGTGAAGGTACTCAGGAAGAACACAAAAACAATGGGGAAAGGGAAAAATCTAGAGGTTTGATGAAAAATCTCAGGAATACAGTCCTGTCAAGCTCTCTGGGGTATGAAGGAATGACTTGATTAGAATAGGCTGTGTCAGAAGATGATTAGAATTTTAACCGTGCCATTCCTACAAGCACTGGGAATTGCTCAATCTTTGCTAATGGGTGTGAGCAACATTTGTGTTAGTAGTTCTCCTTTAAATGCGGAAAAGCCACTGTTACTGACCTGTGATGGCAGGTGGCTGCCTTTAAGGACACTCCATCTGAAACTTCCTACAGAACAGAACACCGAACTTCCCTAAGCAATGCCATTATTGAAGGTGTTAGACTGGTTATCAGAAGTGTTACTTTACAAAAGCTGTACTTCCAGAAATTTTTGATAACTTTTTTTGTTGTTGGTAGGTAGAGATCATTCTACTTAAAACTGTAGAAATTCTAACAATTAAATTTAACAAATATTTATTCAACAAATAGGTCAAACACACTCCCACTCCCTAAAGGGAGGAAATAGAATTGCATTTATATTTCTTTTCCTTTCAAATGGTAGCTAGCAAGAGAAACAGAGATTAAGAAACACTTTACTGGCTGGGGATTTAGCTCAGCGGCATAAGGGCCCGCCTTGCAAGCAGGCAGTCGTGAGTTCGATCCCTGGTACCGGTAAAAACAAAAAAGACAAAAAAAAAAAAAAAAAAACACTACCACCATGGTTGACAAGCAGCTCTCTGAAGGATGTTGAAACTAAGTGTGGCTCTTTAAAGGAGAATTTCAGAGTGATTGGCTTCTATTAGTATTGAGGAGCTCCTCTGAAACTTGGGCAGTAGTAAAGAGAGCAAAAATGGACAGAGTAGGGAAAAAGCGGACACAACTGTTTACAACAGATACAGAAATATCCCTCCTGGTGCCTCTGCCTCACCAAACTCAGGGAGTAAATGGTCCAGAGACAAAGCAATTCTTTTGGACATTCCCAAAACCCTACATTTCTCCATTCCCAACTAACCAGTAAGAGTCTGTCCTAGTGGGGTTAGGGATAGTAGGAATTGAAGACCCATATGGAGTCTAACCACCTGATTTAGACTTACCGCCATGCCTAAATCAATCTCTTCATGTTCAAACAGTATGGAATATATGGCAACATTCTGAAAAACAAAGGAAGATAGCCCTATAATCAAAAAATAGAGAAAGTACATATACCTGAAACATTATATATCAAAACAGAAATCAGAAATCAAGTTCCAATAGCACCTACTTTGTGCTCATAATAAACTTCAATGAAAGAACCTCTGAGAAAAGGAGAAAGATTAGATCAAGGTTAGATCAATGTCTTATACATAAAAATGAAGGGGACGAGGTAAGTAGTGAAATGTAAGAAGAAATTAATATTACTATAATAAAATTTTTAAATTGTTTTGTAACCAGGAAAGAGTAGAATCATCACTGGGGAAAGTGAGTTACCAGTGTAATCTAGAAGATGCAATCATTCTTCCAGATCAAAGACAAATGAAAATGAGAAAGAAGTGCATGAAATCAAAATAAAATTTACACAAAATCAAAAAATTCTTCGCTGAGCTAAAAATCTGAAATTGCAGATTAAAGATGTCCATCACTTATCCAGCAAAATTGTGAAAATGAGATTGACACTTAGTCATATCCTGGTTAAATATTTGAAGTTCAAAAGGAAAGTTAATTTCCTATAATGAGTCAGGCAGAAAGGTTTAGGTTTTGTGGAGTAGAAAGTATTAATTACAAAGGAAAAAACTCAGCTTGTCCTTGGAGGTCTTCTCCACAACATTAAAATCAAACAATAAGGAAAACTAAAGCAAAATTAACGAAATACCACGGCTAGAGTATGATAAGTAGGAATTAAACAAGCCCCACAGAGTTCCAAAGGCTAATTAATGATCCTTAACTCAAAAGAGAAAACTCAAACAATTTAAAGTGAGCACATTATTTAACAAAAGGCTAATAATGAAGATTAATGTGATTTTTTAAATTTTATTTTTAAATTTCTTCCTTTAAACAGAAAAAAACAATAAAATCACTGATACAGAAATTTAAAACAAGAAAATTGAATATTAACAAGGCTTAATGCAATTGTGTATTGTTATCTTCAAAGCTATTGCTCAGATTACAAAAATATAGGCATGAAAAATTGATCAAACAATATAAATACCAAACTTGCTTTTCAGTGAACTAATAGAAATTAGTAGTATAATTATTGTAATTAATATATTTTTTTCTTTTTTCATCTTTGACTCCTTTCCCCATCCCAATTGTTCTTTTCTTTTGAGTTTCATAGTATTTATCATACATTTTGGATTGTATTTACCTTCAGTTTCTTACAATAGGGAGACAATATGATGTGTGTGTGTGTGTGTGTGTGTGTGTGTATGAGTGTGTGTGTGACTGGTTTATTTCACTCATGGGTGTGGCCTCAAGTCGCATTCATTCACTTATAAAAGCTTTGAGTTTATCCTTCTTTACAGCTGAGTTGTATCTATTCCCCAGTTGGTGGGCATTTGGGTTATTTCCAAGATTTATCTATTATCAATTGCTGGGCTGTTATAAATGTGGGCTTATACATGTATTGCTGTAAAATGATGTTTTTAATTATCCTAGATATCTGGGTCAAATGAGACTTCCAATTCTGGATTTATGAGGAATCACCACACTGATTTCCACATTAGTTTTACCAGTCTACACTCCCAGAAAGCTGAGAAGGATTTCTTTTTCACTCACAACCTCACTACCACTTGTTATTGGTTGAATTATTGATGATAACCATTCTTTCTGGGGAGAGAAACAATCTCAGTGTTCTTTTAATTTGCAATTTTCAAATGGCCAACCTTGAACATTTTTACACATATTTACTTACTATTTGTATTTCTTCATCTAAGAAGTATACACTTAGTACTTAGTGTACTAAGAAGTATCCAAATATTGGATTGGGTCATTGAATTCGGGAAGCCTGACTTTTTTTAATTCTTTATATGGTTTATATAGAAGTCTTTTGTCTGAGAGACAATTGGCTAAATTTTTTCCCATGAGGGTTGTCTTTTCACTCTGCTGTTTATCAGGGATTCAGCCAAGAGTCCCAATTGTCAATATTGGGAACCCAGCCAAGAGTCTCAATTGTCTGTCTCAAGAATGCAGGTAGAAAAATAAAAAACAGAGACAAGTATCATATTCCAACAATGGCTGGGAAGTCAATGTCTCTGTATCCAACCTCTTCCCTCCCAAAGCACCCACAATTTATTAACTGTATACAGTGATAGGTGCAGCTAGCAAAGGATTACAGTTCATCCAAAGACTCGACTCCAGAGGGCATAGATAATCTTATGTTTGAAGTATTTTGACCCGAGTATAATCCTGTGATGATTTAAGAAAGCATAGATAATTTATACTTAGAAATATCTTGTCTTTGAGTATAATCCTCAGATTTGATTTAAGAAGGTGTAGATCCAATCCGGGGAGCTGAGGCCACATGAGGTGAGTTCCAGCACACCAGTATCAGCCCAGGGAGTTTAAGATCATCACTCCCAGTGGTTAACTGCCTTCCCAGCCTCCAGACACACTGGACTAGGCTCCAGAGGTTTCCTGGGCCTGATTAGACCATGACCAGTAACCTTCCTTCAATCAGAAGAGCTGAGGGCACATGAGGCGACTTCCAAATAGCCATAAACAAAATAAAACTACACCCAGACATATAATAATCACCATCCCAGAAATCCAACATAAGAATAGAATATTAAAAGCTGTTAGAGAGAAAAGACAGATCACCTATAAAGGAAAACCTATCAGAATCACAGCAGACTTCTGAACACAAACAACAAAGTCCAGAAGAGCATGGAGCGAAGTGTTTCAGATCCTAAAGGAAAATGACTTCCAACCTCGGTTGATATACCCTGCAAAACTGTCCTTCAAAATAAATGGAGAAATAAGATACTTCCATGACAAAGAACATTTAAGGAAATTTATGACTACCAAACCAACTCTGCAAAGAATACTGAAAGACATTCTAGATAGGGAAAAAAACCACTAAGCAAGGCAGACAGTTAAACAGAATGGAAAGCTAAAGATACAACAGCAGAAAGATAACATGTCAACAATAAACCAATATAAAACAGTTATAACCAATAATAAAGAAACAGACTGGCAGAATGGATCAAGAAACAGCATCCAACAATATGCTGTCTACAAGAAACCCATCTAACCCAATCTAAGGATGGAAAACAATACTTCATGCAACAGGAACCCCCCCAAAAAGTGGGGGTAGCTATTCTGTTTGCAGAAAATGTGAACTTTCAAATCAAGAATGATCCAAAGAGATAAACAAGGTCATTACATACTGGTTAGGGGAAAAAAGTCAAAAGGAAGAGATAAAACTCTTAAATATATATGCACCAAATTCCAGAGCACCCAGCTATACAAAAGCAAATATTAACGAAATGAAAAATCAAATAATCACTAATACAATTATAACAGCAGACCCTAACACACCATTGACATGAAGGAACAGATCAACCAGACAGAAAATCAGCAAAGAAATAACAGAACTGAATCACACCTGTGAACAAATGGATTTGATGGACATATACAGTGTTCTATCCTACAACGTCAGAATATACATTCTTCTCGGCAATACATGGGACATTCTCTAAAATACATCATATACTAGCCCACAGAACATATTTAAGTAAATGCAAAAGAATTGAAATTATCCCATGCATGTCATCAGATTATAGCACCATAAAATTAGAAATTAATGATAAAAGAAACCGCAAACACCCCACAAATACATGGAAATTGAATAATACACTCGAGCAATCAGTGGGTCACAGAGGATATTAAAGAAGAAATTAAATAATACTTAAAAACAAATGAAAATACAGATACAACTTACTGGAATCTGAGGGATGCAATGAAAAGGGTCCTCAGAGGAAAATATATTGCACTGAGTTCCCACATCAAGAAAACAGAACAAACACAAATAAACAACCTGATACTACACCTCAACCATCTAGAAAAAGAATAAGCTATGCCCAAAGCCAAAAGAAGGGAGGAAATTATAAAAATCACAGCATGAATTAATGCAGTAGAGACTAAGAAAGTAATCCAAAGAATCAATGAATCAAAGAGTTGGTTCTTTGAAAGAATAAATAAAATTGATAAGCCCCTAGGAAACTTTATTTAAAAAAGGAAAGAAAAACTCAAATTCATGCAATAAGGAATGAAAAAAGTGAAATCACTACAGACTGTGGAAATACAGAGGATCATCAACACCTATTTCAAAAACTCTACTCTCATAGGTTTGATAACACAGAAGAAATAGATTCCTAGAAACATATGAAGTACCAAAGCTGCGTCAAAAAGACACAAAACTGCTAAATAACCCAATTTCTATTAATCAAATTAAAAATGTAAGTCCTTATCTACAGAGAAGAACCCAGGCCCAGATGGATTCACTGCGGAATTCTACAAGAAATACAAAGAAAACTTAATGCCAACCCTCCTCAAACTCGTCAATGAAATTGAAAGGGAAGCAATTCTTCCTAAGTCATTCCTGGAAGCAAATATTACTCTAGTACCAAAACCTGAGAAAGACCCAACTAAAAAAAAAGAACTACAGGCCAATCTCCCTAATGAACATAGATGCAAAAATTTTCAATAAAATATTGGCAAACAGGATGCAGCAAATCATCAAGAAGATTATACACCACGACCAAGTGGGATTCATCCCAGGCATGCAGGGATGGTTCAACAATGTAAATCAATAAATGTAATACACCATATCAATAAAGCCAAATGTAAGAATCACATGTTCATTTCTATAGATGCAGAAAAAGATTTTGATAAGGTCCAACATTCATTCATGATAAGAACCTTACAGAAAATTGGAATAGATGTCTTTACCTCAATATGATAAAGGCCATTTATGACAAACCAACACGCAGTATCATACTAAATGGCCAAAACCTGAAGGCCTTTACTTTATAATCAAGCACAAGACAAGAATGTTCCTTATCACCTCTCCTATTTAATATAGTACTAAAAATACTAGCCATATATTCTTCATACAAAGAATTAAAAAATACTAGATCTAGAGAATTCACTCCTTAAATTCATCTGGAGCCAGAAGTGACCTAGAATAGCAAAGACAAGGCAGGGAGCATCACAATCCCTGACTTGAAATTATACTACAAAGCTACTGTAATAAAATCAACATGGTACTGGAATAAAAACAGATCTGAAGATCAATGGAATAGATTAGAAGATACAACCATAACTACAAGCACACTCAACCACCTGATCTTTGATAAAGTAGCCAAACATGTTCACTGGAAAATCAATAGTCTCTTTAATAAATGGTGCTGGAAAAACTGGCTCTCCATATGCCAAAAACTAAAACTAGACTCATGTCTATCACCATGTACTAAATTAAAATCTAAATGGATCAAAGATCTAAATATTAAAACAGAAACACTAAATCTGTTGGAAGACAAATTGGGTAAAAATCTTGAAGACATAGGGCTAGATAGAGAATTCATGAACAGGAATCAAACCGCATGGGACATACTTCCCAGAATCAATAACTGGGATCATGTCTTATTAAAAAGTTTCTGCATGTCAAAAGAAATCTTTTGACAGCATAGCGAAAAGAAAACCCGCAAACTGGGAAAAAATCTTATTTAACTGTCCCTCAGACAAAGGACTTCTGTCTGAAACATATAAAGAATTAAAAGGAGTCAGACCCCAAAATGCAAAGACCCAATCCAAAAATGGTCATCCGAGATGAATACACACTTCTCAGATGAAGAAATACAAATGACAAATAAATACATGAGAAAATGTTCACCATCATTAGTCATTAGAGAAATGCAAATTAAAACAACACTGAGATTCCATCTTACTCCAGAAAGAATGGCCAGGATCAAGAAAACTACCAACAACAAATGCTGGAGAGGCTGTGGGAAAAAGGAACTCTTCTGCAGTGTTGATGGGAGTGTAGACTAGTGTAACCATTGTGGAGGTCAGTCTGGAGATTTCTCAAAAAGCTGGGATTGGAAGTCTCATTTGACCCAGCTATAACACTTCTAGGCATATTCCCAGAACTAAAAACATTATATCACAGTGATAGTTATGCACCCATTTTTATAGAATCCGGGACTCAGCAACTGATTGCTAGAGGAATTTAGATGACTATGCCCTCACCCTGCATCCGTGCAACCAGATAACCAGGCAAGTGCCAGCCACACAGCAGTACTCTAATTAGGGTACACATGATAAACAGGTGAGACTGGTGGAATAGAAAAGTCTGAAAAACAAGCCAGCAGGCATTAAGTTAGATAAGCCAGTGCTGTGCTTAGGGACAAAGACACACAGAGAATAGAAGCAGATAGGTGAGACTGCCCCTACCTTTTTTAAATTTTTAATTTAATTTTATATTGCTTTATTTTTTGTTTTTATCTTACTTTCTTTTCATTTTCCTTTTTTCTTAACTTTTTCCTTTGCAATTAATTTTCAGCTTCACTGCACTATGGTCAGTTAATATTCATGGTATAATTAAATTCTCTTGCATTTACTTAAGCATGTTCCAAGAGTTTGTATATGGTCTGTTGTAGAGAACATTCTATGTGCAACTGAGAAGAATGTGTTGTACATTTCTTGTTTGGGGGAGTATGATGACCTCAAATTCATGTTCAGACCCAGTCGGGAGGAACATGATGTTGAGACACATAATCTAACTTTGACATTTAACAACATAATCGTTTTCTCTATTTAAGGGGCACAAAATATGTCAGAAAAGTTTAAAAGAAATAAGAAACTCAACAGATCAACTTATGTTTTGGCATCTAATTTTGGTCAATTTGTTTCTGTCACAAATAAGGAAAGAAAGCAAACTTAGTGAAGCTAAAAGCTGCAAAAATTTTGTTTACAAAGAATGGATTATACTTATGTTTTCTGTTTCAATAATAAGCATATCTTTGACCTGAGAATTCCAAGAGTACCATAGTTCCTATTGCATTCCTGAATATGCCTGCTACATGTGACCACTTGTTTCTTACAGTTTATAATTTTATATAATAACAACCATCAGTAGCTGGGAGCCTCACTCAAGCTAACAATTATTATTTACACTAGAACTATAATCTTGCTAATCATTAATGTATTTGGTATTTTTTATCATGTACATTAATACAGTTTGGCAAGGATCTCAGGGGTCAGAATGGAGGTATTTTGCTTCTCTTCTATGACAGATGATGAATTTGAGGAGAAAAAAAGAAACAGAGTCAAATTCAGTTCCTGCACACACTTCAGAAGGTGAACATTAGCAGAATATCTGGAATTAGCATTTATTGAGTGTCTATTATATAATAGGCAACTTCAAGTATTTTACATCATAGTCACATCTAATTCCCTGGCTCCTGTAATGGCACTATTACTATTCTCTTCTTTCCACTAAGGAAGAAATAGTTTAAAGAAATTAACATACATATCTATAATTTGACTGCATTGCTAAAATTTTAACCCAGATTCATTCAACTATAAATCTCAGCTCTTTCTTACAACACTGATACCAAATACATGGATCACTGAAAATTATCCACAAACTCTGAGAGGTATTTAAAAATTCTAGCAACATCAGTTCAACAGCAAGCAATAATATAATGAGTTATACTTTGGCAGTTTCTCTCCCTGCCCCCCACTTTGGCAGTTTCTTGAAAGACTTACATTGATGCTAGCATCAAAATCATCTTAAGAAACTCTTGAAAAGAATCATAGAAACTGAAGATCCAAAGAGACTCCAAATTCTGTCTAGTCTAATTTATAGTGGGAAATGTATATCTGTTTCCTTGATCAAAATGCCGAACACTTTTAATACTTCAAGTTCAAAACTCTTTGGGTGCTCTTCGCTGAAGGAGAAATCGCTGGAAGAGTGCGTTGCCAGGAAATCAAGGGCAAGTATGGGAGACTAATTGAGTGAGAATCTGAGAAATAAATTCAAGTGTTTTATTTTCCATCTCCAAGCCTTAAGACCAAAAAATAAGTACTCAACGGATTCCAGACTAGTAGAAATTTGGAGTGTTTTTTTACTATGAATTTCTATAATCATGTTGGAGACCTTAGGATGTTGATGATCATAATGATGAAGAAGAAGAAGATAAAATGCTACATATCACCTTCTGAGGATGAGCAGGTCAGAAAGGAATGCTTAGAAGTTCACATGGATTATACATATTGAGGTTGGAGGCACATAGAGAATAATTGAATCCAATTGAATTGGCGAGAGGGGAGTTAACAAGTCTATGTCCTAAAGCCCAGAACCTGTGAGTGGCAAAATATCTTTGCATGTATAATTGAGTTAAAGATCTTGAAATGGGAAGAGTAGCCTAGATTACCCATTTGGAGCCAATTGGACTGTGGGTCTAACACAACTGTCCTTATAATGTGATCCCAGGAACACAACTTCAGGTTAGCACACCACATTGGCATGTGCAAGTGAAGGTTTAAGAGGGATGGAAATAGAAGGGCAGGTAGACGCTCCTCAGAGGAGCTTTTTATCACATGGGCTTAGGAGCTAACCTACACAAATACCAGAAATTCTTTGCTTCCAGATTTATACAAATTGTACAGTTTTTAATCTTATACAATTCAGGCTTCTAATAATGGTACTGCCATCCAAATCCAATTAAAGGCTTTTTCCTGACCTCCGTCTTTCTCTAAATACTTAAACAACACTTGTCATGCAGTACAATGCAACAGGGCACAGGAGGAAAAGGAATTAGTTGAAAACACTTTGTCACCAACTAGTGTGGGTCTTAGCTTTCATGATTATGGAAACCAGAATTATGGCAACAATATTAATGCACAGCAAATCTTTAATTAGAAAGTAAGAGAAAATAAAAGAATTATGGCTCTGCCAAAGGTTAAGCCAGTCTCCTAACAAAGGAAAAATAAGAGACAGGAAAGAGATCAAAAGAAGTGGATCAAACAAACCCTTTCACAAAAGAATGGAGACCTGTTTTATGGAGTGCTGTGGTGGGCTGGTGTCCTGGTGGAATCCTCAGGGTCTGAGGGGCAGTTTGGTTCCCAAGAGATGACTGTTCTTCCTTGGGATAGGAAGAACAATCTTAATTCCTTGATCTCATCGCAGAGTGTCTGAGGTTTGAGAGAATGCTGGAAACCTTGCATGTTCCTGCAAGGAAAGGATCTAGCACTGAATTCTGTTAAAGCTGATGCTCCTATGAATCCTCAGAATTACTTTGGTAACCCTTCTCTTGGTGTCCTTAGCCTTGAAGAAGAAAGAGACAGGCTAGGCAAATTCAGAGCAAATAAGCTTCGTTTTACCAGTTTTTCCTAAATGACTATATCCAAGTTTTTAAGGTAATAAAGGATACAAAATGGAGGTCAGGCTTTGTTTTGCTTCCAGTTCCCTGCTGAGCATCTGTAGGCCTAAGGGGAGATTCATAGGTTTTAGCAAAAAACTGTTCATAAGTCCCTAATTGTCTTAGCGGAAAATACAAATTATACTTTTAATAAATAATGATTCAATGAACCCAGTAATTTGTTTTCCCTATGGTAATCACTGACCATATCACTATAGAAATGAATTAAGATGTATTTTAGACGGCTCTATCCAGGCGAAATTAAACTTCAGAGTAGCCTAGATTTGTGATATGAGTCAGCACCCCACAAATAATGTGATGATGGACCATGAGTTTTCTAACACACAATGCAATTGCCTATCAAGTAGTCTGAATGGACAATTGGATGTATGACTGTGGCTACCACATTAAAATTCACACAAAAAATAGACAAGGGTGAAAAATTTATTCTAGCATGTCTTGATGTTGTACAGACCAAATGTATAATTTTAGTAAACTTAATCCTTCTTTTGCAAGTCCCATCTTTCAACCACTCTGCGCTACAATTTTGACAATTCTTTATTAAAATGCATTAAGATACCAAAGAAAAATAAAAGCTCAGCTAATATTTTATGCTTCCGATTACTGAGTTTCTTTCCTCACTCATCCTGGTTGCTATTTTTCTTCTCATTGCCTCTTTTAGTGCTAAATAGTTCTTTGTGTTGTACAGCAAATACAGCTATATATATGATCTACAATAATTGTTCATGATGGAATGAGGAAATATCATTTTCCACTCAAAACAATTTCCAGATGAACATGCATGACTTGAACTACTGCAGCATGTACCACAGGCCTTTCCAAGCATTTTTGGGACCAGAGCTGACAGTAATGATGTTGAGAATGCTTGATGCCCTGAACTGTTGGTTGAAATTAACCATGCCACCAAATTTGACATGCAAAATGAACATATTTTTGAGCTAGCAGTTAGCTCACTCACTTCAGAACAACTGAAAAATTCTCTTTTAGAAATGAGAGATTTTCTTCTTCGACCAACCCTGTAAGTATGAGATGGAACTAAATCTTTCCAAATTGCTTTGGCTGTTCTGCTCAAAACCTTCATGTGTACAGCCATGCTCCAAACACAGAAGCAGTAAGAATCATTCCAGAACTATAAAGCTGTATCAAGGAATTCCAGTAAAATATACAGACAGTATCTGGGGTCATGTCTGAATTTATGTAAGCAAAAATTAATCTATGTTCCCTAAACTAAGTGTAACGTTTAATGTAGATTTTAAAAATACTGTGAAAGGTCATGTGGAGGTTGGTTGTGCATAAGCCAGAGGCTGAGGATTACAGGTTTAAAGCCAGTCCGGGCAACTTAGTGACTTAGTGAAACTCCATCTCAATATTTAAACAAAGGCAGAGAAAAAGAGTTCAGGATGAAGCTCAGTGCAAAGACTCTACATTCAATAACCAGCCTAGAACTCATTCTTCTGACAAGATACTCATCTGGTTTTCTGACCCACAAAATTTGTATCAGTTAAGACTTTTCTTTCCCAAGAAATAAAGACTCCACAGAGCATAAATAATACTAGGGACATATTTTAAGAACATAGAGTCGACTTGAATCTCAGGTCAAGATGCAGCCAATTGTTGGAAGAACTCGAGTCAGTTAGAAAGTTAGAAAGCCCTCTCCTTCCCACCCGTTCCTGTGAGTGTCGCCCCTCAGTGGGTGGGTGGGGGGCTGTCTCAGCAGCAGCTGAATTCAGCACACAGTTCTCCCACAGATGAACGCAGAATACGTAGAACCAGCTTTTTGCCCTCTTCTCAGTACACAGTCACAAGCACTGGCCAATCAATACCTCCTGCTTGGAAGTCTAAGACCAACTCAAAAGAGTCTCCCCGCTGGACACACAGAGGACCTAACAGGTCCCTTTCATAAGAAGACTGCATTTTAGCTCCAGGGATCCTCTTCCAAGTTTCTCAGGTTTAGTAGCTCCAATCTGTTCTTTTTGGTCCTCCAATCCTAAGAGTAATAGCTAGTTCCTACAGTTTCTGTTTTAAGGTTTTCTGGTTTTGGTTACAAATCTGACAGCTTTATGCCTATTTAACAGTTCTTTATGCTAAATTATTTTTGTTTAACTGGTATGGTTTTTTGTCTCATTGGAATATGGAGTGATAGTGTCTGTTACTATTGAGCTACATGATTTCAGCAGTCTCATCAGCTTTGAAATTTTTCCAATACTTAAAAAAATGTACTTTGGTAAATCACCAGTATTGTATGAATGTATTTACAGTACTTGAATATTAGTAATAAATGCCCATACACTCAGCACCATGATAATAGGTTTATTTTATTTTATTTGGTCTCCCCAATAATGCTCTGAGGCATGTGGTATGCTATCCTAGTTTTAGAGACAAGGTAGCTCAGGTTCTGGGAAGTGGCCTAGCCTAAGAAAGACAGAAAGTTAGTAAGTACTGGAGTCCAATTTTTGAGTCTATGTCCTGGTTTTTCTCCTCAGCCCTTTCCACCAGCTATCCTAGCACTTAGGCATGGTTTAGTAGTCATTCAATTTCACAGCAGTTTACCTCATACTGTGAGAATAGAAACCTGAATTTTATCTGGCCTTATATGTCCAATATAGCCACTGTGATTAGAGACCTACAGTAAATGTTTCTTGAGTTGAATCCTGAAGAAAATGATTCAGAGGATTTGAAGAGATGAATGACTCATGAAGAGAAGTTAAGTCCTCAAGCTATTTGGGGCAGCCAACTGAAGTAGCTTTCAAAGCAGATGCAGGACTTGGCACCTAAACAGTGTGACTGTGTGCCCAGGGAGGGAGAATTAAGTGCAAGATATTCTGTATGCAGAACCCAAGTTCTCAGAAACCGTTGTCGACTCAGGAAGGATAGACCTAAATCCAAAAAGAAAAATCACTCTTTTGTGACCACGGAAGTAGAAGAGATCTCTGGTTTGAACTATAAACTGGAACTCATATTAAACTCAGGGCACATAACTTACCTAATCTAAATGTAATTTTTATCCTAAAATGTTTTCTAGTTTAAAACAGTTAGTCTCCTTTTATATATCCTCATGTGGCACCTCCTGCATTGCTCGTTAGACAAACACACATGGAAAATAAGAGCAGCCAGTTGTTAAAACATACTGATTTTGACAGGAATGTGTCCAGAGAGGGATTCTGAGGCCTTGTCCACTTTGGTCACATTGTTTCTTCTTGAGAGAAAAACAATAATCTTCTTATATATCTGATGACTTGACCATTATAACACCTTACTATTACACACGCTACACACTTGGAAGTCTAAACACCAAATTTAAAACACCATTGTAACCTATAAAGAATAAGTTAATTTGCTCTGTTTCTCAGTAAAAATTTCCTGTGATTTCAGGTGCACCACAATATTTATTGACAATCAGAAAGAAATAATCGGTTTTAACATTTTAGAACCTTTTCTATTGAAGGACTCGGGAAACTATTTTGTTCTCTTGCCTAATGTGCCCATTTGTCTGGTGTTAGTAAATGCTCAGGCATTTGGTTTCCCACATGTTTTTTGCAGCTGTTTCCTAAGAGGCCCTGAGATGTTTCAAAGTTCGAGTTGCTGTCAAGCTATTGGAAGTTTCCAAATTTGACTTCTAGGCGTAAAGGGCCAGAGTATTCTTGTTGCTTCTGATGAAATTTTAAGCAAGAAATCCACTTCTGTTATTTATTTTGCACCACTAGTATACCATGTTTCATGGTCCATTATGCTATGAACCTCCAAGACCTGAACGATCTTGAAAGTATGAATTGTTCCATTTCATTTCGAGGAAAATTTTTCCTTATGGAAATATGTGAGTCAATAAACTTAGAAAACTTTAGGATACAGTAAAATAGCCAAAATTTGTCCAAACTCAAGCAAACTGAAAATCCTAACCAATATTTCTCAATCATGTAGGCCTCAGTTTCTCCTATGGACATGGGGCAGGAAACATGAAATAATAAAATACATTATAATTTTGATGGTCTTATTACCAAACCAAAGATTGAAAATTTGGCTACAAGAATTTATAAACATCTGAGATCCAACCAGCTGGCAAAATTGACGTTATCTTACACAGTGCATTTTTTAACTAATAAAAAGAAATGAGAATTTGCTTAAATGTTATGATAGAAAATCCCAAGAACTTTAGCTAATATTTAGAGCTTATGAGCTATTAAAGCTCTTTTCAGATGCTCTAAACAACATCTGTGAGCCATATCCCTAAAGCACACAGAAACATAAAATCCACACTGTACTTGATTTTATAACTGAATATTTTGATATTTAACTCTATTAAAATAATGAGCCTAATTACTAAAATCATCTTAACAAGTTTTCCCAGAAAAAAAGAATGTACTTTGTGCCAGCACTTCGTTCTCCTGCCAAACACTATAAACACCAGCCTGCTATAAATTAGTGCAGGCTTTTTCTGACGGCTGCTCTGAGTTATCTGTAAACTTCCCTAAAATGCTTACTTTGTAGTAACTAATAAGGATGTTCAGTGATTTTAACAGGTTTGAAAGAATTATTTGCCAATTTTAATCAGTTAAACAAGAATGTTATTAAATTGCTGTAGGTAAAAAAAAAAAAAAAAACTTTTTTCTCTTTTTGACCTTATCTATAGAAACAAAGAAACATGGTAAGATATTAAAATTTGTATCCCTAAAATTACTGAACTTATTCAAGTGACCTTTCTTTAAGGTGTAACGAAGCTCAATAGAATAGGGTGTGAGAATGTGTTTATTTACAAAGCGACAATACTGATATTAACAGGGGTTGGAAGAAACGATCACTGATAGCTATTAAGTCTAATATTCTTGGATTATCTAATAACATGGAATTGTTAACCAAATTATTAATTTTCTTCTGAAATTGTCAACTAGACACAAATTAAGTATGCAAATTATTTCCTGATAAGATGCTGACTCTCTAAACCTACATATTATTTTAAAAAATCACAAGTTGCCAATCTCATAATTTGATAATCAGTGGGTTTCTGTTCCTCAAAAGTACTACTGGGCTTTACAGTCAGTGGAGTTGCCACATAAAATTTATCATTTTCTGTGCTCTGACTTGTCAATGACCACACATTTTGTTCCCACCCTCCATGCTGGTGAATCACCCTTAATTAATTGATGCTGTTAAGACAATTTGAACCTGCTACTATTTAAACAAAATGATTTGAGTTTGCTTGTCATTCGTGGTTTGTTTACAACACAGAGGGGACAGCCAGACTCCAGCCCCTTCTCGCATAGGGGCTGGCAAACAAGAAAAGCCAATCCCCTCTTCCCTGTAAGCCACCAACTCATCCAGAGAAACGCAGGCTGTGATGACAGCTATTGAGGTAAAACGCACTTTGATGTTTGTGGTGTTTGGTGTTTCACTGACCTTGCAGGTACAGCATCAGTGGTCTGATCATATATTCAGAGGATGGCAGTACCTAGCGTGGCATCTGTGGGGGATCTCCTTCTGATAGTTGCCATTGTTAACTCCTAATTGTCTGGTTTTCAATGTATCATTTTCATTGTTTTGTAGGGTTGGGTTTTATTCTGTTTTGTTTTGTTTCATTTTATTACATCCAATGGCAGGAGTAACTATTTCAAAAATAGCCAGATATATTATGGTAGCCATTTCGATTTTACTGTTGTCTTGTTTTGAAGTCCTTTATTGCATTCATTGCTTTGTTTTTGTTGCTTCTATTCTATTCTGTTCTGTTTGATTTTCACTGTGTCTGAAGGTATCTGCAGCTATTTTAAGGACAGTAAGAGGCATAATAGTAACCATTGTTGATTTCATATTATTTTAAAGTCTTGTGCCACTTACACTGATTTGTTTTCATTGGTTTAATTCTGTGTTAATTTCCTTAGTTTTATCCTCTTTAAAATAAAAAAGCAAAATAAAATACAATTAACAAAGAGCAACCTTGAGAGGAAATTTGCAGTGAAATTCCCCCATTCCCAGATGCTGATACACCCAATTCTTTGAAATAAGAGCACAGAGGTGCATGCTCGGCTCATCTTCCTTTGCCTTCAAGCTCTGTACTCAAAGCTGCCCACCTGAAAATCTAACGTGTGCTTCACATGGAAGAAGAAGCTTAACATGTCCTGGGGCCCACCGCAAGCCAGTTACTAGGCTCTCATTTAATGAACCTGTCAGTCATCCTTCAAGATTTTAGTAATAAGCAACTGAGACTCAAAGAAACTAAATGCGTCCTTGCTTTTGATTAAAAGTTGCCTAGGTCTGCACTAAGGGAAATTTGGGTCTGCTTCAGGAAAACTGAATCTTATTCCTGGGAATAAGCGATCTTTTGAGACACTTGGTATTCAAATGGCTAAGTAAGCATATATTCAAGAATTATTTCAGAGAGCGTATCTTTAATATTTGCCTTTCTGTTTTCTTGTAAGCCCCATGAGGAAGATGCCACTTGTGTTCTTCATCATTGCATTTCCAATGCCTGGCACGTGGCAGGAGTTCAGTAAACACGTTTTGACTATCACATACACACTCTGCGTGTTCCACTGGCTTCCTCGGAGACTTCGCTCGGGCAGGTTGGCTCAAGTCGGGATGATCCTGGATTTGTCCATCAAAAGACTTTAATCCTACACTTAACCAACAGTCATTATCCTTTGGCAGCCAACTGTACTCTACTGTGTTTTAGCATAAAAAAAGTAAAACAAAATTTCATAACAAAATAATAGGAGAATAATAATAGGTAATACATTGCATATTGCTATCTCCAAAGTAACTATTCAGAGTACATGTGCTGGGGATAAAAAAATTCTCCAAACAATATTAGCACAAACGTTTCTTTTCAATGAACTAAGAGAAACTTTTCTTACTATCTTGTATTTTTTTCATTTTCCTTTCTTTCCTTCCGCCATTCCCCCATCCCAGCTCCTTTTTCCTTTGGAGAACTCTCTTCCCATCGCATAGTATCTATTTGTACTTCTGGGACCTTATTTACTCTTTCAGTTTCTCACACCAGGGACATGATACCATGTTTACGCATTTGAGTCTGATTTATTTCACACTTGAGTGTGCTCTCAAGTTACATTCATTCACCTATAAAAGCTTCGAGTTTATCCTTCTTTGTGGTTAAGTAGTACTCCACTGTATAAAAAACCACATCTTTTTATCTATTCCTCAGTTGACGGGCATTTGGGTTGTTTCCAAGATTTATCTATTACAAATTGTGGGGCTATAAACATGGGTATACGTATATCACTATGGTATGGTGTTTTTAATTCTTCCAAACAGATACTCAGAAGTGGAATAGCTAAGTCGAATGGGATCTCCAATCCTAGTGTTCTGGATTTTTTTTTTTTTTGAAGAATCTTCATACTGATTGCCATATGGATATTTTTAGAAGCCAACTGCACCCAACTTTTATCTAATTGTTTCCAAATCAATTAGGAAAGTTTGTCAGAAGATAATGTACTACATATAAATGAGGAGATGAAATGCAAAATGAAAGCCACAACAGCGACACTGGGAAGGAGGACAGCCCAGGAACCTAAAGGGTCGAGGTTCCCAGCTTGTCACTGCAGCACTAGTTCTCACATTTGTCACTGCTGTCCCTGGTCATCCCTGGTGTGCACCGCAGGTGCCCACCTGCGAGTCCTTCAGACATCCTGCTTGTCACTGCAGCAGCTGGTGATGCTGACTCAAGCGTCCTCTGTGAGTGGTTCCTCTTCTCACAGAACAATATCTGGGTGAGGCTAAAGCCTTCCCAAGATGCTCAAGGCATCGCCAAATTGTACACAACCCCTGTGTTTCCCACTGTTTCCAAGCCATGCACTGGGATATATTTATGTGGGTCAGTGTGTCAAGGACTTAGCCTCCCGCATTTTTGTGAGAAAACCACCAAATTTCCTACCCTTCACCACTGGATCTATAAATACCCAGGTGTCTGCACATAAATCTTTCAAACTCTTTTTCCCTGTGCAATAGAGGTTTGGTGGCAGACACACTGAGATACTGAGATCATTGGTTTGGGTTCCCCTAGGCCTTGCGACATCCTGATCTACATTAACAAAGGTCATCTTGACTTGAATAACAGAATCCAGCCATTATGGTTCAGGTACTTAACACCACATGATAAACTTCCCCCAAATGTAAGGGCTTATTGTAATGACCTCATTATTGTCCGTGATTCTTGGCTTGACCAGCAGTCAGCTTTAGGCCTTCTCTGATACTCGTGCTTTGCTTCTTTTAGGCAGGCATCTGTGATCGGATGGGAGCTGGCCGGGCTGGAACACCTAGAACAGTTTCAGGCCTGCTAGCTTCATACCAACCTTGTGTGTGTCCTTCAAGTCTCCGCAGAAGTGTCATTTCCTGCCGGAAAATATCCCTGACTCCCAGCCGGACCTCTTCCCTTCTGTGCTGAATTTCATTTTCATAACCCTCACTGCTCTGGTAGTGTCTTGTCAGAAGCTATCATTTCTCCTAAATTCCAAATATATTCTAGTTTTGTAGGATCTGTAAAGCAGGCTTCCATGTACTAAATGAAAGAAAAGAATGAAATATTCTCTGAATTATTCCAACAACAATGCAAATAACTTGCATTCTAAATTCTTTATGCCTTCTAAATGAAGTTGGTTTATGAATGTAACAAGAATATCTGAACAATTTCTTGAATCAATGATCTGCTCATTTGACTATATGTCCAAGCAGAAAAATAAAGATCTTTACACTTAATAAAATTGGATTCTTAAAATCCTAGTTCCTTTCTCTCGCTGTAGCACACAGTGTTAAGGGAGCAAGAGGAGCTGAGCCCAAGCATGCCTGGTTAAGCTGAGTGAAATGTTTCCCACTTCTTAAGATAAACTTTCCTAACTTGTTAGATTTTCAGTTTCTGGCTTTGCTTCCTGCAAGTGTTTACAGGAAGTGTTTAATTTGATGTTCATTGAGTCAAATGCCATAATCATCCTTGGGAGAGCCAGATGATAGCAAAGCTTGACTTGTAAAATAATTTTGCCTTGATGATTCCGGTCAACTGATTTTCATCAAAAATATTATTCTGAAAAAACAAGGTATAAAATACAGTCAAGCAAAGCAACAGTTGGCCATTCAGAATCTAAGCTTGTCAAGTTTCATTTGCTAGAGACACTGAGATAAGGAGACTACATTTTTAATCTTTGTTTATATTACTACAGTCTTGTCTTTGGACTCCATTGCCTCTAAACTGTGATTATTACTGGAATTTTCTTACTGATTTATTTATCCTTATTGGAATCTTCTTTAAACTCTGCCTGAGAAATAAAGTTACCAGTGCAACAGTGAACAACAATTGTTGCTCAGCTTCCATCCTGCTTATCAGCTTCTAATTCTAGAAACACAGAGCTGAGAACTGCACATTCATAAACCAAGACCCTTGAGTCTTAGTAACTAATCCAGAGAGTTGCCTGGACTAACTTATGTCTTAGATGTTTTATTTCACTTTCCTTTTCCCTTTTTAGTTTTTTGTTTGCTTGGTTGGTTTTTGGTTTGGGGGGCTTGTTTTGTTCTGTTTTGTTTTTGATATTGGGGATTGAATTCAGGCCTTCACAATGAGCTACATACTCAGTCCTTTTAATTATTCCTCTTTTTTAATGTTTAGGCAGGATCTTGTTCAGTTGCTAAATTGCCCAGCTGGGCTGAAACTTAGGATCTTCCTGTCTCGATTGCCCAGAGTGTTAGGATTACAAGCACCAGGCCCTGCTGCCGCTGTCCTTTCTTTACTGTCTTTCTTTCCTTCTTAGTGTTTCTTTTTCCTTTTTATCTTGGATGACTACAATCTTTTCCTCTACCCTCCGAAAATAGGGTACTTCAGAGTTTTATACTTGGTTTAGTGTATATATCACAAATATAAAGATAGATAGAGATTAGATAGATAGATAGATGATAGATAGATTTCCACTTTAGATGTATATATTAGGAGCAGCATTAAATGTATTATTTTATTTTATATTTAATTTATATGTATAAGAATCTGAAGAATTTATTTTAGTCTCCATTGCATCTCCACCAGTTAAAATTTTCTTTCTTTCTTTCTTTTTTTTGTACCAGGGATCAAACTCACAACCTTATACTTCCCAGGCATGTGCTTGTGCCCCTGAGCTAAATCCCTAACCCAGTTAAAAATCCCTAAATGCCTTCCACCAGTTAAAAAAAAAAGCATCCAGTGTATCACAGTACCTTAGAGCCATTCAATACATATTGCTGCATGAAGAAATGAATAGGATGTTACCAAAGACTGAAATGAAAAAGTTGTCCTTTCTAATGCTTTGCAAATCTGTTCCAAACAATTTTGTTCTCCTGGAAATGAGTGAACGCATTCCATCCTTAAGTGTCTGGCATTTATTAACTGAACAGATTGATCTCCCAGGTTCTTTTAGTCACACGAAACACTCAATGTTAACCATTCCGCACTGTTTTCTACACTGAAAAGCCTAGATAAAGACAATGGAAAGAGAAGGATTTCAGTTTAGGACTCACTTTGAAACGAAGAGCTCATGAAGCCCTAGGTTAGTCCTCGAGTGCCCATTTCAATTTCCTGCAATCCAATTTAATTTCCCTGAAGATTAGCCAAAAACATTAAGAAGAGCAGAAAGAGATTCTGGTTTCTAGATATGAACCTTTGGACCACAGCTCAAGCTATTTCCTCAGAGGAAAGTAATACGATTTACTCCTCCAGAAAGAAGTTCTTGTCTTCCTGCACTCTTTATTCCAAGTGTGGGAGTAGTGGACCATTAGGACAAGTTTATCCAGACTGCTGATAACTGTCCTCCAAATGCTAAGGCATAGGGTGAAAATTTATGGTCAGAGATGAATCTGGCCTACAGATGTATTTTATTTGACCCAAACTATTTTTAATTGAATTAGTTGTTGTTATGGTTGTGTTTAGATATCCCCCCAAAGCTTCATGCAGTCACAGGTGAGCCTTTTACTGAGGTAGCTGAATCTAGAGTGTGTGATGTTGGGATTAAAAGTGGGAGATTACTAAATCAATCCAAGGATTGATTGGCACTGTCCTAATCCTTTGGCCTGGATACAATGTAAGGGACACAAAGAGCCTTGTCCTTGCTTTCTTCTGCTGCAAGGAATTGTTGTTCTCCTTTGTGATGCCCCTCTGTCATGTGTCACTCTGTCTTGCAGCCAGCCAACTAGGGACTGAACTGTAAACCAATTAATCCTTTTCCCTTTCAACTTTGGGTGTTGAGTACTTGTCTTAGGAAGGAGAAAAGTAAGTAAGACAGCTGTCAACAGCAAAAGTTGACAGAATGCAAACAAAACTAGTTTTCCACCTTAAAAAAAAAAAAAGCAACACTAGGCCTAAAATTACCAACTGTAGTAACAATTAGCTGGTGCTTAAATCTTAATTACTACACAGTGGTCTGCCCTTATCTGTGGTTTGTCGCCCACAGTCAACAGGCATAGCCATCTTGATGACAAAACATTGCCTGTGTCACTCATGTGTCTCACATTTCACTTGCTCCACAAAGACACACCATCACAAGAAGGATGATGCACAAACATGATCAAATATTTTGAAAGAGAACACAGTCACATAACTTTTAATGGTATTCATTGTTAAAACTGTACTGTTTCATTATTAATAATTTCATAAATCTCTTACTATATCTAATTTATAAATTAGATTTTTGTACTAGGTACGTATGCATGTATACATAGAAAAAACAGACTGCATTTTGGGCTTGCTGTTTCATCATTACTGGGAGTCCCGTGATGCACCTCCCATAGATAAATGGGGACTACTGCATTCCTGCCAGTGCCTGTTTTTGCTGTGCTGTGGGATGTAGCCTCAGTCTCCACTTGTGGTTAACCTGCATTGTTTTGTTTTGTTTTTTAATACCCTGCTCGTCTCACACTCTTACTTCATTCATCTTGCCCTTGCATGCAGCTGTGCCCCCAAATGTTATTAAACCTAGACTCTCCTTGCTGAAGTTTACCCCAGTTGTCTATGAACATGGAAAAGTTCTGCTTGAGGCTGTATCCTGAATCATTCTGCATCATCTGGTAGGGTAGAATCAACAAAAAGACTAGCTGAGTGATAGACTTGGTCATTCCTCTGATTGAGGCTATAATAAACATAGCTAAGTGTTTTACAGTAATCTTTCATAAACCATTTCACATTGGGAGACCTCAGAAGGTCTTTGCAAAAGAAAAAACCAAGCAGAATGTTAAAAGAAAAAGAAGATAAGCTTCTGAATGCGTGCAGCGCTTGTCTTCATTAAAGAACTTATTATACACTTATACATACACTTTTACACATATTCAACAGTTACACATACATCTAAAGCTAAGCACGTACAGGTGTACACAAAATTACATTGTTTCCTTTGGGGCCATTTGAAGTGTTTTTAAAGTTAATTGTAACTATGTAATTTTCTTTAAACGCCTTAACTCTTTATTTGTTTATACTGCTTTCAGTATAATAGAATAATACCTAAATATTGTAGACATAAAATTAGAAATTAATAATAAATGTACAGAATTTTTAAGACATTCATATCCCCAAAGATATTCCAATTGAATGCAAACAAACAAAACAAAAAAATAATACAAATCAAATGTCTAATCCCAATTATGTCTCTATTGTTGACATTACTTCATTGCAATAGGCCTTAGCAAGATAAAGACACTTAGTATATTTTACAAGGCAACAAGATCTTTTGAGAAGACCATATGCTACTATTACTATATTATTATTATTATTATTATTATTATTATTCCACAGTCCCTTCCATGAACTGTTTGGGGCAGGAGGTACCACCACTGAATTTGAAATTTTGCAAATATTAAAAGAGATTATCCATCAATCAAATACATTACATTTTACAATGCACTATATAAATATGCACACTACATACATTCATTAAAATATAAATATCTAATGTCAGTGAAAGTCAAAATTATTTTTTAAATTTATTTAAAGAGAAAGAAAAAATAAAAAAGGATAGAAACAATACAGAATTTCAGAAAAATAAACAGTAAGAAACCACCAGTCGATAAGTTACTTACTGTAATCTTAGAAATAGTTGCTCAAGTTACAAAATTAAAGTATACAAAGTGATATTCAAATAATGACACTGCAAACAGTTCTGCTCAATGATCCAACAAGAACTTAGTAATATGGTTATCAGTCCTACACACTTGTTTTTTTATCTTAAAGAGAGTAAGATTAAACATAATAAAACAGAACAAAACAGTTCATAAGGAAACAATTTAAAGAAACACATATTTCAAAGCAAGTCCATTGAAGATCTTCACTGTCTATCTTGTTTTCTCTAGTTTTCTTCCAAATAGTTGTCCCCATCTTCACACACATTGAATATATACTGAACATTATAGAACTAATCAAATAATTACAGGATGATTTAGGTCTTCAAGGCTTTTTAGGTCTTCAAGACCTGATTTTGGGGAAGTCAATAATGAGTACCATAATGTTTCTCAGTCTCTTTGTAGTAGCTGTCTTTATCTTTACATATGCTGAAATTGAACATAAGAGATTAGACTAATATCACTCTGAACAGTTGAATGATAGTATTGCTAGATTTTATATCATAATGCTACAGAATTATCTTTGGGTTTCTTAGTGTCTCTTCTTCAGAGTATCTGTTCATTACATCATGTATTATATAACCCGTTTTGGTAAACAGTTTAGAAATTCTTCCCATCTGTGAATCTCGACATGTATATCTATCCTTTCTGTATTATAGGTAAAAACAGATCAAAACAACAAAATAAATTCCTAGAAAAACATGAAATGAAAAAGACATATAGGACCACAATATTAGGTGATCTACAGTAGTTACTATGCTTTCTCTTGTTATTTTCAATAGAATTGTCCACATCATCAGGTATAATATAATTGAACATAACATTACATAGCTATTTTATTAAAAACAAAACTTTGAATATATTGTAGGAGTTGAAAGCAGTTAATAATCAAAACCAGAATGGATATCTTTTACATCTTGCCATCTTCAGAGTAGTTGCCTCTACTCTTAGACTTGAGGATATTATCAAGGATACCAAATTTGAATAAAATCAGTCAAGGCTAAACGGCGGTCTAACAAACCAGCTTCAAATAAAATCAGTCATAGTAAAACAATGTAAGTAATACAGGGTTTCAGTGTAAGTTAATAGGAAATTAAGGATAGTTACCATGGTATAACTTGTTATTTTTGGGTAGCTGTCTGTGCCCTCAAATCTAATATGAGTAGACAGACCAGAACAAAATATAATCAAACTAAACAGAGCGATAAGACTACTGTGACTTTTAAATACTGGACACTATTAACAATGTCCTCTGCCTTCCTTTTTTAAAAAATCCCTCCCTTTTTCCTTTCTCAGGGTGCTTTGTATATTTTGGGTCCCACTAGCTCTTTTAGTTTTTAGATTAGGAGGCTAACCTGTTATCTATCTGAGTGGTGCTGAACCTTTTCACCCCTGAGCTTAATCTTGAGCTGCACTCCTTTACTTGCTAAAGCCACAAGGTTTTCCTTCCTTCCAGCTGTGTAGTTCTACACTGCCCAAAAGTGTCATGGCTTTCCAATCTATCTGCGGCTGTTGGACGAGTTGTCCCTATTTCTCTCTGGTTTCCTGTCACATAGAGCATTGTTTTCTCATCTTTGACTCTCAGTTTATTAACCCTCTTTCAGGTTGAGTGTATTTCCTACTCAGAGCGTCTTGATGGATCCAGCCTCCTAATCTGCTCTGCCTATGTTTCTTTTTTTGTTAGTGTATCAGGGCTATCTATATTAAAGATTATAGCTTAGCATCTCTGCCTCATTTCTGCTATTTTATTCTTCTGCTATTATTTGTCCACTTTACTCCTTCATTCCACTGTCTGCCCCATTCATTGAGGCCTCTCTGTCACTGTTGCTGGAACCCTGGTATTTTTTCCTCTCTCTCTCTGGAATGTCCTTTAGTATTTTTTGTAGGGTCGGGTTGGTGGCCATGAACTCCCACAGCCCCTCTTTGTCTTGGAAATATCTTGTTTCTCCATTAATTTTGAGAGAGAGTATTTCTGGGTAAATTAGTCTTGATTGGAGGTTATTTTCTTCGATTTGAGAGTTTGTGTTGATAAGTCTGTCATTATGTTGATAATTTTTCCACTGTAGGTAATTTGCTTCTTTTCTCTGGCTGCTTTGAATATTCTGTTCTTGTGGTAGATTTCTAGAATCTTGATTGTTATATATCCGGGTGTAGATCTGTTTTGGTTGTAGGTGACTGGAGTTCTGTATGCCTCTTTTATCTGGATATCATTTCTTTTTCTATGCTTGGGAAGTTTTCCTTAATTATATCTGTGAATAGTCTTTGTAGTTCATGCGTAGTTACTCCTGCTTCTTCTCTCATGTTTTTTATTCTTAAGTTATAAATCCTCTTGTCATCTTCTAGCCTTTGAATTGTTTCTTCCTGGCTCCTTGTTATTTTTAAGACATCTTTTCTTTCATGATCACACACCATACATCTCTCTTCAGGTTTCAAAAAGCTAACTTTTGTTTCTGTCAAGGTATTTTGCCAGCTTTCAATGGAGTTTTTAGTTTCCTGGTAATCTCTTTGGATCTGTTTCATGTATTCTAGATTTTGTTTATGTTCTTCATCAAAGGTTTCTCTTCCTTTTCTGAGTTCCTCTGTTCTTCTATCTGTGTTCTCTTGGGAGGGGCTTATCATTTCTTTAATTAATCCTTTTATGTCTTGCCTCACTTGGATCAGAAGTACAGTTTTAAATTCGCCTATGATGTCATGAAGGTATTTCTTTATGTCCGCTGATGCTGTATCTAATATTGCATGATTACTGCACTAGTTCTCTTCTGGGCTTATTTTTCCAGGGTCAGCAGCTGGAGGATTTTTTTTTTTTAAATTTCTGTCTCTTGTCATGTTTCTAGTTTCTTTCAGACAGGTATGTCCGGGAGGTCTCTGGCCCTCTCCATATTGCTTAGGATCTTTCCAAAGCATGCTGACTGGGGTTTTGCTGCCCTCCCCAATTTGTGTTATCTGAGGTATCTTAAACTCCCTCCCATGGGCTTGGGATGGTGCTGTTACACTCACCCCCGGCCACCCAGTCAAGAGTTCAGGGTGCAGGCAGGCAGGTCCAATTCCCTGAAGCTGGTTGAGCATGGCAGGAAACCAGAAAGTTCTGGTTCTGTATTTTTTATTATTGTCTGAAGAGGTGTTTTCAGAAGCAGATTCTCTAGGCTCCGTTCGGGGCGGCGGCTCCATGGGGCTCCAGCCACATGGGCCTGGTGGTGGCGAAGACACACTCACCCACCTGGGGACCTCAGGGGTGCTCTGACTTCAGGGGCCCACTCAGCGTTGGTGCCACAGGCTGGGGTCCTCATGCGAGGGGCGAGGCCAAAGGCAGTGATATGTCCCACCAGGTCCGGTCCCGCGCCTGTGACACTACAAGGCGCCCTCCTCCTTGTACCCTCCAGAACGCAGCCCAGATCCAGGGAGGCAGCAGCAGTGGTGGTGGCTGGGGTGGGGGCAGCTGGTGGGCTCTGAGTCGCTCCACTCCCCTAGCCTCTGATGGGGGGACAGAATCAGAGGCGGGAGCTGGAACACGATGGCATGAGGATGGCCTGTCCTGGTGTGCTGAGGGCAGCCCAGAGGCACTCAGGGCTGCACAGTGGTGTAGCTGGCTGGGACTGTATGTTTGGTTGGTTTTTCTCACTTTATTTTCTCCTTGGGATGAGAGAATTCCTCTCCCTCTGCTGAAGGCTCTCCATGCTGTATTATGTTGAATTCTAAGTTGACTATCTCAGGGAGCCTCTGTAGCTGGCTGTTATCTATCCACCATCTTTGCTCCACCCCCAAAAGTCAAAATTATTAATAAATGAGTTTGTCACAAACTTCAAAAACATCTTTTAATTTTTGGAGAGTTTGGAGTTTTAATTGTGGATACCAGTTTATATGCTGGATAACATTCATTCATATTATTTGCCTAAATTTTAGACTCTGAGGAAGAAGGAGAAAGAGAAATAAAACAATAATAAAAATATGTATGACTTCTTTTGATCTCCTACATGTTGAGTTTTTTAAGATTTACTACAATCCCAGAAAGTAGGTCTGATTTTTCTCACTTCACAGATTTAGAAACCAAGGCTGTAGAAGTTGTAAGAGTGGCCATAAAAATCTGCCTTGCAGTTGCTGACTCACCAGTATTCTGATGTGGGATGGTCACTGGGAGAGTTTGTGCTACTTTTTTTTAATGCTTCCTCTCTTAACCTCGTTAGGAAAAAGGAATAAGGCTAGATTAATAACACTATGCACCTAAAGCAGCAATAGGTGCTATGAATAATATGATTTTAAAAATTATAAATTTGGATCCCAACCATGTAGAAATAGAAAAGTATTTAAGTTTGGCCTTATAAGGAAAAAAAAACATTTTAGGAAAATTAGTGGTGCCAATAAGAAAGTTAGTTTGTCTTACTAGAAAGAACTCTTACTGTGAAAAAAATCATGAAAAAAAGTCCTAAATATTTGGAGCATAAAAATCAAAATGTCCCACATATCAATAGTCATCATTTTCAAAACCAAGACAAACAAGCCAGACAATTATTTTACAGACAAAAGTGGAAATGTCCTTAATGTATGAGATTGTAAGTTAGTTAGAAAGAAAACTGTGAAGATCATAATAAAAATTATGGTATTAAGACAGATTAGCCAGACCTAAAGCCAGAAAGTTAGACTGAGAGCCTGTGTGTGAGAATATTTTCAAATTTTCCAAATAAATAACAATTTTTAAAATGTCATGAAACAAATTATAAAGAATGAGCAAGATTAACAATGCCCCGTGTTGGTGAGAATATGGCAATGTAGTGTGCCTATCTACACTTGGTGGAAGTAAAAACTGATATAAAACTGTCACAAAATGTGAATTTTGCTCTCTGAAAAACAAATATAGTTAATCCAGTAAGCCCACTTCTGGAACTATATCACAAAAATATCACTGAACTCATTTACAAAAATATATGTACATATTGCTGTAGCAACAGTATAATAGAAAAAATCTACACATAACCTAGAATTCTAAGGAAGGACGGACAGGTGACCATTTGACTGGAGACTATAATGCAACCATTTAAAAAGATGACGGATCTGAGTTTCACATGTATGGAGTAGAAACAAAAAGTAGCATATGTAAAGTAATGAGAATGTAAAGTAGAATCATTTCATTTTTGTGTTTACAGAAATACTGAAATCAGCAGTGCATGACTTCAAATGTGACTGGAAAAATTCCTCTTCTCTTGGTGATTTTTCTAGTTAGATTCTCCAGAAACCTGACACTGAGACAAATTTGAGTTGCAGATATTTATTAGGGACAAATACCTAGAGAGAGGCAAGCAGCTGGGCGGAGGGAGAAGGTCAGCTCCTGGGCGTGCCTAGTGACACTTGAGCCTGCCTTGGGGCGCTCTGGAGCCCACGAGGTCCCATAATGAGCAGCCATGTGCAACAGAAAATGGCCACCCGGCAGGTAGACTTCCGTTTCTTCATGGGCCCTGTTGCAGTTCTGGTTGCTTCTGTCTCTGTCACTATGATGCATATTGTAAGAACCAATCTAAGAGCCGAGTACTCTGCCTTTGTGCTTCCCCTTGCAGATCCTGTAAAAACTTCCCTCCCTGAATTTTTGGAACCTGACACTTTGAGGAACAAATGGTTTCTAGTCAGTGCCTCTCCAGCATTAAATAAATCTGCCTCCAAATCCTGGGTGTCCTTTCCGTTCTTCCATGTGCCATTGCAGTGGCAGAGCCCCACCTCTCCATTTTAGTGGCTCTGTGTGGGTTCCCTGGGAGGTCACTGTGGTGAACCTGGCAGCAGCTCTATCCTACTGAAGTCCCTCATCAACAGAGTAGGATGCCAGATGTTCTCCCTGGACATCATTTGCAAGGGGCATGTCAAAGGATTTTTTTTGACAGAGATCAAGCTGGCATTTCACTATGTCCACTACAACATCTTGGTAATCTCATTATTTTTAGTTGTATTCAATTAAAAACATATCTAAATTTTAAATCTCACATTCTTAGTTTCTGCACTGCCTCCTTCTACCTCAGGTTTAACCTGAGACTTAGAGCCCAGCAAGAGGTAAGAGAGATGCACAATCTATTAATCTAAGTACTTTATTAAACCTGTTCTTTGCTGTTTCTCATTACATCTCTGGGGAAACCAAGGGTGGGATCCTTAGGGCCATGATTGGACTGGAGATTTAATTTAAGGAATATTTGGAATATTCCCTCTTGGCCTTTCAGTGTGACTGTTTCTTCTCTCTCTCTCTCTCTCTCTCTCTCTCTCTCTCTCTCTCCTGTCTCTGTCTCTGTCTCTGTCTCTGTCTCTGTCTCTGTCTCTGTCCCTGAAGACGACTTTAGACTCCTCCCTATGATATTCAGGCCTAGTCTCTGTCTCCAGATTCTTGGAGCAGACCAGGGAAAGTGTGTTTTTTACCACAGAATGGCAAGCTTCCCTTTTCTCTTTCTGACGGAGAATTTGCCTCTCTCCAGATGTCCCACTCAGCTTGGAAGGAGAGGATTGCCACAGCCTTGCCTCCTCCTATGGTTTCTTTTACACTGAATGATTCTCCCCAGACACTCATCTAGCCATTTTCTAAAGTAGGAGCTGTGTCCTGACAGTGGACATCCAGTGGACAGTTTTCAGCCAGATGTTTAAGGTGTTCTCGTCCTCCTTTCTGGAATATGTAGCACTTACTTGCCATTGTCCTGAGCTTTAGGGTCTCAGCTGAAATCTGAAACAAATTGAAGGGTCCTGGCTAGGAGATGGTTATGCGCCTAGATTATACATGTGTATGTACACTGGTTGGAAGGGATAATTGCTAACATGCTGATGTTGATTGCCTCTAGCTCGATGAATGTTGGAGGAATTTTCTTTGTTCTTTTACCTTCTACTCTGAACATGTGCTATTCTTTAGAAGCCAGAAATTATGAGGGAAAAAGCACCAGTGGTAGAGTCCCATCCCTTTAGATTCCTAGGTCCTAATCCTGGTTGAGCCATTTAACAAGTTCTGAAGCCTTGTGGTAACTATTTAAATTCCATGATCTCATCCATGAAACAATTTATTTAAGTTAAAATAACTAACCCATGTCCTTCAGCCAGAAGTAAAACCAGGGTTTTTATCCATGGCCACCAAAAGTTACAGAGAAAACACTACTGTTGTTAGGATAAAAATTTTTAATTGATTGGGTCTATACCAAACAATTGCAGTGTGTCAAACTCTAGATTAGAAAAGAGACCCAGATACATTAAAAAAGACAATACCCAAATTCAAGGACCTTAGTAAGAAAGGAAGTCAGAGCTGCAATTGAATTTAAGACAACTCAGAGTAGTAAGAAAAGTGATATAGGTGGGGGAGGTCAGAGGTTGCTCTTGAAGACAGTGACACTGTCCCTAAGTATGTGTGAAGGAGGAGTAGAAATTTACAAGAAAGATACTGATACACTATGAAAATCACTCTAGCATTTTGGAGGTAGAGAGAACTTGAGGGGAAATCAATTTGTTTGATGTCTTCCAGCTTAATCATTTACATTCTCTGCCGAGACACTGCCTAACCCAACCTTAACACTTCTGTGCCCCAGAGGTGAAGGCTGAGTGCACATCAGTTTGTAGAATCTCTTTATTCTTAGGGAGGAAGAACACACAGTTCTCAACTCCCGCTTTGGTGCTTGTTGCTTTCTAATACTGAAAATGCTAAGAAAACAAGATTCTTATCTGATAATTAAGACATTCACATTGTTCTCTAACACACGCAGCTCCTCCTTTGTCTCTAAGCCTCAACAAGTTTCTGTTTGTAGGAACTTGAAAATAACCAAATCTAAATTATTGAAGGCTTCTAACTCGTGAACTTTCCACTGACGAGCCACCCTCCAGTGGGATGAATTAATGAGAGTAATTCCTTCTTGCATGGGAAATAACTACAGTTAGCTGGTACCCACTGAGGGCTCCATGCTGTGGTCCTGGTTAATGCCATGAATGGGACACATGTGGGCTCCCCAGAAGGACTGATAATTACCATACACGTACACACCTGTACTATAAATAGTCAGCTTTGTTTAGCACAGGCTGAAAACTACGTGAAAACTGAAAAGACAAAGCGGCTTCAGGCTGACTGTTAGCCTTCCAAGTGATTTAACATCACTCTTGACATCATTTGCACTCTTCCAAGAAGTGAGGTCCTGCAGAGAAATAGTGTCATGCTTTTTAGGCCATTTGTACATGTCCCTTGCAATCTCTCCTCCTCTGCCCCCAAGTGTCTCATTAAAACGACCACTTGCCTTTGAAGGGTACTCATGTCTTTCTGAGAGGAGTCCAGGAAACCATAACCATTTTCATATTCCCACATGTGTAAATCTATTTGGGTGACCCTTCAGTTGACACACCCACTCATCCAGTTTGCAAGGATTGTGTTAGTCATCTTCTTGTAGCCATGATAAAAATACCTGCCATAAACAACTTACGGGAGGAAATATTTATACTGACATACAGTTTTAGAGGTTTGAATCCATGGTCAGTGGTTTCCATTATCTCAGGTCTGTGGTCAGGCAGTGTGGAAAAGCAGTTGGGACTGTGTTAGGTGTATATCTTGAGATCAAAGTGGCTTTGATCATGACAATGGTTCAGTTAGTTCACAGTCCTGGAAAGCTAAGGCATCAGTATTAGGAATGGATAAAGGGGACAATAAGATCATGCACAGCAGTTATGAAGAGGAGGAGAAGGAGGAGGGAAAGGAGGAGGGGAGGAGGAGAAGCGGAAGAAGGAGGATGCAAGTGAAGAGGATGAGAAGGAAGAGGAGGAGGAGGTGGAAGAGGAGGAGGGAGGAGGGAGGAGGGAGAAGAGGAGGAGGAGCTGTTGCTCAGTGTCAAGTGTGGCGGATTGGGTTTTACTCCTGCTGCAAACAACGTAGCTTAGAGCACTCAGAGGAGTTCTGAAACGAACAGAGGAGCTTTCCACGGTGGTGCGTCCACTTTACGCATAACAGATTCGTGTGGAATCTGGAATTTAACAGAAATCTGTATTTTGGCATCTGAACTGGTGATCGTCTTTTCATTTGCTCTCTTTACAGGCATAGTCACTAGTATGGTTCTCCTTACTGCATTCACACCTGTCTGTGCAGAAAATTCACACCCATGGAGCGTGGTTCCGAGCACACGTTTAAGCTATATCCACACCCTCAGCGTAGGCCCATTGCCTTTGACCTCAAAGCCAGTCAGAAAGAAAACCCGCATCTATTTCTGACTCTAGCAGGAGGGGAGCTATAAAGACACATCATTACAAAACAATGCTGGAGATAAAATAATAATGAAACTTAGTCTCAATGTTTTTCCAATGTAGGGATGTTTTCAACTGAAAGCAGTGTAAATGAAGGAGGCCCTGGATGGGTGGGGCCATGAAAAGCCTGAATATTTATTATTTATATAATCAAAAAAACGCAAGTATAATTCCATTCCCCTGGGACAAGCTGTTTCACAATGACTTGGAGGTAATGTGAATGGTGAAGGAGAGTTGGTTCTTAGGGCTCTGGAGAAGAGAGGATGGGTGTGATGGAGGCGGAGAGGGTAGAGGGGAAGAGACAAGAAGAGATGCTTTTGGAGATGTAGGTGAGTCCACATCATGGAGAGGTGAGCTATTTACAGCTTTATCCTGAATGTAGTGGCAAAACATCGAAGATTTTTTTTTTTAGATGAGTGACATTTTGTTTTTCTTTTAAATCACAAATGTTGCTGCATACACACACAATATTTACCCTGCCTTTTAATATGAATCACCTCACATGCATTTTTCAAGTTAATATAAACTTAATTGTAATCTAGTCCACTAAGAAAACTTGTCTTAATACTTTAACTTCTGGAAACTCATATTATTTCAGCATGTATTTTAATTATCATTTACTTGTTTCTTTTTTCATATATGAGGGGAAATCCATGATATTCCCCCCCCCCCGCACCTATGAAGAGATCTCCCAAATAAATAAGGAACCTCACATATATATTTCTATCATGGACTAAAGAAGGTTCATTTCCATATACCAATAAATATTTTCTGAAAAGGGAAAGCCATATATGTAGATTCCAATTTATAAGAAGTGAGGCGATGAGGATTCTCAGAAAGAATAAAAACAGAATTATCAGAGAGAAAAATGACATCCCATAAAGGAAAACACACAAATTAACTTTTGCCTCAGCTGAGAAAAGGTGAAGCTGATAGAGGAAAAAGAATCTCAGATTGGGAAATTAATGCCAATGTGCTCTGGCTGACTGACAGTACCCCAGGAGTTAATTAATTACCTGTGAGGGGATGACAAAGGGAATTCTGAGCTTCTCTTCATAAAAAAAAAAAAAGAGAGAGAAAACCGTAATATGAATCTATTTTGAGGGGAAGAAATTGGCCTGGGAAAAATTGCTGAGGTGCTAGAAATGAAAGAAAAATGAAGCATAAAAGCCTTTTCGACAGTAATGGGTAGGAGGACAACTACTTTCAATAATGTCTCTGAGCTGGCTTAGGCTGGCACCTGCCAATCCAGAATGCAATTAAATATTTCTTTTCTTCTCTGCTTTTTCCTCTCTCTCCTCCTTCCCTTTCTTTCTATCCTTCTTTTTCTTTCTTATTCAATGGGTAAATCCCTGTCAAGTGATGGCTACAGTCCCAGGCTCTGAGGAAATAAAAGAGATCCTGTAGTCACAAATGACATCAATGCATAAGGAAGGAGAGGGAGAATATTCTTACACCAGGTTGCTATTTAAGAGAAACAGTAGCAGCAATAACAACAACAAAAGCATTTGGAATACAAGTTTTTTAAAAAACATTTGAAAAGAGACTTGATGAGATATGGATGAGGACCCGATGTGAATGAAGTATAGGGATGAAGCGAACACTCCGGCCCTCTGTGAGTTTACCTCAATTAAAATGGCAATAGACAAAGTCCATGGGGGGAATGGCATGGAAATTCGTATACACAGGGACATCATGGGATAGTGAGGACCAAATAACTCTGGGGATTCAGGTGTCTATTTATCATTCTTCACAGGGCAGAGACCAGTGAAAGAAGGCAGGCAATGTTAAAAGACTGTAAGTGATTGTTGGGGAAATGAATGGGTCCTACATAGAGTCGACAGTTTGTGAGTGACAATCTTCAGAAGTTGGATGATCTATGAGACATATAATAATAGCTTGTGATGAAGTCTGTCCAAATGTGACATTCCTTTGTCTTTCTTCTTATACTATAGAGTTGACAAAACCTGGGGGACAGGCACTAAATGCAATCATCTTCCTCTTTGGTAGCCTGATCTCAGGAATATCACAGTACAGCCCTTTGCACCATCTGATGATCTCCAAGGGACTTTAAAACCATCAGCATATGAGGATGTCATATTCCAGGGTGGCATTTCCTAAACTCCTTCAGAGGCAAAGGGAAACATCCTTGAATGTGCCAGAGAGGTGGAGAGAGAGTGGAATAAAGACATCAAGATGGTGAGACGCTCCACAGTGTGACTCTTCACCAAAGTCACAAAACGTTCAAGATAAATTCATTGTGAAAACAAGTAAAGGTGCTGGTTTTGTGTAGGTATGGGTGTTAGAACTCAAGAGAAAGAATACTCAAAATGTCAGCAGAGACCGAAGAAGAGCCACAAAGAGATATGAAAATATAGCCACAGTGACTCATTGAAAACAGGCCAGGAATTAGGGTCCTGGCTGTTTGAAGTCTTTTCAAGGGTCAGGGGTCTTCCAGTTACATAGGAGTTTCACATTCAATTGTAATGGAAGTATATTGGAAAGTTCATTAAAGTCCATCATCTGAAGATAAGGGGAAAAATACATTGCAAAGCCCAAACCATTTAATAGTGGATCAAACACTTTATTTTGCACATAATCAGGCCCAAGTAGTTATCAATGGGATTTTTCTCCACAAACTTTCCAGAATTATACACAAGATGCTATGAAAATAGATGTACATAGATCTGTATATTTTGCTGAAAAAGGTTTTTAACCTTCACTAAATTTGCAGTTAAGATATTAATGAAAGTATCTACCACTTATCATTTACTGAATGTTCACTAGGGGATTAATACACAATTATTTGATGTTCACAAAAACCTTACATGCAAAGCAATCCAGGCACGGTAGCTTGTACCTGTACCCCAGCACTCTGGGGAACTGAAGCAGGAGAATAATAAGTTTGAACTCAGTCTGGGCAACTTACTGAGACCCTGCCTCAAAATAAAAAATAGAAAAATAAAAGGGGTGGAGGAAATGTAGTTTATTGTGAAGGCCCCGGTTTCGATCCAAAGTCTAAACAAAAAAACAAAACACCCTTTGAGAGACCTCCTCACTAACGTCACAACTGGCGTGAGTGGTAGGACAGGGATACGTGTTCATCCGCGTTATTAACCTGCGTATCTTGCTGCCTCACAGTGACGCATACTCTAAATTTTGCTGAATCCTGAGTCAGGTTTTGTTATCATTTCAAATTTTTTCCCCAGAGAAAAAGATTAGTGAAATTAAAAATTAGGCACTTAATAGGGCTCAGATTCTACTACTGTTTTCCAGGATGCTAAATATTCCGAGCACTTTCATATATGAATCACCATTGTATCCTCTCTTACCATTCTGTTTAAGGCAGCAGCATAATTACTTATTTGGCAGCTTGGAACCCTTAATTCAGTGTAGTGTTTTGTCCTCTGGTCTTGTGCTTCATTATGCCATAGCCCAGGTCCAAAGTTGCAGTGGAAGGCATTGCAAGAGGTCAAGGATTTTATCTCAGGGTCCTGCTTGGTGCACTCTGCGTTAAGGAGACTCATCCAGAAGGCCAGTTAAACTATTATTAGAGATTCCAAATTGAGTTTGAATCCTGCAAAGGAAGCACCTCATAGATGTAGCTTTCTTGCTGGGGGTAAAGATGCTTAAACTGTCTATAATGTGCCAGGAGAGAACAAAGTCACCAGCAACTTTTGCCTCTGAGATTGCTCACTTAGCAATCCTGAGAGAACTGTCCTCACACTATATAGGATGTTCACAGGGGCCTCGTTTTTGCTTGAGCCAGCCGGCATTCTTCAAGCTTGCTGAGAGAATAGCTTAGCAAACCACAGATGCAATCCTTTGAGGAAACAAAACAAGCTAGAGCTGCACTAAGTCCTCCTTAAAAAGCAATCTTTGTTCCTACTTGCAGTAGACTTGGATACTTCTGTTGAATGTCGCCCTGAAACTGCTGTAAGACACTCACAGGGCCATTAGCAAAAAGAGAAGAGAGCATCTTTTTTTGTTCATGAGCTGTACCCTGAGTAATGTTTTGGCCATTTTTTTAACAATGATACTCTTTTTATTTAGTTTTTACTTATTACATTTATCTTACAAATTGGAAAGTTCCCATTTATCCTTGTGTAATTGAAGTTGATCAACTGTCACAATTTTTCTTTCTTGAGTTAATATGGGGAACTATTGGGGCTATCTAAAGAATTTAGTATAAAAAATTCATTTTTTTAGTATTTCAAAGGGCTAAATCATACTTTGGCCAGTCTTTTAAAATCATGCTATACAATATATTTTAATTACCACTGACATTTTTTATTTATTTTGTTATGGACTTTTATTTTATTTTTTCATGGAAATAAGAGTTTTTTATATTTCTTTATTAATATCTACTTATATTACAGTAAAATAAAAAAATTTGAAGCTGGGTGAAGAAGAAGGCAGAGGGACCTGATGATCTTACCCCTGGCTGTACAGTACCAACTTGGTTGGCACTTCATTAACCACTGCTTAATTGAAATAGCTACAGAGTACGGTGGTTCAGCATTTTTAAATCAAAAGAAGAAAAGACAGGACAAAAGAATTCCTATGAAAGAACTACCACGAAAGTTGTTTTTTCTGCTTGAGGAGTGTGACATGATAACTTCAAATCCCACAGAGGTAACACCTGAAGCAGCCTAAGAGCTGACATCAGCAACTTTGCTATCCATTTGACATGCATGTGTCTTCGCAGCAACAGTTGAAGGAAAATAAAGCTTTTCTAAATTGTCCTGTGTGGGCTGCTAGGACTGCTAAAGACACAAAGCACCCAACTCCCAAATGAGAAGGACCCGCAGCCTATCCATCCTGTGCTTGTCAAACAGCATTGGTATTAGTAAGAATTTGGTAGAAATGTTCTCAGGGCCTGTCCCAAACTACTGAATCAAAAGTCTCAACACAGGGACCGAGCAATCTGTTTGAACAAGCTTTGCAGAGGATTCTGAATGTGCAACCTTTGAGAAGCTGATTAAAGCACAACAGCACGGTCCATCAATCTCAGGATCGGACAGAGAGCTCTAGGGCCTTACTTTTAAAAACTACACATGATAAGAATTTACTTTTAAAGCTACCATTTTTTTTTCTACTTTGGCTAAAGAGAAATAAATATGAAATTCTTGGTACTTAGTAACTGCATACTTGGCAAATGGCAGCTTCTACTAGAGTCATTCAAAATAACACAGTTTAGTTGCTTTGTACTAAGGTTTGGGCAGCATCATAGCTAAGCATGGTACCATAGCTAAGCATCAGTTATTTTAAACTCTTTAGAAACCATTGTTTCTCAGAGAACAGTCGGAATTAGCGCAGGTACCATTTCTCATGATCCCTTCAAACCTCCTAAATCTGTAACATGTAAGGTATGGTAAAAATTTCCTAGAAGTTTCTTTTGTAAACCACAATATGACACTCATTAGTGAAACAAAAATAAGTCAGCGTAGCTGTGATTTATGCTCTACCTTTCTGGATCCTAAAAGGCACACTGATTGTCACAGTGTTGCATCAGGTAGTACAGCCACAGAGTGAAACATTCTGCACTTTCTTATCCGCTCCCCTTATTTGTGGTGGCCAATGAGAAACAAGCTGCCAATCTCCAACATGAAATCAAGTCAATATAAATTTCTAAAGCAACATATTTTTGGCAGTAGCAAAGGAGACCTGGACCTATAGGGGGGTCTGTGATTACAGATGTTTGGAGAAAAAAATTCCTGTAGGAAAACAGGAAAGTGCAAGATGGCGGTACTTTGGTTCATGCCATGAAGGCCAGGGACCTGAGAGACAGTTAATTCTATGTCAGAAGAACTCCAGCACAGGCTCATCTCCCAAGTCCCTCGTGTAAATAACTTCTGTAGCCAAGGTCCTTTGCTAGCCTGTGTAAATAACTGCTATGTCCAAGGCCGCTTAGCTGGCACACAGCCACCTTTGTCTATTTGGGTGGGCCGTGTACTCTCCTGGCTATAACTTCATTCTACTCTTAAGGATAACAATAGCAACAACAGGGCTGGCTAAAAGCAAACACATATGGCCAGACTGCCCGGCTAAGCAGCACAGCTAGGTGGCTGCTGGTGATAAGATGTCAGTTTTGCCACTGTTTCTCTCATCTTCTTTCTGTGGCCTATTCACTTCCCCACCTGGGGAATCTCTGTCAGTCACTGAGCAACAGTTCCAGAGATGCCTTTGCAAAGAAGTTATGGTGTCCTCTTTAAGAAGTTAGGCAGAATCTGGCAGAATGCGACACAGCTCAGAAATCTGGTGCTCTCTCTTATTCCTACCTCGGGACTAAGAAAGTTCCAAGATAAGAGAAATGACGGTCATAGCCCAGTTCTGACCCCTTGCCACTCTTGGAAAAGTAAAATCTCAGACTCCATCCCAGACCTACTTTTAAAACCAGACTTTGCATTTTTAACAGGAATTTGTGGACACCTAAGGTTTGAAAAGTACTACTGTAAAGCACAAAGCATTTTTCAAGTGTGTTTGAAGTATCACAGTAAAGTCACTTTGGTGCTAGATAACTACATAGATTTCACACTCTCTGGAAATTTCTGTAGCTGAGTTCAATGATAACTGCTCTGTAAACATGCTCCCGAGGTGGTCGTAATATATGCTTGATTTTGAGAATCACTGCTTTTGGTTCTGCTGTTTCTGATCCTTGCTTTCCAGTTCATAGTTAGGAGAAAACCAGGGCAGAGAACATGAATACTCTCCAGGTTATGATGACAACAGGATTTTGAAGACCAGAACAGTCAGCCAAATCAAGAATAGCAAGGAGAATTTTATTTCCCCAAGTTTAATAGATTTCAATTATAGATTGTGTAATGGGCTTTTTATTTAAAGTCTAATTTTAGGGTTTTTTTATTTTTTGTTTTGGGGGGAGGGTTAGCTTGTATTTTTTTAAGGTATGTCTTTGTGAAAACCTATATCACTCTAAGGCTAGTGCTCAAGTCATTTGTTTTATCTTGGGTTTATTTATAAAATTTCCACATCCATACATCTAAAAATGGGCAGTGATGTGTCATTATGGCTTTTAAACACTTCAGAGGAAAGCACCATTTGAGAAGAGGAAAATGCCTGGTAGAGAGATGTGGATGACTGTTATTTAGCCTTAAGAATAACACAGGTGATACTGCTGGTCGAGTTCTTATCTGCTTTCTCATTGGCCCAAGAGAGTCCTCCAAAGGAAAAGCAGCAGCAAAGGCATCAAGAAGGAGCCTTGAGCTGAGAATTTAGCCCTATTCCAGAACTGCTAGCGGCACAAGCTACTAGCATGATTCCAGGGTAGTTACTGAATTTCTTCAATCCATAATTCCCTATTTGTTAAAGAAGAGGTCTTTCCAGGTATAGTGCTTAATTCCAGCTACCTAGAGGCCAGGCAAATAACATAAATTGGTGAAGCCAGTTGCAAATTAAGAAGCTCAAGCTGCGGAGGGCATGCACCTGCTGAGAAGAATCAAGCAAAATGCATTTGCAGCTCCATTTAATCCAGGAAGGATTATCTCTAGTTATCCTTCCAGTTAGTAGTCATAACTTCTAATTTGATGATCATTCTTCATTGAAGATCAACATGTTTGTTACCTGGTGGTATTGGACCAGAATCAGGAAAAGATCGAGCCAACTCAATAGAAGAGGTGGGTCTTCTTTATTTTACCTAAATTGTGGACAAGTGGCAAAGTACTGAGTTTCCCACAGACTAGCTGAGAACTCTGCTAAAGAGGAACTGGTACGTTTTTTCTAGGTGTGTGGAGGCTGATAAAAATTTTGATAAAGATATAGCATTATTTTGGTGAAGTCTGTAGGAAGTCTTCGATGCAAGGTCACAGGAACATGGCTGGGTGATAGTTTTGTTTGCTTTTTTTGTTTCACCAATGAGAGAGGCGGATTAAGATTTTAAATAAATGAAGACATGACAAGTTCCAGTATGAAAGTCTGTGGTTTCAATAACATTTCCATACTTGTAAGAGCAAAATCCCTTATTCTGGGCTGGGGTTACTGTTCAGTGTTAGAGTGCTTACAGGCATGCAGGAGGTCTTGGATTTGATGCACAGCACTGCAAGGAAAGATGGGAAATTCTATATTTCTAGGCACACAGAGGACATCCTTATTTATTTGATAGATTTCTCTCAAAGTGTGGCCCCTGGACCAACAGCACAGCATCACCAGTGAAGTTGTTATAAATACTGTACAAATTATCTGACTCAAATTCTGATTCAGAAGCTCTGAAAATGAAGCCTGTAAAACTATGTTTTAATTAACCATACGAGTAATTCTGCTGTTCCCTAAGGTTTGAGAATTGCCGATTTGACCATTATTGGAACTACTGGGGAAGACATATTCTGAACAGTATTTGAGTCCTTTTGTCATATTCTCCATATTTGTAGGTATTAAACAGGTTCACTTATAAGAATAATGGGCCCCATACACAACAAATAAGAATTTGGTGATTTGATGTCAAGGTCAAGGAGAAAACACAGTCAACTAGACCTATCATTGAACAGAATCCATGCACATTCTGCAGGTAAATTAAGGGCTATTTTGGTTATTTATTCATTTCTTTATTCATTCTTAATCTTTGCTCATTATATAGATTTTATTCTATATTATCAAATTAAATGATTGATGCCCCATTTAAGCAGTGGTGTTATATAGTATTAATTATATAATCCTTCATATAGTAACTTCAGTCTCTCATTAGGAGAGAAAGCAGTGCAATCCTAAATAGAAGACCTGTTAATAATTTTTCTGCAGGCATAGCTGGCGAAATCTGTTCACCAGTTTCCATGGTGTGTGGACAATCCATCTCTGCAGGTTCCTGGTTTGCTAATTCCTACTTTATTGGTATAATTACACTTTTTGCTTGTTAATATATAGTTGTTCCCTTGTGATCTTAAGAATGTAGTCCATTAGTCATCATGCTCTCACACTGTGCCTGAAAGAATTAACTATGTCCCTGCCTCCCTTAGCTTCTACATTGGTGTTTCTTTGGACAAGTAGAAATGCCTAGAATTAGAGCATACTGTGGGCTACTGCCAAGCAGTGATTGATTTGTCAGGGCTTATAAATTTGTTGCTAGGTTTTCTGGGTGGAATGCAATAGTAAGGACCTTCAAGAGAAACCCAGCACACAGCAAATATTTTCTTCCACTTATTCCAGAATTTGTTGCATTAATAGCTTGAATTTGTTCACTATATATGTTTCTATGTCCTTTCTCTGGTCTCTGAAAGCCACATAAAGCCAAGATTTTTGTATACTCGAATAGCTTATACAATTAAATATATGTATATATGTGTATGTAAACTGATTATTTAGAAATAACAAAAATTGCAACATTTTTGCTGAATTGTTATCAATTGTTCTTTATTTGAGAATTCTCAACAAAATGGTCAAAGTTCCTCCACATTCACAGGATCTTCTGAGTTGCCTCTCAGTTTTTCAGCATATAGGCCAATCTGTTGACTGTAAGACTCACTTACAGTCAAAAGTTCACACAAGGCTTAATCTTTCCTTATTATTCATATAATACCACACACACAGTTGGATCAGTGTTTTTAACAATGTAAAATACTGTGTGAAACACTACTCTGAGCATGAAATTTTAAACAATGACAAAAGTGAGCATGCCTTATCTCATGCCATCTGGTGGTATCGTACCGATCACTAGCTGATCACAGACGTCCATTGCTTCTTTTTCCTATATTTATATTTATCGCCTTCATTGAGGCCAGATACAGTGTACAGCCAGATGCTACCAAGCGGTAGGGTAGAATATGAGCACATCAGTCTGGGCCAAACTCCAAACTCTACCAGATCTCCATCTCCACACAGGCCTTCATACTTTTTATATTTCTTTAAGACATGGGAAAGAAAAAAGTATTGAAAGTGTTGCAGAGATAAAAAGGTAAGCTGTTGTGCATGAATCTTGTCCATGGGCATCCTTAGGTCTTAGGAAAGTCCCAGAAAAAATATTTCCCCTTGGCTTAGTTATTTGTTATTAATTGTTACTAGTTTTTAATAACAGAGGAGAGATCTTAAAAGAGATTTCACTCTGCATAGTGAAGACAAACCTAACAAATTAGAGGGAAGCATGAAATTACTCTTTTTCTAAGCAATTTTTTCTTTAATTCATTTATACTACATTAACACAGAAGGAAAAAGTTAGAGCAGTAATGAGGAACTGTTTAGAGCATTCAGTGATAGCAAACAGCTGTGGCCTGTGTGGCATAGGTTTGTCACCACTGGGCTAGGGCACAAAAGCCAGTGTAAATGTGTTCTGCAATCCTAGGACCAACTAAGAGTAACTGCAATTACTTGTGTGCTCAGAGTGTTTGCCTCTTTTTTTCTATGGTTGAAATCTCTTGACTATATGAGGTAAAATATTTACTTCAGTAAAGAGGCTTTTCCAGAAATTCCTTGTTCCTGAACAGAATTTTTTCATTTGAAAGTTACTTTGAACACTGAAATACAACAGTTGATGAGGTGAGCGCCCTCTGTGAAGGTGGCGTGTAATAATGGTGTGGATTGTCTGTAGAGAAGTTAAAAATTATTATTTTTATCATTTTATTTTAATTTCATATCTTTATCATTTTATTTTTTTATGATTTTTATTATTACCTTGCACTGTAATTCTAAAGAATGCCAGTGATAAAATATTCTACCATGGCAAACTGCTCACACGACCCTCTGCCTTCATCCCCAGCCCAGTCTGATACATTTCTAGACATCATATGTAGCAATTTAGGATGGTTTTCAAAGGCTCTTAGTATAACAGGAGCTGTTTCACGCTAGGAAACAAAGTCAAGAATTGTAAAAATGGCATTGCCCAGGAAAGTGAACATGATGCTCTTATTTCTGCCTGAAAAAATTGGACTAATGATGCTAGGAAGACTTCATGTAAAAGCTTCTTGAGATTTTAAAAGGAAGTGAGCAGCAGAATGTTAACAAAGAAGAGGGTGCACAGGATGATAGGGGCGAAATCTCCAAAGCCAAAAGGTAAACCAAGTGTAGCGATGACTTCAGGTCCAATTAAGGACATGTAACCACAAATCAACCAAATTGATATAGCTAGCAAGAATTCAGACAACTAGTGTCAAAATGTTTGTTATATTTGGAAGGGAGGTATGAAGTCTTTCTGATTGTCCATATCATATGTTCAAAACAGTATATCTAGAAATAGTGTACAGTACAATCATCACTTGTGAATAAATAGTACTGTGGTTTAAGGCAGGTGAAAAACCAGAGGAGCCCCACTGTAAATCATTTGGAACATATCATCATATTAAGATTTTTAATAGGTGATAACTGCAGGGACCTATTACTCTGCATAGTGTTTGTTCCCCTGATTGCAGTTGTGTGAAGCAGTCTTAACCGTCCTGAGCTTCCAACCACAGATCCGAGCTCAGTAATAGAGGGGTGAACTTGGAGCTCCAAGTTCTATATTCCAAGACTTGGACAATCAGTTTGACTTCCATCTTTACCCCGTTTAGTATTCCAAGTTCTTGGTTTTGACCATGTTTCCTACCACTGTTTTGACTATTTTGTTAGATCATTCTCTCTGACTAAATGAAATGGTGTGTCATTTGAAACTGACATGTCTTTTGTGGATAAATTTAGATCAAAATTTATACAAAGAGGTATCTGGGCATTTGAGGAGTGTGACTGCCAGTTACAGGTACACACAAGAAGGTTCAAGGAATGAGATGGGCTTGAGTAAGATGAGAGGTCATTACAAGTCTAAGTAGAGTAAACTCCTTTATAGCTAGTGAAATCTCACTTGCTACAGTATAAACCGTAATCATCAAACCTCAACAAGAACACTGACAAAAGTTACTGTTCAACCCAGAACATTATCATCAGCCCTCCGTGAACTATGCTTTTTGGGCATTGTAATATCATGAGTAAGCCACCTTATGATCATTACATTGGGCAGTTTCAAAATGGAAACTTCAGTAAAGAAAGTGAGGCTACTTCCAAGATTGTCCTTCCTCTGCAGCAAATCTGTGTTGTAGTTCTTTAGACTAAACATCAGACGCAATGAATAGTCATCTAACCTGTTCTGCCCCCTCTGCTGAGCACAGCATTAAAGCTCCATTAGCATGAAGCAAAGAGAAACTTGTCCAATGAAAGCTTTGTGCAAGCTCCCATTCCTTTGGTGCCAACTAAGTAGAGTCATTTTTTTAGACCAATACTTGCAGAATCAATCAACTGCACACTTTCTCTCTCCCTCCCCCAACTTTATTGTGGCTTCCAAAAGCAGAGGCAAGAGAAACCACCCAGGAAGGGGACAGCATTTATTATCAGGATAAACCTGAGCAGTAAACAGCCCCCATATCTGAGCCAGAATTGCAGTTCTATTGAGATCCCACTGATGAGTCCAAGGATCCCAAAAGCCAAGGTTAGAGCTTTTTGCACTAAAAAACAATAAAGCCCTTACCACTCAAATCCTCTAAGCAGCCCAACTTGTCAGCAGAATTTTAAACACACTTTTGGCAAATTTCCAAAATGTTCTTTTTTTTTAATGTCCATTAATTAAATACTTTCAGAAGATCCAGCATTTCTTTTAGCATTAGAGGCATAAACAATCAATACTGCCATTAATTTGGAGGCCTTTTTCTCTGATGGTGATGCAAATTGAAAACTAATAGTTGAAAAGACTCTAATCAGGTCAGGGAGGAAAATGAACAGCACAGCCTCATAGCCCAGGCAGTGGGCTGTGAGCTTTTATTTAAGGAATAAAAAGTGCAGAGGGAAAATAAAAGTGTCAGTGTTGTATTTTCCAATGACACTTTGGTAAACCTTCCAAACCATACAATATTTTTACTGGTTACCTATATTCAAAGGTCTTTTCAAATTACTGTAGACACGGTTCCATTTTGTATTCTCTTCAATTATAATACTTATATGTTTACACTTACTGTTTATTTACTAGTATAGAAAGTTGGATCAGTCTCCAGCACTTGACTCTTGTTTATGTAACTTGCTTTTCTACTGCCTTATTATTGAATTGTAGAGCTGGTAGTTTGGTTTCTTGTACTTTGCCATTCAGATTTTCTGCTTTCCAATGAAGCAAGTCATGGTCCATGGCCTAGGAATCCCTTGCATAAGAAGTACCTTGAAAATGTTTTATATATTTTCTTAAAGAGCTAAGTCCTTCTTTCTCCAACCCAACACTGACCGCCTCTGTCCTGGGTGGTGGCCAGTGGCCAATACAAAGAGATAAGGGAGCCTTAATAACAGTTTAGAGGAAGCTAACTACACATAATGAGCTCTACAAGTTACAGTTTGGAAGCCTATAAATTATTTTCACAATCACTTAAAACAATGTGTGATTAATTAAAAGCTTAGACTGCTTTTTTGAGCATCAGTCAACTCACAATATTACCTAGACTTTTTTATTAAGGAAATGCCTGGTGGAGTCATAACTAGTAATCTATTAAATTAAATCCTTTTAGAAGACCAACTTCTCCTTGAACATTGCTGGAATCTTTTTAGTGTGCCTCTCTAAGGCACAAACAATCAATGCGTCATTTAGACAATTAATGTCTGTTTCAAGAAAAAATAGAGATTGGGGGAAGTTACAGGAACTCCTACAATTTATAGTCTAAGAGTCCACTGAAACCCCAGACCAGCAATTAAAACCATGGAAATTGATGATTTCCAAGATATTACTGAGTCACCAGGTCTCAAAATTAAGATCACTAATAAAATCACCTTTTTCTTTACCTTGTTATGAAAAGGATATTTATTTTGTTTCTTTTTTAAAAGCATTTTTTAGTTAGTGCATGTTTGTGGTACATAATGTTTATTCCTCGTGGACAGTTGATACATATACATAACACATTTGAATTCCTTTTTTAAAAATTCCCTTTCACTGGAAGAGACATTATGGTAACTACTATTATGTCGAGATTATTTGTGGTGAAAAACTATTTTGCTTAAATGGTTATGTTTTGATCTGCGCTGTTTTGTTGTTATGCCCTCTTTTATCTCAATCTCCATTTTATTATTTACTTTTTTATTTTAACTAAGGCAAAATAAATAAAAAATAGCAGGATATATTATAGTAACCCACTTTGATTTCCTATTAACTTGATTTGAAACCCTGTGTTGCTCTCACCATCTTGTTTTGACTGATTTTCCTCTATTCTGTTATGCTTGATAGTACCAAGTTTGAAAGTATAGGCAACAACTATGAAGACAATAAGATTCATTATGATGCCCATTCTGGTTGACTATTTATCTTCTTTTGAAGTCCTCTAATGTCTCCAATGTTTTGGATTTATTGGTCTTATTCTTTACTGTTTTCTTCAATTTTATTATAACTGATGATATAGGCAATTCTTTTTAAGATAACAAGAGGCATTATGATAACCATTGTTGATCACCTTGTATTCTGTTTTTACATTATGTATTATGTTCATCCTTTTGATTTGACTGACTCTGTCCTGTTATGTCACATTTAGTTTTACTTTCTTCAAAAAAAAAAAAAGTAATAAGAACTGTGGGAGTAATAAAACCCAAAATGTGTGATTGTCATCGTACAAAAGAGAGGAAAAGAAAGTGCTCTAAAGGATATAACTGCATGTATATTTAAGTGTGTAAGATAGAGAACCATATTACTGAGTTTTGTTGGATCATTGAACAGAACTGTTTGCAGTCTCACTGTTTGAAAGTCCCCTCTATATGCTTTAATTTTGTGACTTGAACAACTATTTCTAAGATGACAATATGTAATTAACTAGTGATTTCCTACTGTTTATTTTTTCTGAAATTCTGTATAACTTGTACCCTTTTTCTGTTTTTTTTTTCTTTTTTTCTCCTTAAATAAAATTTTAAAAGGAACAAAAAATTCCCTTTCATTTCCTGCCTCTTTCCATTTATCTCTTGATCCCCTTCCTTTCCATTTTGTTGCTTTTTGTTTTGGGTACATGTTTGCAACATATAATGTTTCCATTCCTTGTGTTTGGAGTTAGTACATGTGCACAATACATCTTAAGTCCTTTTGTCAGCCTCTTTCCTCAAGGATTTATCTCCTTGTCTCTTATTATCTACCTTCTGTTTTGCTCATTATTTTTATTTTAGGTTTCTCACATAGGAGAAGTCACATAATATTTAAACTTATATGTCTAATTTATTTCAATTAATATTATATTCTGAAAGTAAACCCATTTTCCATACAAATGGCTCAAGTTTATCCTGCTTTATGGCCAAGTAGTACTCCATTATCTTTTCTTTATCCATTCATCTACTGATTTTCTTTATCCATTCATCTACTGATGACTTTTTTTATCCATTCATCTACTGATGGACATATAGGTTGCTTCTAAGATTTAGCTGTTATAAATTATGCTAATATAAACATGGCTATGCATATATCTCTATAATATCTGATGCTTTATTTTCTAAGTTTAAAGTATTTTCAAAGCTTAGGATATGTGGCTATGTGTAAGTCATATTTTGACAACTGATCATCATTCCAGTTCCCAATCATCTGGAGAGTTTTTCAGTCCCTCTTTCATATGTCATGGCCTCCCAGTCAGATCTCAGGTATATGGCACGAGATCAAATCTCTGTCTTTGGCCTCTTTGAGTGTCTCCATCACAAACTGAGAAGCAGCTGAAATTGGTCCCAGTTCCCCTAGTGCAACCTCTTATGAATGGCATGTAAGTCTTTCCACAGCATATGCACTACCCATTTGGCTCTCCTACCAACTTTGAGTGCTCATTTTATCATTCAGCCTCATCAATGATAAGGAAGAGATGAGCTCAATGATCCTCAATGATAAAAGCAACTTGCAAGGGAAACTATCCTTGAGCTATGCTGCCACTCAGCTTTCCAGCTCTGTAGTGTGCACCGGCCTCCCATACACACCAAGAGTATGGTGCAGCTCTTAGAGTACTGCTGACCCTTTGTCTAGTATTTATGCATCCCTAGAGGTTATATTTTCTTAACTTGGCTGCTACTCAGCATTGGGCTCTCTTGTTGGGCAGAGTTCACAAATATGAGGGGCAATTGACTTCTCTAAGTGCCTCCAGAGAGCACATAATTTATGATTCATATCAGGGGACATCTGTGAGATACAAGGATGGATAATTATGCTGAGACAGTAACCCAGGATTTCCAGGGAACCCTCCAGATGCAGTGTCTTCTTTACTTATAACCTATGTAAGGGTACTAAGTGCCATTCATCACTCCTACATCACTAGCTGTGGCCCGTAGTAGGCTGATTTCATTGAACATTCAATGACAGTTATCAAGTTATCAGTTGTGCAAACTTGAAGAGGAAGGAACCTGTTTTGGAGATTCACCTTCGAGGGAGGAAAGCTGGGTATTAGCACTAAGATCTCCCATATTCAATCAAGTGTCAATGCCTGCTGGCTCTAAATCCTAAAGATCTCTCTAGTCCATTCATGTTTCTCTGTCTCTATTACTCTGATCTTAGTCAAAATCACTTCCATCATTCTTTCCCTTAGTGCTTGCAGTCTCCTCCTAAATGTTTTCCTTCACCAACCTTGCACTTCTTCAACCAAATCTCTAGGTATAAGATAGCATTGTTTTTCCTGAAACCAACTCTGGGCCTTATTCTGGGCAGAGGGAATCCAGAAGTGAATGAGCAAGTTAAAGTTACTCCAAGCTATTTACCATCTTGAGCAGAGATGGTTGGTGAACAAGTAAACTAATAAACAATCATTTGTTTATTAGCAAGCAATATAATACAAGCAATGGAGGTAACAAGGTCTCAGCAGGGAGAAAGGCTGATGGGAGGCTATTTATAAATAAGCTGCTGGGGAAGTTGATGATGTTGCTTGAGATAAGAGGGATGAGACAACACAGCCATGCTGAAAACCAGAGAAAAGGCCTCCCACACAAGGGGAAAAGGAGCATTAAACACCTTAAAAAGGATGCACTTAGATATTTTCAAGAGACAAAATGTGAAGCCAGAGTAACCATCACACAGTGACTAAGAGTCAGAGTGGTTTGCAGTGAAGTTGGAGGACAGGCGGGGCCAGGCCATCTGGTGCTTTGTAGCCTAAGGAGTTTGGAGTTTTATTGTAAAGCATTGCAAAGCCACTAAGAAGTAGTAAGTAGGGAGCTAACTGAACCAATTATCTTTATTTTTAAAGTCACTTCTTTTTTCTGTGGAAAAAAATACATCACTGATAGAGGATCATTGGCTAGAAGCCTGGAGTCCTTTCAAGTGAGAATATGGTCATGGGAATGTAGAGAAGCTTTCCAAATTTTATCTGATCCATAGCATTTATAATTACTTAAATAATCTTGTAATTAATTTTATATCTTCCAGATATATCCCATTCTCCTTTTATTATTCTGTTGAATGCCACTTTTGTTTCTTTTAATGATTACTCAAGTGTTATCTTTTGAAAATTATACTTTTGATTTGTGGTTTTGGTTCAAGTAGCTTTGTACATAGTTTTAAACCAACTGACTGTAAGCTGCTACAATTTAGAGAATGCATGTTGATATTCTATAAATGCTTAGGAGTTTAGAACCACTCGACACATTTTAGTCAAGTGCAAAGAATAACAATGAATGTGCAAACCCACAAGCACCATCTACCATTTAACTCTGTCCCTAGAGGTGTAGTGGCTCATTGCTAACATGACAAATAATGTATAAAATTTGAGGTAAATAATCAAATGTTTCAATGTGAACGGGCTATGTACTCGTCAGCCTGGTGAGATATGAATGTGGCTATGGGTATAGGTATAGCTTATGGATATGGATATAGATATAGATGTCTATATATCTCCATTCATGCATATTCTGATATACAAATCCCTGCCATGAGGGCAGGATTAATCGATCCTAAAAGCTGTAAAACAATTTAGAGCTTGCTTACAACCCACTGTTAAATGATTTTAGACCTATATTCTTTATATATTTGCTTGCTCTCCAACGAGCAGTGGCAGTTAGGACTTGGCAGACTGACACTGTGCAAGAATCAAGCGTTTGTTTGCAGAACAACATGCTTTTCTGCACTGTCTTGAAATGTCACTGTGTGTGCAGAAGACACATGCAATACAGATGTGTCTGTGCTAGCTTTCTGCATGCTGGCTGCCGGAAGTCTGCAGGAGGAAATACCTTCTTGATTAAATCCTCCAAAGCTGACATCTTTTGCTGGTCAGCCTGCTGAATGATTTCGCATGTGTTTTTTGCAGAGTCAGAATTCTTTGGTGATGTACAGGACAGTTATTTTCTTGGCAGCATGAAGTTCTTTTGGCCACCGTGGTTGGGAAACTATTTTAACTGTGTGAATAATGAGCAATTTAATTTAGGAGAAGACATGTGTTACCTCTTGATCACTTTAAATACATTTTTAGTCAAATAATTATAATCTGAGGAAAAGATTGCACCATCATTGAATGAATTTCAGATTTTTACGAGTTTTGCTTTTACTTGCCAGTTTTCTTCCTAAGGAACAACACCAAAATAGAATTTTAAAAGATTTTAATGCTCATACACAGTCATCCCCCTACCTGGATTTTATCTTTTGGTGAGTGTACTATTTTGACTCAATCTACTTATGTCCTTCAACTATGTTTTTGTTGGACATAACCCTGGGGAAAAAATATTTTTTTAAAAAAACTCATGATCCAGACCCACCCAGAATGACATTAAGTATTTTCCATATTCAACAGTGATGCTGGTTGGATGGTTTGAGAACTCACAGTCAGTTTGAGTTAAGTCCAATGTTTTCTTTCTTTTTTGGGTCATAATTTCCCAGGGGCCCACTACTTTTGTGCTTAGTTTGAAACACAACATCCTTCCAGCAGAGAATTGTGTCTGGTATATTCAAGTCAAGTAGGGCCCTGAATGAGGAGCACAATTATAGAAAAAGATAACAGATCATGTTGTTATTAGCTATGGAAATCTTGACTTGTTTTACAAATTGAGAATGAGAAGAACACCTTACATTCTGCAGGTTCTGCATTTTGCCGCTAGTACCCTACATTATTTCATTTGGTTTTCACACATGCTGTGTTGCACATTCTTATTCCCATGTCAGTCCTCTGGGATAAGCACCCAATTGAGACTAGTGGGTTTCTCAGAACATGGCATATTTTAGGGCTAAAATCAGATGAGTCCTGAGCAAATGGGGACAAGTTGGTTGCCCAGAAAGCCATCTCAGTAGTGGTCTAAAGTGACATGGTCATTTATGTCTGCCCTTTGGGCTGACAGTATGGAGGTTCTGCCCATTCCAGTTGGGCTCCATCAGTGGCCACTTGGCTGGGGATGGAGGAACTAAGATGTCCATGGCCTCAGAAGAGGTGGCTGGGCCTCATCCTTGTCTGATTTTTTACCCAGGCTTTTTCTCTGCATTGGGGTGTTTTGGGGTTACAAGAAGATGATAGTGAATACTTGTGAGCCACTTGAAATGATGTTCAGAAGTTGCTTTCACCCCATTAAAATCCAGTCCAACTCAAAACAGGGGAAAATAAATTCACCTTTCGGTGGAAGGAGTTGCAGAGAATGGCCATTTTTAATTAATCACAATCTCCATTCTGAGATCCAGTAAACATAAGTAACTGTTTGAAGCCCACATAGCTCCTAAGTGGTCTTGAACCTTTGTCTTCATGTCTGAAAAACCTACCCTCTGATGCCACAATGTTTCTACAAGGGGTGCAACTACTTCGTCCCTCTCGGCATCACTGGGTATGTTCCTGCTATTCCAGGATGGGGTAAAGGGCATAAAGGTGGAAAACAAGAAGAGACAGAGAAGCAGGGACCTAGGATGCCTGAGTGGTCCCAAAGCACAAAAATTTGTCCAAACTATTCTAAGAACTCAACTCATACTCGTTCAGTTCTGTACGTTGTTTGGGCTCTGGTTGTCTTCAGTCCTCCTTGAGTGCAACCTTATTTTCAAAAACAAGCTTTTCTAAGGCCCTCATGTTATTGCTAGTGATGTTTGTTTCATGACTTCATTCTCTCTGTGTGTGTGTCTCTCTCTCTCTGAGCCTTTGTGTCACCTTCCCAGTGAACAGCTTAAGAAGTAGTTGCTCTAAATCACTTGCTTTCAAAATGGAGACGTCCCTAAGATGCTTTCAGGAAATTCCTGAGATCAGAACTATTTTTATAATACTGAGATAATGTTGGCTTTTCTCCATTCAGTCTCTGAAGCATAAAATGGAGTTTTCCAGATGCTACATGATGTGTAATATTGCAACGGGTTGTAGCAGAAACAGATATGAAGGCTGCACTATTTTTATTAGGAAAGATAATAAAGATTTATAAAGCATAGCTGTGGTATAAGTCAGTGGTAGAAGCTTGCCTACCATATGTGAGGCCTTGCGTTTGAACCCCAGAAGCGCTCAGAAAATGGGAGGGATATTTGAAAAAAAAAAAAAAAAAATGTAAAGCAATACCATTCTTTTATTCTTTTCTTGTTTTTAGAAATTCTAATTTTTATTAAAATAGTAATTATGTAGACCTGTAAATGTATTGTGATTTTAAATGAATTCATATATATTTTAAATTGCTTAATTTTTAATGTGTTAAATATCTATTAATAACTACACATACACTAACGTTCTTTCAGTCCTCAGTAATTTGATAGGGTTTAAAAACCACAAAAAGTTGAGAAGGATTTGCATCTTCATCTTCCAGCTGCCACTGTCTGAACCCCTGTTGTGCCCAGGTCATTTCTTACAGGCGCACTCTGTCCCCTAGAGTGTGGACTGGTCTTCAACACCATTAATCACACAACTGGCATGCTAAGGTTTGAAACCAGTTTGTGCAACTCCACAATTAAACTTCAAGAAATAACCTTGTTCCATGCAATGTAACTGTCAGTCTGAACAGAGAGAGAATGAGAAATTGATCAGGATCTCGGACAGGATGACTTGTCTGGGATGGCATAGGCAGCCAGAAGCATACTGTTCTGTCACTGTGCCATGAATAGCCATAAGGCATAATGACTCTTCAATAAACTCTGTCTCATGAAAAAGGAATTCCTTCAAATGCAAGTAATATTCAGAACCAAGAAGGGTTTTGTTTCCCTTATAAGAAGAATTTTTAATAACTCATTATGCAAACTCTACTGAGCACTCAACAAGGAAAAAACATTTGTTTGTCTAATTATCACATCTAAACTGCAGAAATAAATGTTTAGTGCTTTCACCAAATTTCACAACTAGTTTCCAGATCAACCAGCAATTTGCAGTCTGGGTCACATTTGTAACAGTAAACAATAGTTGCTACGTATTTTACAATTATGGTCTTTCTGCCTCCTCAGAAGGATTCTTCAAGGCAGACAGCATCGTCTTCTACACTCTGCACATGAGGACATGCAGATAAGCAGAGGTGAAGCTACTCGCCTGTGGTCACCCAACTAGTACCTAGATGTTGAGGCAAAGATAGAACTCAGGTCTGGGTAGTATCCGGCATCCTGTCTTTAATCATTATACTGTGCTAGCCTCTCAAAGTCCAGGTCCACTTGGCTATAGAAAGGAGTTTTCCAGAATACTCTTGAAGTAGCATAGAGCAGTTAGGAAAGATATGTTCTTTTACTTTTAGAGATTTCTAAAAGAAAAACCAAAAGATGCAGCCAATATATATAATGAGAAGCAGATACAGTTCCTTAACTTTATCCTGAGCCCTCCACTCACATCTAGCAGTGCACACCTGTAATCCCAGAACTCTGGAAGAGCCCAGCCTGAGAAAACTGGCAACTTAGACCCTGTCTCAAAATAAAAAAAAAATAAAAAAAAAGAAAAGAAAAAAGAACTAGAATGTAGGTCAGTGTGAAGTCCCTTGGTTTACTCCCCAGTACGCCCCTCCCCAAAAAAGCACACAGAGGAGGGCATCTGTATCTGGTACCACCCAGGCATATATATTTTCAGATGATTGGCAGTGCTGGCTGAGTTGGGGGTTATCTGTGTTAGGCATGTCTTCTTCCTGGAAGGGCGGTCCTTTGGTTTTAAAATATCATGAATCACTCTCCCAGTGTTAGAGGTGATGGGAAAGCTAGAGTTCCAGATGTGTCAACAACAGATGCAGCATCCCCTGGAGCACTGGAAAAAGAGAGTGATAGGATTTCCCTTAGGGCTGCTTTCCAGGCACCCTGGCATGGGAGGAGACAAAAGTGTTTTGTAATTTGTTTTGGGTGCCAACCTAGCCAGGTGCTTTCAGCAAGAGCTCCCATTGCAAATCTGGGTTCTAACAACTTTCTGATTCTTTAAAAAGTAGCTTGCTGCTACTGTCCTGAAAGGTTAGAATTTTGCCATAAAAAAGACTCATCTCTACTGCAGCTCTTACCTAATTTGAGTAGTATTTGTAAATTATGTTTGAGCCGTAATGTGAGGGGACTCCACACTGCTGTTAAAATGTATCTGACCAGGGCAGCTTGTTGTCTGGTGCTCTGGAACCTAATATAAGAGACACAAAACAGACTTTCGTCATTTTAAATTCATACACTTAATTATCTCTACTCTAAATTGGCTCCAGAGCTACACACAAATGGAAGTGTACAAATCTGACTGATGTAAGCAATTGAGCAGAAGGTGGGAAGCTCAGTGTTTGAATTACTCCTCCTGCCCTCTCTGATCTCCTGACCCAGGAAGTCACTTGAACTATTACAGCATTCTGCCTGCAGGAGTGCTATCTACCCATTATTCTTAACATAATGATTCTAATGAGTGTTTCCTTGGGGCTCTGTTATTAGAACAATATTATACTCTCATAATTCTTTATAACTTTTACGGTACCCAAAACAGCAATCCAAGATGGCATTTGTGTATTCATTCTCTCCTCTACTGGATTATGAAGTCAGAGGTTCTTCTCCTCTAGTCCCAGTGCCTTGCAAATGATGAATAAATAATATTGCAAATAATAACAGCTCAATAGTACGCCCAGGGCTTTATCTAACTCCTCTAGGAGGTAAGTCCTAGTAAGATGCATGTATTATCCCCATTTCACTGGCAGTGTTGGAAGAGTACAGGGAAATGATTTCGCTGTTACTGATGTTCACCTCTGATGTCTTTATTACTCAGAGGCTTGTCAGTTGATGTGTACTCATTATTTGATGCCCAGTAATTCATCTGAGTTCTACTAGGAACCAGAACCAAATCTCCCATTCGTGGGATGTTCCGGGGCTCTCTTTTCTTCTCATTACTTTTGCTCCTTTGTGTCTAATGGTCTTATGTGCTTGCCTTCCTAGACCTCTTCCCAAGTGCAATGAGGCTTGGAGAAACCAGGCTCTTTTTTTGAAGTTTATTTTGCTTTGGAAGTATGAGTCATGTTTTTCAAATTCTGTTTGTTAATTTCAAATCTACTTGAGATTCCTGAGCATAAACAAGGCAACCATTTCCTGGGCCCAAAGGATCAGTGTGGAAAAGTGCTCAAGGGCCCTCATGAAAGGTGGTAAGGAAGCAAATGCCTAGGACCATCGGAGCAGGTCATGTGGTGGACACAGAAAACTGTAAGCTGCAAACGTTTCCAGGAGAGCCTGCAACAGATTGGAGTTATTCTTCAAATGCATAAAGGAGACTTACATCTGGATGTAAGTGCCAAGTTTATTTGTCCAGCGGTGGACACATGTGCAGATTCCACACATGTAATTCATGTGAATCTAACTGTACAAACTGCATTTGGGGAGACAGGTAAACCTCTACCAACATGGACAGTCACGTGACTTGATCAGTTGCTCAATCTACCAGACCATGAATCTCATCTGCGCATAGAAAGGAAATAACAGGAGCCTTAACTCAGAGATTTCTTGTGGGAATTACATAATATATTTAAGGCCCTTAGCATGTTACCCTGGTCCAGTTCTCAGCCAGAGATAGGAAACTTTTCTTCCTGTTCTTCCATTTTAATTAACGGCATTAGGGAGTTACATCTATAAGTTTTTAGCACTGCCTTTCCTTTTAAAATACTCTTCCCAAAAGTATATGACATTAGCACATTTTAACATATACATTTATCAGCATAAGGAGATGGATGAAGGCTCCCCTGCAGGAGGCAATAATAATAGCAACTATCATTTATTGGACACATACTATGACCCAAAAAGTCTGAACCTGTATGTCATTACATCATCGCAACAATTCTATGAGGTTCTATTTCAAAGACTGAACAATTTATCCAAGGTCACTGAACCAGAAGTGGTATGACTGAGAAGTTAACCCAGAACTGCCTCATACCAAAGCCAACACTACTGTTACTACGTTCTGTGACCTCCAATCGGTTGTAGTGAAAGAGATCCAGAGAACACCAAAACAGGTTAGGCCTCTTGAAACTGCGTGGGCAAAGGGTGCAAAGTCACTTGGCAAGGGCAAAACATACAGGTTCCAGCAGAAGCATGACAATGGGCAGTACAGAGGAGAAAGTCACGGGAGCTGCTTCCAAGTTGCATTTCCTGAAACACTTTGGCCTCATGTGGCTTCCTAGCACTCTGTGGCTCTGTCTCTCCTCCCTTTGGGTCCTGACTGTCACAATGTTCCCACTTCCTCTGGACCTCTGGCTAGTGGCCTGGTCCCTTCATGTACTATATTCCTCTGGGTTCCTGATGTGCTATTTGATCTGCTAATGTTTTCTTCAATAAGGACATCTCTCTTGTTCTCCACTTTCCCCAACACTAAGGGTGATTCCTAGCAAATGGAAGTTGGCCTGTAAGCTTGAATGGACAAATAATTAGTGAGCAAATGAATGGGACTTATTAGGACTTTATCTGGGTCATCTCCAATCAGCTTCTGCATGCAAGATCTGTAACTGTTCTTTCTCTTGTGTTTTATAACTTCATTTAAACACACACCCTCGTATGTTTCTGTCATTTAAGCATCTGTGCCAGTCTAGTCAACTGGATAAAGAGGTTCTTCTGTGCCCTGCTATTCCCACTGATGCAATTTAATGAGGCAACAAAAAACCAGGCCACTTTACTGTGAGGCCTTTGTTCCTTCAACCTCCTGCTGCCTCAGTTTCCTTAGGTAGAAGTCTCCACCTAATAGAATTAGGTATTTTGAATTCCTTGAGAGAAGAATTGCTCCAGAAAGAGGGAGTCCAGCCAACTGTGGAGCTCATGCAGTGACTGTAGGGTGATTCTACATCAGTGACGGCAAAACTTTTAAAGCTTTCAATGATGCCAGTGATGTGGCATGTGTTGCAAAAGTTCACCACCACTGCTTTCTACCATCTTAGATGCATATCTGATGGCAAAACATAAGCCATCTAGATGTTTTATTCTAAAATATAATTTGATGAGGAATACCCAAAAAATGAAAACAGCACATTCTCCCAGCCTAGATAGCTTCTGATAATTTTCAAAATAAAATTATGTGTAAGTTTAGAAAATTATCACTTTAATTTTTGGCTAACACATTTCGGAATTGTGTCCTATCACATAAAGAACATCCCTTTGTTATGAGAAATTACGATTTGCTCATTGTTAGTCAAAGGCCAGAGGAGGATTGGATGGAAAAGCAGATCACTTACATCTACATGGCCCTGGGGAAAGTCCTGTGAGAACAGTTCTGACTTCTCATAAGGACAGTTTGTAATTGACTGCCACTTGTGATGATACAGGTTCATTTTTTTTCAGAGTTACAGATTGTATAATAGCTAGAAAGTTGGACTTTCCATGCTCAATTCCACCAGACCACCTGACGAGATGCATTTCCAAAGGACACGGGGAAAGCACATGTCATCCTCTTATTTCCATCACTCAGTGGTGTTGAGTCTCCTACAGCTCTGAGCTGCGTAAATGTGAGTGCAGAATGGACTCCAATCAAGGTGTTGACTAGGGCAAGGTCTTGAAAGTTGGACAAGGTAGAGATCCAGTCCCAAGATCACATGGTTGCTATAAAATTCAGTCCTTCTCAGGCTGTTACAGGATGTCATTTGGAGTGTCTCTTCCCATATGACCCTTTCCATAGGCGATTACAACATAACAAAGCAAACACAGGAGAGTTTCCCAGAAAGACACTCATTATAGTCATAGGTGATACAGTCACAGACATCATGAAACCTTTGCCATATCCACTGCTTAAAAGAAAGTCACAAGTCTGTCCGTAGGGAGTGGAAACAAGGAGGCAGTGGTCATGGGGATGACTTTAGAGTTTGCCTGCTGTACAGACTAAGAGGACACAGAGGTATTAGATCAATAGGAACTGTACTAGTGGCTAACCTGAACTAGCAGAAATTTAGGTTTATGCAAACATCTTGGACCCCAAGAAAGCAGGGAAGCTTTTTCAAAACCTTAGGTACCATGAATTTATCTGATGTCCAAACCCTTCCTTAATAAAAGTTACATATATATATATAGTAAATATAATGTACATATACATATAACCCCTAGTCCATTTCTTTTAACATTTAGATTCCCAAAGGATAAAAATTAAGTCACTTTTTTTCTTGGTACTGGGAATCAAATTCAGGACCTTGTGCTTGCCAGGCAGGCACTGTGCTGCTAAACTGTATCCCTGACAATTAAGTCACTTTTAATTAAGCTTTTTTCTTCACATAAAATTGTACTGTGTGGTATTTTCCTTGACACTTGAGTGTTTGGCTATTTAGTGTAACTATAAATACACTACTTAGGACAAATCATTGAAACTTTAAAGAAATATTCCCTCAAATCAATTTCCTCCTGTCTTTGGTTTCCTTTTAATTAAAACTAGGAGAGCCACTGTACAGCGTATTTATTTTTAATAGTGTTATCTGTAAAGCGTGTTTATTTTTTCTTTGTTATACTTAATGTGGTACATGCTACAGATGTTGAGAGAATGTTTCAGAATGTCTTGAAGGGACAGTGAAAGACTGTGATTAACAACAAAGCCACTCACAGCGCCGTGGCCTGTTGGTAGGGGCTGGATTGTTGTGGTGTCAGATCCTCAGCTGGCCTTCAAAAGGCATGTGTTCTTGTCAGCACAGGGCTGTGTATGCCTGTGTGCTCCGCAGGGTTCTTTATGGTTAACACTCCCAGAGGCTCACTGTACTCACTGTATCATTTGTTTTTATTTGTACGAGTGTTGTAGAGGCTTCAAAGCAGTTAGAGAGTCATTACAGCGTCTAGTTGTAAATGGTTATGACTGCCCGTGGAAATTGTGCTGAAGACAAACAAAAGTAAATAAAAGTCCTTCTTCTGTACCCTTTTCTGTAGCATTTCCAAGCCCTCTGCACTAGGGAATCTAGCTCTGTGGCATTGCTCAAGGCAAAGGTTCCAATCTATGTCACAGCTCATTCTGATTTATAACCAATTTGTCTCCCAGGAAGGCCTCCATGGATTTGTAGATAAAATACAAGATAAATAAAATACCTGTGCTCAAAATTAAAACTGACATAATTATTTATTTATATGTATAAATTTATGTATCTATTTACTTTTAGTACTGGGGATTAAACTCATGACCTCATACGTACTAGGCAAGTGCTAGATCTATGGAGCTAAATTCCCAGCCTGACATATTTATTTTGAAGACTGGAATAAAATCAATGATCTTTAAAAGTTCCTGGAATATTAATTTGTTTTTTCTCATTCTTCAAATGAGGTAGCCATTCACCTAACTCCATACCTAGGGAAGCCAACACTTCTAACCTGAGAACTTTAACATAAATAACATACCAGGGTACTGGAAAAGCAATCCACATTGGAAAATAGAATTCATTTTAACTATATTATTAAGTGCTACAAATCACTCTCCAGGGCCCACTCAGGCAAGCATCAAAATTATTTTTCAACATGCTTTGGCTTTCATCAAATATATCTCAAAACAGAGAAGTTTTGTTATTCAAAACTGTAATTTTCATAATGTACAGAAAACACAGGTCGTGTCTCCTCTGGGTCCCCAGTAAACAGTTTAAAAAGTGTTCAGCATACAAATCATTATGAGCTGTGATTTTATTCACAATTTGTCTTAGGTTGTTGTTTATTATTGATTGCATATCTGATAAGTATAACAGAATGTTTGAGTGGGCACCATGGACAATTACAGAGTCTTTTTCCTCAAAGGGCTTCCAGTCTGAATAAATTCATGATGTTTCCCTTCTTAAATTCTCTGGTGGATTTCATTGCCCTTAGAATGAGACCCAATTCTTTGCCAGGTTCCATTGGTCCTACATACAATCCAGGTAACTCCTCCCCCCTATATTAGATGCATCAGTGATGCCAATCAGAACTGTATTCCCAACTGGCAGGGCCAGAGGCAAGGCCCAAAGATCAGCACATTTTTGAACAATAAATAGGTAGCAGGGGGATGCAAGGCCCAAGCTCTTATCTCCTCAATGATTTGTCATCTTTTACTCCCCTAAATTGTGATTATGGGAAAACATGATTGATTATCTCAGTGAGATGAGGGACAATCTCAAAAATACATATTTTATGAAACCAAAATTGTATAGCATTCTCAACTGAAGAACGCTAGGTTCAGAATGAGAAGAACTAACAATGTCAGCTGGCTCTTCCAATTAGCTGTGTGGTCTTGGACAAGTCATTTATTTTATTCATGTATGAAGTGATAACAACTGACATGCAACTTCTAAGTACTGTTTCTGAAATCTGCACTGAATAGTCCCAGATTGCTGTAGATTCTGGGACCATACTTGGAGATTCGCCACACACATTTAGAAACCCTGCAGGTTGAAACTTCTTAGCACAGCCCTTTTTAAAGTTATTTCACCCTAGAGCACTTAGTCAAGCCTTACAGAGCTGATGTTTCCTAGAAAATAATGTGAGAAATGATTTTTCAAATTCTCTTAGGGCTCTAAAATTTAATATTTGACATTTTCGCTCATGCAGTGTTCCATACCTTCAACCCATGTGTTCTCTTTTAGCTTGAATTTCCACCCTCCTCAGGAAATGAACACAGTGGGCAACAAATAAATGTTATTGACTGATTTATTCAGCTCTTAAGGTTAATGTATTCTAAAGAGGCTTATTGAATATGTTTGGCAAAATTTAGCCTAACACAAAACAGTTCTGGGTGGGAAGCAGTGTGCTCTGGGAATGGGGTGAAAACCACCAACTCTCCCCAAAGCCAGCCAGGGAGATGCCAGATGACATTTAAGCACCATTTGGCTACGAGAGTTTCATTCACATGCAGAAACAAAAGACTAATTCTGTGTCTGGTTAGCCGAGTTGTCATCCAGCAGTTGTCATCCAGCAGTCTGCCTCAGCCCGCTCTGCAGAATGTCAAGGCATTTGGTGTTGGGCAGCTCTGCGGAATCACTCTGATTGCCAGCCATCGTTTTCATCTTATTTCTAGTGGTTTACAAACTAGCCCCGCCAGGTACTCCCAGGAAAGAAAAGATCCTCATTTTCATCCCTAGAATGCCACTCAGTGTCTACTTCAGCAGTAAATCACCAAATGCCACCTTCATGGTTTAAAAGAGCTTATTCACATCGAAAGTACCAAAGACTTTCCTTGACTATGTGACATTTCTTACTTTTGTCTGTGCAAGAAGACAAAGTAATTATAATGCTCAATAGAATGAAGGCCCAGAAGTAAACTTTTAAAGGGGTGAAATATTTTCAGTAAAACATCCTAATATAGCAATGTTTCCTTCTTTGTAAACAAGTGTCCAAGTGACTTATATTGTAGTAAAACTTTTATAGTATACTATGAATCATAAAGATACATAACACCCTAAGATCCATAGAATTCTACCTGAATTTACTTTAAAAACTGTGTTTTTTATCATTGTGTTTTTAAAAACCAAAAAATAAAGCCCTTGTGTAGGTTGTATAATAATGTTAAAAGTTCACTTCTAAGAATACCAAGAAAAACATTTTTGTTTCTTCCCACTCTCTTAAGTACAAATGAACTGTCCAGAGAAGACCGTTTCTTCCTGGGCCTGTTGCATAGCATCAAGTGTAATGTGGTGGTAGGTAGTTGAAAGGTGCGGTACAGAGCAATGTTTAAAGTAGAGAACTGAATTTCAGGTAGAATCAGTCTGTGGTTAGCAGATCTGTCCCTTAGGAGCTGTAAGCTTTGCTTTTATTACTCACTGATCCTCAGTTTCCTTATGGGTAAATAGGATGTATACTTTTTTCACAGACTGTTTTAAAGCCAAAACATGATGTAAACCATAAAATGAATATCCTATGCCTGTCACATAATAAGCAGGTAATTAACACTTATCATTTTATGATGATCTTATTATTTCATTTGACAAGAGACCCACAAGTAGAGTTGGCTCAGAAGTTTTACTATATGTGATCCTCTTAGCCATGATCTCTCTTTTTGGCTTCATCTGAAGTAATTTGGGGTCTCTCATTCATTCAGTGATGTTTATCTAAATGATCTTGCCCAGAAGCTTCTAGAAAATTCTTAGTATATCATTAGGTCAAATGGACTCAGCTGGGTCACATGTTTGTGTTTTTTTTTTTTTTTTTCTTCAATGGCAAATAGGATGAAATAACCCATAGGCCAGTTGGGCCATAACATAACTAACAGCTGGGAGCAGTTCACCAGTCATGTGGATTGCACTAGAGAGGGGCAAGTCACCTTCACAAAGCCAGCATTCTGCTAAGAAACAGGAAGTGAGGCAAAGTTCTGACCAGATACCATCAGTGTCGAGTAGTTCTATTGGTCCACCAGCTTCATAAGGTCATCTGAGAACCTGTTAACAGCCAAACTTAAACTCAAATTTTCCATAATGGAGCCTGAGATAATGCATTTTTTAACAAGTACCAACAGATGCTGTCTACAGTTCTTACTCTGAATAGTATAAGATTCAACACCAATAAACAGCAACACCACCAAGAGGTAAACTGAGACCAACAGCTCCTAACTGCAAGAAACTGGCTGACATTAGTGGCTAAACAGCAGGAAGAATGTAATTAGAAAGGGACAAAAAAGAAAATAACTAACCAATACAGAAAACAAATACTTAGGGGACCTCTAAATAAATCCAGTTTCATCAACTAACTATATGAACCATATGCATTTCTAACAAATCATGGGATACAATGCCTGCTTCCCCAGAGTCAATACTGGGGAATCTAGATAATACAGCAGATTTCAAACTAATGCCTCATTTCAAACTAATGCCTCTAGAAGATTCTGTCATAGCCCTTCTACTGAAAATGATAATCTAAATGAAGGGTTTGGCAAAATTCTTAAAAGGGCCAAACAGTAAAATATTTCAGGTTTTGTAAGCTAAAACATACAACCAAAACATACAAACCAGAAGTTTATATGGGGTTACTTATCCATGCTCTTGTAATCCACAAACGAGCCCCCCAGAGCCCCCAAACTTGAGTTTAAAAAAATGGGGCAGGACATGTTTTTGGTTTTTTTTTTTTTTTTTTTTTTTTTTTTTTTTTTTAGCAGTGCTGATTTATTTTATCCTGGGCCCAGTGACACAGTGCAGTTGGAGTTTGCAAAAGCTGTGTGTCCCCCCTCAAAACTTTTTAGCCTTTTTTTAGATATCACAGTTTACAAAGTTAGGGGTTATGGGCGTGGCTCAGGAAATCTGCTAAGGAAGTGAGGAAGACCTTTGTTTCCCTTAGCAGAGGACAGAGTAGTCTAGCAGTAATTAATAATCCTTTGTCAGCTTATTTTAGCACCACATCTGTTATTTGTAGAGGGCAACAATGGTTAACATATCAATTAGGTTAGGTTCCCAGGAATTTACAATTCTTTACAGAGGGGAGCATTGATTAACATATCAATTAGGTCATGGTGGGGGGAATGCATACAGAACAGTACGGGTGGCATTACAGGTACTTTGGCATAACACAAACATAACGAAGCTCTTTTTGCTAGTGTACAACACATATAAAATGTTACCATTTAAATTGGAAAATTTTCTTAGCTTACAGATCATAAAAAAAAAAACAAACCGAGACTTGGCCCACAGGCCTGAGTTTGCTGATCTCCAGTGTACACAAATGTAATAGTGTCCTCACGGAGCTGACAGTTTATCCAAAGTGTGACATAATGGCATTACTTTCAAATCTTCCCTTCCAATCTTCTTTGTCATTTGAATGAAGCTGAGACCATTGATAAAATTGTCCAGTTTTATGCATCCTTTCCCTTCAAATCTCAGAGTTGGTCAGGGTTATACACCAAAAAGTAGCTTTGATAATGGTCTTCTGATGTTTAAGGCCATTGCATGAAAACAGACTCCATCAAAAATTCTCGAGCTCAGTAGCAGTAGAGAAAGCATTAACTGCAGAATTGTCCCTTCAAATACTTTTTGACACTCATCACAAACCCCTCAAAGAAGAGCCAGACAGCATGGTATATCAAACCAAGTGCAAACACACACTTAGCTACAGATGGTTCCCAGGAGGCACGAAACTACAGCTATTAGCGGTATTTCACAGCCTGGGAACCACAATGGGAACTTCACCCAGGTTATCAGTTTCAACTAGAAACAAAGCTATTCCTCAGCAGGTAAAGGGGTTGAACAGCAGGGAATAGTGGGGTGGTGCTGCCTGTTTTGAGCAGCTATTCTCAGAATCCACTCAGGTGTCATCGTGAGTTGCAGAGGACCAGGAGATAAAGTTTACTCATCGACTCTCCAGTGATTTAGTGATATTCTCTGTAGGGAATGAGATTGAGCCATGTACTACCTAACTCTGCCTCTGCCCCAAGGTATTTGCTTTTGCAGCTTTACCCCACAATCTATTTTTTAGGGTCTGTTGGTCTATTTAATAATGTCACTTGAAATCTGCAAAAGAATTACTTTGCTGTCATTTACAACTTTAAAACAGACATGATGGAATAGCAGTGCTGGTGCTGTAAGTCAGACAGATTTTGCAAGTCGCATCCCTTTTTAAAGTAATTAATAAGCATTAAACCAACAAGATTTACAAATACTTTCCTGCCCCAAAAGTGGTACTCAAAGTACTTGAAAACCATTTTTATTCCTTCCAAGCCAACCAACCAAAGTCATACCCGTAGATCTGCATGTTGAAAGACAAAAGTCGTATCCCAGAATCTTGAAACCATTATCTGCTTCGTCTTCTAAATGTCTCTTTTTTAATGACAGTTGTTTGAGTTGCTTACTTCTTCATTGAGATATAACACTAGTCATCAGCACCTTAAAGGAGAGGAGGCTCATTTTAGTTCACAGTTATAGTCCATGATCAGCTGGTTCCAAGGTCAAACCAGCATGGAACAGGGACAATTCAGAGGAAAGATGTTTATGTGATGGAAGCCAGAGACCTTAGAGAAGAGGGAGGAGCTAGGGAGTGAGACACCATTCCAGATCGTCATATACCCAATCACCTGTGTCTTCTGACCAGGGCCACCTCCCAACAGCATGCTCAGTTGCTGAACTAACCAGTGGATGAATTTATGGATGACTGACTCCATGATGGAATCACCTTCCAGAAGCCTGGCTCTGAGCACATGAGGCATTGGGTAAATATTCTCCATCTGAATCATAATGGTTTTCTGCCTCTAAGACTCACGAATTCAGAGCTCAGAATTTATCTATGAATCTGTCTGTTATATACATTAAATTTTATAAGCAATGATTGGAGAAAGTTTTTTAAAAACACATGATGCATGTATCTGCAGTTAGCTCTCAATCATTAGAGATATTTTTAAACAAATCTAAATGTCTTAAATATCCAAAATTCTCAACTCCCTCCACAGAATAATAACCACAACTGTCCTGTCATAAAATTTTCTAACTTTCTATAGCCTTTAACAATCTGGATTAAATAATGGGACTATTTTGTATGTTTTTCTAAATGACTTTCACATGAAATCTTAATGACCCAACATAATATGCATTTTCTAAAGGTAAAAGAAATATAAATTTCAACAACTCTTGATTTTGCTAGTACTATGCTAAGAAAATGGTGGGCATTTTTATTTGCCTTGTATAAAAGTACTTACATGAGCTTACAATTGTTGAAGGATTTGGAGTCAAGACCTTGACCTCATAAAGATATTACCTCTTATGTCAGGCCACATTTTCCATCTGCATGATGTAGGATACTAACCAAACCTGCCCTTGTTGTAAGGATCATGCATGTGAGTGCATGTACCACATATGATATGCCTCTCATATGCTAAGTGCAAAACATGCTGTACATGGTTACTATTGCTTTCATGGCCACCATTACTCTGGATTCCCCACCCAACCTCCCAAAAATCGCACATCAATCTGAGGTAAAACACTTTGAAATAACACAGTAGTGGGGTGTGGTAATACACACCGGTAATCCCAGTACTTGAGAGGTTGATGCAGGAGGATCACTGTGAGTTTGGGGCCAACCTAGGCTACAAAGTGAATTCAAGGCCAGCCTGAAATGCATAGCAAAACTGTGTCTCAAAAGGACCAAAAGAAGGAGGAGGAGGAGGAGAAGAAAGGGGAGAAGAAGGAGAAGAAGAAGGAGAAGAAGAAGAAGAAGAAGAAGAAGAAGAAGAAGAAGAAGAAGAAGAAGAAGAAGAAGAAGAAGAAGAAGAAGAAGAAGGGGACATTCGACATTCACAGTAAAGCCAGATACTAATCCTAGAAGCAAACCTAGTGCCAGAAAGTTCCCCTTATTTTCATAAAACCTGATAATAAATAGTCTAATGTGGCCTTGAGAATAAAAATTAAGGATAATGTTTCAAAGGAACTCAGCACTTGGTTCCCAAAACAGTTTGTTCTCTGGGTACAAAGTCCAATGCACAGACTACTTTCTGGGGACAGTGTCCAGCTATAGCCAACACCCTCATTAGTCCCTGGATGGCCTTTCTCTACAGATCACCACTGGGAGGGCTGCCATGCCTGGGCTCCAATTTATGGGCATTAAAAATAGGGATACAAAAGCAAGTCACCAACTGGTCTTTGGTCCAGGCTTGTAATTGGTAGCAGAGTATTTTCCACTGCTTCTTTTGTACTTCCCATTGAGCTGCCAGAGCAATTTCAGATATTTTTCTGCTATATTCTACAAGCTTTTTGGTTGGCCAAGCAATATCAGTGTATTATCAGCTCCATAAAGTGCATCTCCTCAGTTTCGGCAAGTCTTCAACACTGACTTAGAGTGCATTAGGATTTTGTTGTTTGCAAGAGATAGAAAATTCAATACAAAATCATCTTAAACAAAAAGGCAAATCCTTTGACTCATACAAATGAAAATCCAAGCTTCAATAATGTCACTTTGTCTATTTTTCTTCTCTCTCCTCTGCTTTCTGCTGAGTCCATTTCACTCATAGGAGTGCCAGGGTGCTCTCTGGAAGCGACAGGTTTATATCTCTCCAGAGTTGGTGCACAACCTCCCAGAAAGAATCAAAATGCCCAGCCTGACCATTCTGGCTCTGAAACATATCAATGTCCCTCTGGAAACCAGTCACGTGGGCAACTCTGTGGTGGGCTGAGGCTTGGGACAGGTATGCACTCTAGTGAGCCACTTGCAGCGGGGTCAATCTGCCAAAGTGTTTAATATGAGAGTAGAGGAAAAATTATCTCTTGTAGAAGGGGAAATAGAGATGCTATTTCTATAAGATCTTTGAGCAACTGGAAATATGGGGAGAAAAACTATTTGCTCGCCAGGCCATGTGAGCCTACAGAGCAAACAGCAGCTGGTGGCTTTTCATGCTATCCACTCGTCAGTCATACACTCTCTTCACAGCCATTTCCCAGAGTTTCTGCCAGAGCACAGAGCTGTTCATAGACTAAAATTAGAGTACTATGAGGAATCGTAACTTTAGGGGAAGGGAGAGAGGATGTTAGTGGTCACTGTGGAGCAGAATTCTCACTTTAGTATGTCTGAAGTTGTTTTCTGTTATTTGAGAAGAAAACCCTAGGTTTGTTTGCTTATTTAGGAGAGGAGGAACCAGGTGTCTGGACTTGTCACGCCCTGTGCTGTCTGATGAAAATACAGAGGTAACAACTCTCAAATTTTCCATAATTTAATGTTCTCTCCAAACTACACAAACAAGATGCCATGGATCTACTGCTCAGACAACAGGTGCAGAATTGTTTACAGGGTCACGAAGGATGATGGCTTTAACCCCTGCCCCTGGTAACCAATAACACATGTTTGCAAGTGCCACCTTCTCTGCAAAGTTTTCTGGTTCCCTCGATTGTTGGCTTTATTGTGTTAGAAGCTACAGAAATGATATTAACAGTGATGACATGTATTGAGTCAGTTTGTGGCAGTCATGTCAAGAGCTCCATATGTTTTATATCGCTTAGGTCTTCCAATGATTCTAGGAAATAGATATTACCTCCATTTTTACAGAGCAGAAACTGAGACACAGAGACGTTAAAGAATTTGCCCAAGGTCACAGAGCATTAAGTGTTACAGTTTGGCTTCCAAATCATTTTTGTACATAACCACCATGACGCTTTTTGGCTAGTTTTGGCCCTGTTACAGCATATAACAATAGCTCAGGTTATTAAACATTTGCCTTGCATCCAGTGTCATGCTAACAACATATCGTTAGGGACATCACTTCCTTTCACGGTCACAGCAGCTCTGCTCTCCACACCCTAGCAGTATTGCCACTTTACAAACAGGAAAGCTGAGGCTTACAGAATCTCACTAACCAGCTCCCAGTCACAAAACTCGACTGCACATTCCACGTACAAGTTCATGCTTTTGTCTGTGAGCCAACCCTACAAATACCCTTCAAACTTTATCTCTTGTGCTATAGCCACTTGTTTAGGGGTGGCTTTCTCCACTAGACTGTGAGGTCCTTGAGGGCCGAAACTGGGTCTTGGTTGCTAAGTTCATAAAAGGTGCTTAATCAATATCTTGTTCATTTGTTTCCTTGGTGCCAAAGATAAAGCCAAATATGTAAAAGGTTTTCTTGTGATTAATAAGATGGACATGAATGAAAGAGTGCATGAATGATGGTATTACGGCCAAAAGAACTATTTAGATAATTTCCATTGTCTTTGAGAGGTCAAACCCACGACCTGTGCTTTGCAAAGTAAATTCAGTCCAAGTTACTTGGTCCCAAAATTGAAATGACTTGGTCTTGGCCAGTCTCCCACAAGTATTGTAGAATTTTAATCACTTCCCCATCATTATAATAGCTCCTTTAGAAAAAGAAAACAAAACCTCTGGTATCAGATTAAGTTTAATACAGAGGAACTCAATCCTCAAACTGTTCTTTCTAAGATAATCTTTGCTGCTTCAGCTCCCCTGACCTTTAAGATTTCTGTCTACCAGAATTGCACAGATTCACAGAAAATGCCATTAATACAATTAATCCAGCCTCCTAAGAACCAGGCTTTAAGCTCCTCCGGGTTCTAAGCACTCTAAATGTGACCTAAACCCAAAGAAATGTGTCCTTCTCCTAGTGAGAGAGTCCATTCCAAAGCAAAATGATAAATCCTGAAGCAGACACTTAAAGCAGGTTGTGATTTCTAGCCAGCGCGAGGTGGAGAATGCACATAATTTGAGATGCATTTGGGAATAACCTGCTTAGGAACTCAAGGTGAGCCCAAAATAGTATCAAACCCCTATTTGCAAAGCTCAATTGAAACAAGTCCATGTTCAAACAATTGTGGTTTCTTCGAGTTCATGAGACAGCTGTTCGGAAAAATGACTCACTAGAGAGGCTAAACGTATTGTAGATGTTGTCTTGAAAGCATTTGTTCACATGTGAGAATGAGTTACTCAACCCATTGTAAAAGCAATAGATGAAATTTATGTTGACTAAAAGAACAACTGTGTAATTGACCGTATTCCACTACCAAAGACCCCATGACTGTTCAACAGGTTAATCAGTTTATTTCCCTACAGATCTTTGCTTGTCACAATTATTTTCTTGGTATCCTGGAACAGATATGAGATAATTTTACAAAGATCCTATTCTGTGGCATACATCCTTAGCTGCCAAGTTCTTATCTGTTGCAGTTGCTAGCAGAGATCCCCACACACACTTTTTTTTTTAATTTTAGCTTTTTTAAAGACATGTGTGTCATTTGTACTGTTTGTTATGTACATGTACCAACTCCACACAAAGAATGTAAATCTTGACTTTTTTGAAGCATTCATTCTCCATGGTCACGTGCTCAGCCTTCCAGATGATAAAGGTTAATTAGTTTAAGCCAACCATAGTAAATCTATTCTTGCTAGATACTAGTAAAACGCAAGATAATCAAGTCCATAAGCAGATAGCAGCTATGGGCCGTGAAGGACTTTTCTTCCATAATATAAGTGCCTATGGGAGGAAATAGTCAACCTATTTTGTTGCTAGGTGTCTTGTATATTGTTTGCATTAACTTCTGCAACCATTGCAATCATCTTAATACCAAGAGAAGTCCCAACCCGCACCCTCCTTGCACCAGCAGAGGAGAGGCAGTAAGTTCCTGGGTCCTTGATGACAATGTTGCACCACCAAAATGATCAAACGAGCTTGTAGACTTCTTGTCGTGTAAGATGCCATCTTGCTGTGAATAAGCCATCTTCAGCTGAGTAAGTTACTTGCTTGCTCACTTGATTAAGTGTTTCAAGGCAAACTTACATTTCCTTAAATAATCTTGTTCTAGTAATTATGTCTTGTATCTTGTGAGAAAGTGCAGCTCAATGATAGGCAGCTCTGCTTAAACCAAACACAGCATCTGAAAATCCATCAAGGATGCATGTTCTAAAACAAGGATCGATAATTTTTTTCTGCAAAGGGTTGGGCATTAGTTATTGCAGCTTTATGGACCATAGATCTGTTTAACAACCACATAACTGTCATTGTTGTGCAAAAGCTCTCATAGACATACACGAATGAGCATAGCTGTGTACCAAAAAAAAATTTATTAGCCTTCTTTTTGTTTGTCTGTCAAGCCCCTACACTGCAGTGCACATACACTCCAACTCTGAGAGCCTTTGCATGTACTGATTTATCTCCTAGAATGCTTTCCCTTGGCTCTTGTTAAAGATGGCTTTTTTCTCATCATTCAAGAGTAAACACAAATGTCATCTTCTTTCAGAAGTTTTTCCCCAGCTATTTATCTACGCATCTCAGACTGTCCATCTGTCTGCTTTATTCTTGGGTTTTATCAGTCTCCATCTGTAATTCCCACGATCACCCCTCCCCCTACCTGAAGTCAAGTTTCTGAAGGTCAGTGATCTGGCTGAGTCACCACCGAATTCCCCAAATCTAGAAGTGAGAACAGGAATTGCTTATGGGTTACTGAGTGAGCGAAACTTTGGTTGTTGTTCACACAAGGAAATGTTTTATAGGGTTTAAAAAAGCATCTTCCTCAACAGAAAAACAATTCCGTTCCTGTAGTACACTGCTGCCTGTAATTCTTGCATGAATTTCTGAGAAGATAACAGATTCTTCTACTGATAAATAGAATTCATCTCTAAATGCATAACCAGAAGATCAATAGAAATGCTAGTAAGTATTGATCACATGCCAGTCTAAATGAAGCAAGAGATAGATTCTAAGGTTACTCTCTGAGAGAGGAGAAGGTACTTGCTTATTTGTTGTACTTATTGGAGAACTCTCATGGGGAGACTAAAAAAGGCCTGTTTGCAAATTGCATGTTAGTTAGGGACGTTTCCATAAAAAACATGAAGCAGGTAGATTTGCTCAGGTACAGGTCAACAGGCGAGCCACACCTGCTCAAAGCTTCAATAGTACTTGGGGAGCCAAGAAGTGTCTGTTTCATTGAACAATACAAATAAAGGACAGGAGATTATATATTGGTATGAAAGATTCTTCTTCTTTATAAAATTTCACATTTGGTTATTTTCTTTTTTGAAAATTATTTGGTGCTTTTCATCTAGGAATCTAATCGGCTATGAGGGTACATTATTATGCATATCCATAACCTCCTTTAGAAAGCCCAAAATACAGTTTACAAATAGAATACAATAGTGAGGGTGGAGAAAGGGAAGCCAGAAAGAGGAATATATATATTTGGGGTCATTTCCTTTTGTGACTTAGTATTTCTAGCTTTTCTGAAGTCTTGGATCATCTTCTCTCTCATAGTATGAGTCATCCACACCCTTGACAATTGCCTGCCTTGATCTGGGCCTCTTGCCTGGCTTTTTTGAGACCAGGAAATCTGGTTAAAATATAGTCTCTGGCACTTGACTGATTTTTTTTAATCCTCTCATTAAAACTGGTGACTCTCCTATGAACCTCCCTCCCAAATACCCTCCAAGGGATACAGTGAAAAACAAAAATGTGCTCAAAAAATGGGAGAATCACACAAGAGGAAATGAAGCTGACATAGCTCATATTAATGCTTTTCTTTCATTGATCTAAAACTTACTGTCCCACCTGAGGGTGATTCTCGAGTGTTTTGAAAATCTTCACTCTTATCCTTGTAGAGGAGGCAGTGGACACCTTTTTTGCAGAAAGCAGACATGGAGTTGACTAATACATGAATGTCAGGCATTTTAGCTGGCCACCAATAAATCTTCTAGGCTTATGTAACTGACATTGTGAGCCACAGTAAAAAAGACTATTTTGGGCCAGCCCTAGCTCCAGCAAAGGAAGCAAACAAAAGTACCTACAAAATAACATTAAATGAGGGCCAGAGCCATGTAGGAATTGCATGCTATTGGTGGCAGCCATTACTAGTTCTTGCCAACTATGACCACATGAAAGGAAGTAGGTCTAACGCTGCCAGATCTTCCAACTTTTGCAAAAACAATCTTGAACCTGAATGACTCTTTCAATTTTAAAATGTTGGGGAAATTCAAAAAAGTGACAGAGGAAGCCAAATCAAAGCTGCCTACAAGGCCACTCTGAGCCTGTGTATTGCCATGCAAGGCCACCATGTCACAGTCACACAAGTCCATGTGGTAGAGCCAGTGAACAAGGATGTCCTCAGCATATTTCATCAACAACTTCCACGTTCAAAGTAGGGTTCTTGGTGCATCCAAAACTCTTCAGCATCATCAAGCAGATTGTCTGCTTCACTCATTTCCCAAACTTTGTGGCATACAAAGAAAAAATCGTATACAAAAATTGGGGTTAACCATCTGAGACTAATGGCTTCTTTTCTATCATCATTAACACGCTTAGGTGAAAAAGATGAATATCTGATTTTTAAAGTGAAGAAATTTTTGCATCAATATTGAAATGGTGGGACTTCTGTGTCTAAATTTAGACTTGAGCTGAAGTCTCACACATTGTTTTCTTAGACCCGAGCCAAACATGAATTCCCATTGGATGTATGTTCTCTCTCTTCAGCTTTACTGTTAGGGCACCCCAGAATTAGATACAAGTAAAAATAAAAATGAAGACACAAGAATATCTTTATTAGGAGATATGTATTCTTTCATTAAGTTTGTTTTAAAGAGCAATGATTTAAGTTAAAGACAAGTAAGTTTTTATTAAACTAATAATTTGCTTAAATATTTTGACACATGTCACAAAACTAGAGTGTGAGCTAGTTGCCAACAAAGTCTCTTCTTCCAAATGACTCCTGTCTAGGTTTATTTCTCAGTTCATCTTCACGCTGAGAGTAGAACTCCTGGAACCAGGGCCCTGCAGCAATCAGCCTGTGCTACAGGGCTCACCGTACAGTAAGAACCTGAATAAGGGCTGAATTCACCACCAAGCCTCATCCCACTGGACTGCATCTGTCATGCTTTCTGTCTGGAGAGACTCTAAGATTCACTTGGTAATCCCTCAATTTGTATAGAGGGGGTTAAAAACTTGCTTATGGTAATGCAATGTTGCTTCTACTGGGAGTTGTACCACCCCTTTTAAGTTATTGTTTTAAATATTTTTCACATTTGTAAAAACGTGGAAAACTATACAGTGAAAAATGATTTCACAAAGATTTTAGTCTACCACCAGAATAACCACTAGGATTATTTCAGTTTATTTCCTGAAGATAATTAGGCATATGTTTAAGTTTTTTCTTTCTTCTATTTTAAAGCATGCCATTGACTTAATTTATGTTCCTAAATCTTAATGAAGCTGGTTCATTTTTGTCATTTTGTCTTAAATATCACCATCTTAAATAAACCCACCTGATCACTGTTGTACAGTAGTCATCACCCACTACCAAGATGCTGAACTTCATCATATCACCCTATTCTGTTTTATTCTTAGGATTAATAGTACCTGAAAATATTTCTGTCTCTCTCCCTCTCCCCTCCCTCTCTCTCCTCCCTCCCTCTCTCTCTCTCCACGTTTCTATATTAACTATCCACATGAGTGCATAAGTTCAAAAGGGCAAGAAACACTATGTCTGCTTCATTGCTGTGTCTGTAGAGCTTAGAACAATGCCTATGTTCTCTTCTAAAGACCTGCTAAAATGACAGCACATTTTAAAAAGCTGTAGATTATCAGGACAGGAAGAGGCAGAAAGAAGGAAAGAGTAATAGGTCCACTAAATCTGATTTTATTTGGATTGTACTGATTCCAGTTTTAGGCTAAGGATCATGAGCTCAAATCCATTCTCCTGCCAGTAAGGATAAATCATCAATTCCTCCTTTTAACCCCATCTATTCAGAGACAACCACTGTTAATATTTCAACAAATCTCTAATTTTGTTTTTATAAGGTTTTTTTTACATAATCAAGATTGCATTAATCTCAATGGACACTGAAGTTCTTGGAAAATTAATGAAATAAATTTCTTGCTATAGTTACCAGGCAAGTGTCCGTTTGAACTACCAAAGAGCACACTTAATAGAAAAGCAAGTCAATAATGTTAGAATACATGAATGAGAAAGAAAGTGCTCCAAAGGAAAGAACAACTTGCAGTTATACCCATATAACTGTATGTATGTTTAAGTGTGCAAGACAGATAACTTGTTACTACTACTAAGTTTTTGTTAGTTCATCAAACAGAATAGTTTGTGCTGTCATTGTCTGTTCAATTTTATGCTTTGATTTTGTAACCTGAACAACTACTTCTAAGATAACAATGTGTAATATGTCAATTAATGATGATTTCTTAATGTTACTTTTTTAAAATTTTGTATCATCTCTATGCCATTCTGTTTTGCTTTTTTAAAAAAGCGATAATGTTAAACACAGAAGCCAATGAGAAACTGGTAGGGAATAGTTTCCACTGATTTGTTTCTAATATTTATTATTCTCTGTGTCATATTATAAATAATAGTTATGTGGTTAAAAATAGGTAATTTTAAGGCCAGGAATTTACTTCAGTGGCATAAGCACCTGCTTGGCAAGCATGAGGTCATGAATTCGATCCTTGGTACAAAAAAAAAAAAAAAAGGAAAAAAAGCAGGTTATTTTCCAGTAGCCATCTCCTCCTGTAATATGTTCACAGTTTGTGACACACAAGTCAGAGACTGTGAAAAATAATGTAGTATCATTGATGACTGTGGTTTTATGGGATAAATAACCAGTGGCATAGAAAAGTTCCAGGCTCTGGTAAATCCGATTAAGAAAAGAAAAAAGGGGCAGTTAATGTCATATGAACGACCTCACAAAGTGCAGGATTTTTTCCATGCACATCTTTGAAATTATACTCTGGACTCCTGTTGGAAACAGACTAGGAAAGTTCAAACTGTCACTCTTCTAGTCTTTTAAGTGAATCAGAGATAATTTTAGGAAATGGATTCAGAAATTAGATACATTTCTGAAAACCAAATCCTATCAAATTAAAATAATAAGTTTGTACAATTTTGAGTCAAGTAGTTAAGGGTGAAATAAATCATAAGATGGTTGTAAAATTGATAAGTGAATATAAAATTGCTAACTGATATCATTTAAGAGAATGGCTCATATGCATTTTTGGTTTCTTCCCCATAATGTGACTCCTGGAAGAATGGCAGGTTTTCACAGTTTTAGTAAATAATGAAGTGTCCTCTGCTTCTGAGAATAGAATAACACTCAATTGCATGCATTTTCTATGGAAAATAACTTTAAACCTTAACAATAGCTGGAGGCACAGCAGACACTTGTGAAAGGATACCGGGGCTGTATAAATGAAGTTCCCATCTTCACAGCTTGTAGCCTAAGTGCAGCTGACCACGTTGCATTCAAGGAAGCAGAGGAGCTTATGAGGAAAACATGACAATCTCTCTAGCCACAAGAACCAAGACACATCCAAAAAAATTGGTGTATCACCAAAAGGGAAGATCCACAATGAATAGCTCTAAATTCTATCTACCCATCTCTGACTCAATCTGTGATGCATGGTTCCAACTCAAGCACATAACATCAAAATAAAATAGCTTAACTAAAACTGTAGTTAGCACACAGGAAACAATTTGGAGTTTAATGAAGTGTAAGCAATAATTGCTAGATAAAGTGAAAAAGCAACTCTTGTTGGAGAAAAATAACTACATGCCAAATTTCCACTTGTTAGTATTCAGAATGTTTAATACACAGTCTGAAATTACCTAACATACAAAGAGCCTGAAAATGGGACATGTTCTCAAGAGAAAAGAAAATCTACTGGGTCTGATGACTGAATGAATCAGGTTGTAAAACTAAACAATTTTAATATGGTTACTATAACTATCCTAAATGCTACACATGATAAACGGAAAGACAAGAACTACGTACACTCAGAGAAATATATAAACACAAAGAAAAACCAAAGGTGAAATACAGAATTGAAGAAATGCAATATCTGAAATAATAACACACTATACGTGCTTAGTTGCTGAAGGGATATGCAAAAACAGAAAAGCACAAGTTAACTTGAAATAATAGAAAATACCCAACAGGAATAAGAAAGAAAAAAAGACTGAACAAAAATGTTGAAACCTCAGAGACCTTTTAGATAACTTAAAATACTACAATATATAAACATGTATGTGTAAATAAAATCAACGAAGAATGCAGAGAAAATGGGACAGGGATGATATTTTAAGAATTAATGACCATTGCTAAACTTTATAGAAGATACGAATGTACAGCTGCATGATGACCAATGAAAACAAAGCAGGAAAAAAATCTAAGGAAGTTCTCACCGAGGCTCATCATAGTCAAACTGTTGAAATCCCAGATAAAAAGCAAATCTTGAAGGCAGAGAAAAATGACATATTCCAACAATGATCTGATTAATGGTCTATTTCTCAGCAGAAACTATGAAGGCCAAAAGAGCACGGGGTAACATCTCCACAGCTCTGAAACAGAATAAAACTTATCAAACCGCAGTTCATCACCCAGCAGATATAAATATATGCTGCAAACTGAAAACTAAATAATGACATTTTCACAAAAACAAAATAAGTTGTCACTAGCAGACCTGAAGTACAAGATATATTGAAGAAAATTTTCCAGGAAGAAAGAAAATGATAGCAGATTTAAATGTAGATCCTCAGAAATAAATGGAGATAACCTAAAAGGCTAAATACCTATAAAATTGTGCTCTTTTAAAATTATTGCTTCATCTTTATTTACAAATTATGTAACTATTTAGAACAAAAATTATAACATTGTCTCATTACACCTATGTAATCACTGAGTCATTAAAGGAAAGGAGGGTCCACATAGACCAATATGAGTATAAGACATTTACAGTTTACATTAAGTGGTAAAATATTAACTGCCTGTAGTCAATAGAGCATTAAGGATGTATGTTGTAATCACTAAGCAGCTGCAAAAATAATAAAGAAAAATTAAAAAGTCAATAGATTAAAGTGGATTTCTAAAAATTCAAATAATTTTAGAACTTCAAGAAGGGGAAAAAAGGAACACAAAACAGAAGACATGTAGAAAAAACTAAAATGTAGACTCACACCAACCATAAGAATAATTACATCAAATATTAAAGAACTGAACATTTCAATTAACAGGCAGAGATTTTCAAAATGGATTTTTAAAATGACTATACTTTCCATTAGAGACATGCTTTAACTATAAGAAAGAGACGGGCTGAACGTAAATGGATGGAAAAACTACAGTATGTAAACAATATGCACAAGAAAAGTGGAATGGCTACATCATTATCATTATCATTATGAGAGAACAGTCTAGCTCAAGTAATGACTAGAATATATTATTGAGAATTACAAAGAGTTCTCATCTTTTCATAATAGAATTTTGGATTTTCAACCTTCTTTTGCCACGTTTAATATTTTACATTATAATATATAGCATTCACATGTCTATGGTTACACAAAAGCAGAGATTTACCACCCTATAAAGAAGGACAGGATTACAAACGCATAAAACATTGAATCAATTGTTTCCAAAGAAATAGTAGGTCAGAACCTTACCTAAAATCCAATGTGTGGACCCCAGCTGCCTGTATACTATACACACTATATTTTATCTCTTCTTTACCGGGTCTCCTCTATTGATTGCATTTCTCAGGAAAGCCTTGCTTCAAGGTCAGAATATATTGATTGTAGCAGAGATAGCGTGTGTATCTATGAATACATATCTAATGCATACATAGAAGAATGCTGGGCATTCCCTCATGCTAGCTAATTGTGCTGCATTTTTTATTTTCTCGGGGAAAATTCACAAGTTTTAATTAAGAGAAAGAAGAAGTATTCTATAGGCAGAACCTCTATCCAGAATGAGGAAGATGTTGGTATCAGTGAGGGACACCAGGAGAGCCACTTTTGTCCACACATTCAACACCATCCAGTGCTCATGTCTTCAGGGTGATCTTTGAGCAAACGTAAGAGAAAATTTACCATAAATGATCTTATATTCATGACAGTGGGTAATTTGCTTCTTCTATTTTATACCCAGCCAGGATTATTCTGGGCACTAAAATAGTACAAGAAAAAAATCTATGATGATAGATACCATGCCTGAGCTAAGCACCTGCTCTGTGTTTATGATATGCTGCTATTTGATTAGGTGGGGAAAAGAAGCAAGTTACAGAGGGGAGAGTTTAATATAATTTTCAATGAATTTGACTTCAAATATTTTCTGATTTCCCTATGGCCCAAGGTATTTAGGTCACCAGAACAGAATTAGTTAGCACTAGTCAAGAAAGGAAAAAACACAGGACCAATGTGGATTTAATTTATAACACACAAAGGAACACATAGGTGGTCTAATGTAGCATTTGACTAGATAGTATCTCAGGTAGCTTTCTGTTTGCAGGTCTGTGTAATCATCTAAGTGCTCACAAGGAAAAGGGGATGCTGGCAATTGTGCACTTGGCTTTGTCTTATTGCATTCCAGGTACCCTACTGAGGGCTTTATACTTGTGATCTCTTTACATTCTTATATTTAATGAGGTGAATGGTATTATGCCATTTCACAGAAAAGGAAATTGAGCCTTCCCAAGGCAGGACAGGTATAGTAGTGAGTTGTAAACATGAGATGTAGGCACAGATCTGCACAATCTAATGACTTCCTCTTCACCCTCTCCAAGTCCATTTGCTCCCTTCCCATGTAGGCCCACTGCCACCTCGCCCTAAGCTGATTAGGGCACTCCAGCATGGCGTTACTGTCACCTCGACTCTATGGAAGAAATTTCAGAAGCACTTCAGAATTTTAAGCTAAAAAAGACATCATTTGACACACTGAGTACCAAGGTTATAAATGCCAAGTCTGTGAAATAATACGCCTGTCTTAATGCAGATTGCCCTCCAAGAGAGGGCAGTCTATGCTGCTAGATGGTCACAACCCTGAGTTCTTAACTCCCATGATATCTAGCAAAGTGATATAATCAGGAAAGTTCTCAATAAGTATTGGAATGTAAATGAGCTAGTTAGACAAGGGATTATTTGACCAGTAGCTGACTAAATTAAAGTCCATTAAATAGAATTTTTTAAAATCATCTTCCTCCTAATTTGGGGGGAAAATCGCAGCCCCTTGTTCCCATATAGTGCAGCAGGAAGTTACTTATATTTGTACAAATGGAAAATATATGTCAGTCTGAATAGCAGACAGATGTTGCTTTCTGTCAGTGGTTCTCATCTCCATAAAACTCAAAAGTCTTCTTTATATTTACATTTAAAAAGTAATAACAGTTTTCCTGTCCTGTATGGGAACTCAGATTGTGTAACTATTCAAAATTTTACAAATGAATAAAATATCCTATATGTAATATAAAAGCAAGTAAACATCATGTAGAAAATATTCATCAGGAAAATGGCATGAATGACAACAGTAAAAACATTTTTATAGACAAACAATGTATTTCCATGAAGATTGTTACTGTCAATAGTGATGATATTATGAATGCAAAATGCAGATAAGCATGGGTGTCTTACTGGTCACTCAAAAATCCATTCACTGCCTCGTAATCATTGGAGTCATCACTAATTGCAGTAATGTGTTTTTCCCCAGATGAGGAAAACCTCTTGGAAAAGCTCCAAACAAATCAAAATATAATTTCCTTTGATTTATACAGTAGTTGCATTCCTAGAAAATTCAGTCTATGTACTCATATTAAAACTGTGTAAATTTTTTTGTGATTATGTCCAAAAGAATTGGGCTTCAGGCTCCAGGATGTCTGCTGAAACACTTTGCTGTAAAAGGCTGCCTGACCAAGGATCTCTGGGCTCCATTCCCAAAATGCCAATCATGATATCTCAGTCACTGAGACTTAACAAAAAAGCTGCCACAAATTTCCAGAACATCTCTGAAGAGGTAGTAGCCACCTCACTGAAAAGCACTGCTTTCTTTATATGCTTACTAGTTCCTGAAAAGCTATGTGTACATTTAATTTTCTCACTTGAGTCTGAGTTTTAACAGTTATGCCTTGGTACTCACCTGCTTTGAAATTCAGTAAATTTGGTACCCAACATTTGGACATAAAAATTTTGACCAGAGACTTACCTTTTATTTGGTATTCGATGTGTAAGCTAGAACTTGATGAGGATTGCCTAGGGACTCACCATTCTTTCTGGCCAAAACAATTTGGTATTCATCATGTTTGGTGCTCATCACACCTCCCAGAACCAATTAATGATGAGTACCAAGGTACTGTTTATTAATTTTTCTTAAAATGATGTGCATTCTTGGGGGAAAAAAGACAAACCAGTTTTTGAGGCATCAGCAAAGGTACTCCCGCCACACTATAAATAATGTCCTTCACTCATGCTGAGTAATGACATGAGACACTCCTCACTGACGCAACTCAAGTGACAAGGCAGAGTTTAAATGCGTGTGTACAGAAGCAGATGAACAAAGAGCAGGTGGACTCAGACATGGCAAAGATGCACTGGCACAGTGACAGGTATCTGTGTATTCAGCTGACTCTCAGGCTGGGCATGGGCACTGGCTCTCTCACAGGCTGACAAGGTCAATTCAGGGAAAAGGTGAGTTCAGGGAAAGATAAATGTCAGTAGTCAAGGGGAGGCTAAAAGGTTGTGAAAGAAACAAAGGACACAGTATAATCTGCAGAGAGACAAACAAAGGATTTAGGATAGTCATAACGTCATAGTTGGCCAAGGTGAAGATCCCCAGGCTCTGTGAGCTGCGTGGTAAAGGATGCTTCTTAAAGCCACGTGCTTATGGAGGAACTTGTGGTAGAAAGCACAAAACTATACTAGACTCCAGATCTGGAGTGGTAGCAGTGTACAGTTTACGGGCTTCCTTCTGCCCCGTTCCCAAGACACCGTCCACTACCTTTACATCTCCGGAAAGCCAGCTCACTTGGCTGTGTGAGGCGAACATCTGTTCACCATATGCATCAGCCAGAGCAGTGTCTGTTCTTCGGCCCCTTTGGGAGACAAAATAGTGGGCATGAATTCATGCAGAAATTCTGGCAGGAGAATGAGGACCACCTTCCATGTTCCGTAGGCACGAGCCTTCCCTGCAGCTAACCACCACAGCTCTCCAGCCCACTGCAGTTCATGCGCTCATCTCAAGCCCTCTTTCTAGAAGGCTCTGAAAAGCAGGCCCAGCCAGACTCCAGTGCCTGTTCATCTGAAGTGCACAGGCAGTGTACCTGGGATCACGTGAGCAAGCCATTTGCCCACCTTTTGTTAATGACATGATTTGCTAGGCCAGTGGTGGCAACTCTGTTGGTTATCACTGAAAGCTCTGAAATGTTTGCCATCACTGGCCTAGGCTTTCAGATCCCATTATGAAACTTTTTATCCTTTACTCAAAGCTTTATCTTTTCTCTTTTGAAGCTGTCATTTTCGTTTGATGGGAAGAGATGTTTGGAAAATTGCTGTGTGGGTCTGGCTAATGCAGTGAGTCATAATCCCTGAGCATATGAGGAGAAGGCCCTGTAGTTATCTCATTTTTTCGTGTCTTATGAGCCCTCATGACTGACGTCACTCGTTATCTGAGGGAATCAACCCTGGCGTGGAAAGGAGGAGGGTCGGAGTGATTCCCAGGGCAGTTTGGAGATTTATATGAAGAGAAGGAAAAAGGTCCACCCAGGTCTTGCCTTAGGGCCACCTCTACCTTGAGAGCACAAAACAAAAAGGCCTTTTGTTGTGTCTGGCCTGCATTCAGAACTCACATCTCCCAGCCTGTCATTAGAGACAGTTGCCAGCCAGTGACAGAGTGTTTCACCTGCTGCTTTGCTGTGGTTACACATAACTTCAGAGCTGTGATACTTCACCCCTGAGGGAAAAGAATATAATGTATGTCATGCCAGCCCTGAGTCAAAATAGGGGCCACAAAGTTGGCTTTCAGAAAAGATGCATTTTCCTGCACATTCTCTTAGCTGTTTGAGCTGTCAGGGAGTTCTTCTCTCACAGCAGCTTACTTAGAGCCACAGGTGATATCACAGTGTGGTACCAACATCCCCTCAAGAGACCACACATTTCATCTGCAGGGAGAAATGGGCACAGGATCTTCAGGAGGGCAGGAGTGTATGTATCTCCATAGCTATGGTCTGAATCTGGTGTGGTGCTGAGATCACAGTAGCAATGAATGAACTGAGAGGATAATAAAGTGACTGAATGAGGGAGCCATTCCTCCCTCTCCCCATGTGCCCCATCCCACTGCACCCTTCTCCCAGTTCTTCAAAAGACTGGAGAAAAAGAATAAAATACCAGGAAGCAAGTAATCAAGCTTGAGTGCTTAAGAGGAAGAAGTACTGTACATACTCCTAAAGAATGTAAGCTTGCGAGCAGGGGCACCTGAATTTTGCCACTTGTTAAATGGGTGACCTTGAACAAGTTGTTTGCTAAACAGGGTAATAATTGTGCCTATGTCATAGGCTTATTGAAATAATATAGCTAACACAGCAAAGTACTCAACACACTGAGACTTTAGTATTTAACACAGTACATGACAATAATTGCTCGTGTGCTCATTAGCATGATGTGAGAAGTAACCTAGCCACGTGATCACAGTCAGTCCTGCACTTCTCTGAGGCAAATTGCTACCTCTTCCACCTAGGAAGCAACTCAAGTCTCTAGAATTAGTCTTGGTACAGATTCGACCATTGATTAGCCTGGTTGCCATGGTTACATTACTCAATCTTTTGGGCTTCAGCTTCCCCATTATAAACAGAGATGGCTGGTCCAGCTTTGCAGAAAAATAATCACACGTAAAAACAATTGGGAAGGGTCTTAGTGGGTCAGTGTGAGTTTTTGGTTTATGCTGTTGTCTGGACAGATAACATTTTGGATTAGGTGTAAGAGTAGGAAGGAAAATAAAAGTCTGGGGGGCCCTGTGTTTATGCCAACTCTACTGACTCAATATGCATCAGTGAACTGAAAGATTCATGATTCATAATAATCACGCCTGGTGTTGTAGCTGTGTATAGATCAGTAAACATATCCTCTTTGGAAAGCTCAGAAGTCACACGGCCTCAATTTTCATCCAGTGATGCTCTTTGGCTTTTTTTATTTCCTTAGATAATTAAAAACAAAAAGGTCATATTTTCCACTAGTAAATAGTCCTCTCGCTCATACACAGGAAGGCAGTTTAGATATCAAGAAAAATCATGAAAAGTAGCCACATTACGTATTTTGAGCATAACATGCTAAGCACTTTGGTATATCAATTCTAACCTATAAGTAGATGCCATTATATTTATTCTACAATTAAAACTTACAGTAGTTAACTTGGCCAAGGTCATAAGCTGTGAATTGTAGAGCACTGCCCTTTTTAAATGTCTATTTCTCTTGTTTTGTTTCCTCACAGACGGTTGAGTGGCGCTGGCTAGCCTCTCCATGCTGACAGAGTGCAAGGTAGAGGGACATTTAGAGTACTGAATGACTCAGGTTGCTATTAATACCCTATAGAACTGAAAAATAATGAGCTTGAGGCGTGGACATTTGTAGTCCGTGGAATCCCACATGCCTGCACCCATATTTGTAGGGCAGGACCATTCGACTCCCCTTCCCTACCACAGCCCTATCCTCCCGGCAGTGATCTATTGGGTGGCTTTCCATCAGTCAACCTGTGGCTCAGTATCCTGCTTCATCATTTAGGGAGCACGTTCTCTGGATAAAGCCCATTCATAATGAAAATCTAGAGGTCCGAAAAGCATTGTCCCTGTCCCTAGAGTGACTATTCTAGTAGAACGGACATAATCAACTAGCCCAGTAGATTAAAAGTAGAGAAAGAAATGGACAGAAGGACAATGAGAAGAGAATGACTAATACAAGAAGAAGCTGAAAATAATATGTTGTCTAAGCAGGCAGGGAAGAGAGACTAATTCTAGCTTATGACAGAGGCCTAAAAAGCCAACTTACAAGGGGTGGAATTTGGTCTGAGCTTTGAGAAAAAGATGAAGGAGAACCTTGGAAAACAGTCTTACTACTAGGCAGAGAACATTATCTTGACTACTGGCCCACAGAAGGCCATCTTTTCCTTCCCTTTCACTGAGTCAAGCCCTGGTGGGGGTGCCTTTATCCATACAGCAACCAAAGGAATCACCACTAATTATAGAACCCAATTCATCTTAAATGAATGGTATCCATAACATATCCCTTTTTAGCTGCTCTAAAGGCAGAAATGTTAAATCAGGTAATAGGAGAATGGTTATAGCTCAGTAAACCAAGCTGGTATCCATCTGGTCTCAGAGAGGGTCTTTGATAACACGAGTGTCCAACACACAAGAGTACCTATTTTAGGAATTGGGAGTAAGTTTAGCAGTAGAGTGTTCACCTAGCACCCACAAGGCCCTGGGTTCAATCTCTAGCACAGAGAGAGAGACAGAGAGACAGAGACAGAGACAGAGACAGACAGACAGACAGAGAGAGAGGAGAGAGAGATATTTTGAAAAGTATATATTACCTATAAATACTTTCTTGGAACTTTTACATTTTCTACTTTTTTGTCTATACTTCTTGTGAGGCTTTATTTAACAGAGAGGTTTATTGTTCACCTACTTTGTACATTACTCTTTGATAGAAACCATACAAAGACATATATGATATCACCGTGTCTTCAAGGAACCACCAGCGGCCAGAATTGAAAGTGAGTGTTTAGTAAACTATGACATCCATATAGCCAAAAAGTCATGTTCATAGACATTTTGAAGTTCTCGACTTCCACCTAACACAAAGTAAACTGATTTGAAAGAAATACAAAAATCTACCTCCAAAGTATAGAGCCTGGTCTTGAGAGAGAGAGCAACCCACCACGGAAAGATAATTTTTCACACATTCAGGTTTTTCCATCTATACATGCCCAAATTCAGAATAGTGGGATATAGCTACCATATCCTTTTAGCTTGAGCAACATCAGATGTTTCTCAACTCAATTGATTATCTTATCTAAGGAATAGCCTCTGAATAGGAAAAACATAACAAAATAAAAATATCTCTCTGATATTAATATTGGGAGCCTAATGGAATAAATAATTTTTACATCTCACTCTGAGCATCTAAAGAAAAACGGACAATCTGTATATTCAAATAACTTAAATAAAGCATGAAACTGAAACAGAAAGTCAATAACCAATTAATTATCTTATTACAAAGAAAATGTAACCCACTTCATTATTGTAATGGCAAATGGCATTGGAGTGAAAATTGACCAGTCTTCTTATGTTTGAAAAATAACTGATGCCTGGTTGCCAAGGAAACTCACCCTTACTGGCTTTTATTACACTTTCCATAATGGATTAGAGCCTATGAGGACTCATTAGCACATCACAAATGTTAAGGACATGTTAAATAATATAAAATGTTTCAGTATTGTTAATATGATAAGATTGGGTTAAGATATGAAGTTTAAACCCAACCATGGTGAGTGGTGCCTGTCTGTAAGCCAGCACTCTGGAAGGCTGAGAAAAGAGGGTTGCAAGTTTGAGCACAGCCTGGGAAACTTAGTAGCTTGATAAGATCCTTCTTAATGGATGGATGGATGGATAGATAGATAGATTTTAAAAGGGGACTGGGAAAGGTAGCTTGGTGCAAAGGCTCTGGGTTTAATCCCCACTACCCTCCCCCCAAAAAAGAACAAAAGATGTAGAATTTATAATTCTATCTGAAAGTGAACCTGTTTGGTTTCGAATATACTTGGCAACAAATATGAAATTACAAAGAACTATATGCCAGTAAGGAAACAGTAAAGTAAAAAGTGAGAGACAAGTCAAAGAGGCAAATAGTTATTATTTGTATTCAAAACAAGACTTTCTAGATAAACCACCTAAGTGACTATATTGTGAGCCAAGAAGTTTACTCCTAGTTTTATCAAGCTGGATTATGGTTAAGGCTCTCACAGGTAAAATGCATTTCTAAAATTACCTTCTTTTTCATGCTTTTTTGTCATGTTTCTTCATTGTGATTTTAAGAACTTAAGAGTACTGTAAATAAAATAGGAAAAGAGGAAAAAGAAAGCAAAGCCCAATGTGGAATAAAAGAGAGCGTGCATGGAAGTGTCACCCCAAGAACAGGCACTCAGACGCTTCCTACAAAAGTGGGCTGTGCCCCCACAGGGTTCCGGTGGCTTGTCCAACGTATGATTAATGAATGTGTGCCTCACGGAGGGCACAAAACTGAAAATGTTCTGAGAGTGAGTGCAGATATTTCAGAGTGCCCGCAGGAGAAGGGGAGTGTCTACCTCAGTCTCCGCATCCTCACAGGCTGTGGGGAGCTGAGCGCCTGCCAGCAGGCAGGCCTTCGAGGGCACTGATATATGTACGTATGAGTACCATGTGTTACCTTCTCTTCGTGTGTCTCAGTCTTTAATTTTTTTTTTATGATAATGAATGTGTTCATTTTCTGTTCTCATGCCCAGAAGCAGAGCGCAGTAGGCATTATTGTAAAAATTTAGGAAACAGTTAATTTAAAGGTGATCAAATGCATTAGTTTAAATTGAAAGTGCTTAGTTCTGTACCAGCTCAGGGCAGAATAATACTTTAAGAAAAAGTCACCCTTTGAAAACTCCAGCTCAGAATACCACACTATTAGTCTAAAAATAGAAGACTGGCACCCAGCCCAGAAGACTGGCAAGCAGAGCTTTGACAGACCAAGACGGCAGGGATTCCAGAGCCCCTGTGAGCCACGCCTTGCCTCCAGTTGCCTGTGATCTAAATTAGGGATCCATTAGCAGCGATGCATTGTACATTTCACTTGTCACTGTTTGAGTATACAGAGAGCTTAATTTTAGTTAGGTCAGTGACTTGGTACCTGCGGCTCTAACAGGTTGGGATTTTAGATAGAGTTCAAGTTGGGAGAAGTAAAGACATTTCTTTTTGTTGGAAGTTGCTAAACAGAGTAATAGATATATGTTATTGATCATTAATCCTAGAAGCTTGAAAACATAGTTTCTTATAGATCTCTGAGTTATTTGTAGAATGGCGAAATGTGCACATTGCTTGTATATCTATAACCAAGCAAGCCTAATTTTTACCAGCTAGTTAACCACTATAACTATGATACACTCATTCAAAAGCATTGTCTTCATAGATAAGCTTGTCTCTGATACTTCCCCGCCCATTCCCTTAATCAGGCAGTAAGGCTCACTTATCATCCGAGCCTCTCCTGAGTCTATATGTTTTTCTTAGGGTTTTTAAACATACAGAAACCTCTCATCATGACAGTGTATTTGTCAGTCTAAATACAATGAGATTAAACAAAATCATGTTTGCAAAAATATGTGTAACAGGGCCTAGAGTTATAGCTCAGCAGCACAGCACCTGCCTGGTAAGTGTGAGGTTCTGAGTTCAATTCCTGGTACCAAAATAAACAAATTATGTGTAACATAAACGCCAATTGATCAAAATTAATATGTTAACTAGCAGTACAAAATGTGTTTGGCTGCTTAAATCTTATAAGGTCAGATTTGTACCCATGAGTTTCACTAAAGGCTAATTACACATTTTGCATCTTCAGATACTGAATACCACACTTACAATTAATTCATTTCATAAGAAACAGAAATGGCCTTTTGCTTTCATTGACTTAATTCTCCTTCATTTGTTTTTCTGGACTGAATGTAAGATAGTAGACTAGTTTTTAAAATAACAACCCTAGAATCTGTTGTCCATTTAAAAAAATAAGCCTAATTGCTTCAGAGAAAATTTTATTTAATTTGTCATATGACCTTGGACCCTGAAACTCTTTCCTTATCCTTCAACTGAAAAAAAAAAAAATAATAACTTCCCTGCTTTCTTTTCACGAATAATGTGAGATTCATTTTCCTCTTGGTCATGAAAAGCCTCTAAACTATACTGTTACATAAATGCAGTGTAGTTTTATCCTTTGCTGATCTCCCTTTAATGCTTTGCATGTGTTCAAGGGCTTTGCTAAACATAATCAGGCAGTAAGTTCTCAATGGTTCTGTTTCATTGAAAGAAAGAAAAACTTAAAAGTACCAGTTCTAAATGTAACTGAATTAATTGAAACGCGGCTGTCACTTGTTTGGTGGAATCTACTCTATCCATTTGTGTGTTTTCTCCAGGCCTATGCTCTTCTCCATCTACTTTTTATCCCTTGGCCTGAACTAAGGAAAAGATGGAGATAATAAAAAGAGATCAGAGGTTTCCTTCTTTTTTTGCAGCAGGAAGAAAGAGAGGAAATGAATCTCCAAAATTTCTATCCTATGTTTCAATTTGGCTTAGAAATGGCCAGAAAATCTGCAGCTCCAGTCATTAAGGACAAAGTTGGTCAGCTGAGCTTCCAGAGGAGTCTAATGTTGATTAGGGGACTCTAGAGGGTCATCTGGTCGAGCTGTTTTGCCTTAACTGGGAGGACGTTTTACCCATGCTTTTAAGTTTGGCTGTCATGAAATGACTACCTTGCTAATATTTTAAGAGCAATTGGTCTGAACACAAATGAATAATTGTGGTTTACATCTTTCAGTGCCATTTCTAAGACTATTTCCTTCCTAACGATGATGCTCTTCTTCACAAAGCTTTGCAGAGTTCTTAGAGCTCTTTACAGTCAGCTTCTGAAGTGGCCCCCAAGGATCACTGGGCAGTTACTGTTACAAAGCCTGGTGAGCACGGGAGAGGTCGAGGTGAAGTGGCTTTACAGAGACACTTGCTTCCACTTAGGGGCTATATCATTTATATACGGGGAAGGAAAAGTTACAACGAAACTCGGCAGCCTCCTTTTTGCATGCTGCAGGAGACAGAATCCCGCACAGGGGAGACAGCTTTTCATGGAGGAGTGCACCCTGCTGGGACACTAAATGGGAAATGTGAGCTGCTGCATCCTTCACCAGGCATCCTGCTTCCACAGGAGAAACAGAAAGGAACTAAACCAGTGATCACAACGTAACAGGGTGAAACGTGGGGATGAGGGTCTGGAAAAGACAGGGAACTCAAAGGAGACGCTCTGGAGAGGAGACAGAGGGGACAGCAGCTGCTCATGACTGGGAGTTGAAGGGCCACTGGCCCCTGGTGTCCCTTTCCCCCACTGTTCACCACAGCCCTAGGTGCAGGGGAGAAGAAATTCAGGACAAGCGTGGAGAAAGCACTCTTGCTTTCATGGAAGTGTGGACAAAGTGCTGTGAGGACATCGTGGAACAGTCAAGCAGCCGTGGCACAGGCAGTCTGTTTGTCCTCAAGAAAGGGACGGATGGGAAAGTGCTTAGCGACTGGAGCTGGGATCGCAGCTGAGCATTTCTCTGAGGATACAGTTTATGCAAAGGCACTCAGGTCTGGAAGGACCTGAGCAGTCTAGAGAAAAGTCAGAATTTGATGCTTCTTTTTGATGGTTCTTTGACTTTTTTCTTTACTGCTAAAAAAAAAAAAAAAAAGAGCAATGAAAAAGGAATATGGGTAAGAGAAAGGCACAAGCAAAAGGGAAAAGATTTTATATATATACATATGTATGCATATAATGTGTGTAAATAGATACAAGATAGATAACTATACTACTTTCTGTTAGTTCATCAAAAAGAACAGTTTGTGGTTTTGTTGTCTGATTATCTTTTTTTATGCCTAAATCTTGTAATCTGAACTACTTCCAAGATAACAATGTGCAATATATTAACTAGTGTTAATGTCCTATTTTTTTTTAGTTCTGTATCATTTTTATCCTTTTGATTTGTTTTTAACATTAAAAAAAAGAAAAGAGCTTGAGGTGTGCCTTGCAGCTACTTGTTTATTCAAAAAGTGTCCACCAATCTCTTAAGGTGCCTTGACTATCCTAAGGAGGGAAGATTTAGTGATCAACCAACAAAATAGATCTTATTCCTATAGCACTTATGGCTTGGCTAGGAAATTGATGTAAAAAGACAGTCATAATAAGCGAAGTTCAATTATAAGTAGTGGCAAATGCTGTGTAAGAAAGACAAGCAGTACCATGACAGAATTCAAAGGGTGACCTCACCTTAACTGGGGTTGGGTGTGGGTCAGATCAGTACATCTACCAGCTGAAACTTGATGGACGATTACATACAAACCAAATTAAAAGGGCTGTCAGGCCTGAGGAGTTTGGAGAGCTAGAAGTTTAACAATCAATTATCAAGCCATTCTACTCCTGATGGCTCAGCTACAAAAATTCAGCACTTGTTCTGTGTTGCCCTCTGAAGCCTCTAGCTCTGAAGTTCTATAGCAGGTACTCACTAGAAAGGTAATAAAATATATACGATATGGGTCCTCAACAGTGATGGTCCAACAAATTGGGCATGTGACACAGTTTATAGTTTAGCTACTCTAGATGTATATTATGGTTATAAAGCCTCACAGAGGTTTTTACAGCATTTTTCATTATGTGTTGTTGAAATTACAGAATGATCCTAATTTCTGTAATTTCTGTGTCCTAAGTTTCTTCTGGATCACCTCTTATTTGAAGTTAAACAATCACAAAGGAATGAGTGTTTGTGTGTCTGTGTGTGTGCATGAGTGTGTGTGTGTGTGTATATATATATATATATATATATATATATATATTTGATGTATCTGAAACTTTCAATATTTGATATAGCATTGAACCCATGATAACACTATAATAGTCATCTCTAAGATGAAGGTAAAAAGTGTTAGTAACTATCTGAAAAACTGCCACATTATGAATACTTTTATCCAAAAGGGGAAATGCCTTGTACCTAAGAGGCATTCAAAAAATATTTGGATGGGAGAATGGAGGGATGAATGGACAAATAATTCCTGCTCAAAGTATTCAATAAATAGTCAGGTTCCTGCCCCAGAATCTCTAGGACTATGATAGCATACTGTTGGAGTGTGATGCCTTCACTAATATGGTAGATGAAAGGCACGTTGAGCGGCCGCTCTTTCACTGTCTAGCTAAAATAATTCTGGTTCTACCTACTCAGTTTCTCTTTCTTCCTCCAAAGAATTGTTCATTCTCCCTTATACTCAAGGCTTTCACATTCAGAATGGAGAAAAAATGAACAAAAAAGGTGAAAAATGCTTGGCCTAGGGTTGAGAGAAAAGTTTAATTTTTATAATTTTGTGTAAATAGGATTATAAGTTCTATTTATATTATGAGCACCATTTAAAATAAGGTTGTTCTTGTTAGTTTGCTTTCCTAGGTGCCCCCAGGATTCCTATCTTCTTTTTGGAAGAAGAAGCTGACAAAGCAGCATAATTAAGAAGAAGGGCTGGGGATTTAGCTCAGTGGCATAAGCACCTGCCTTGCAGGCAGGTGGTTGTGAGTTCGATCCCCAGTACCAATAAAATAAAAAAAAAAAAAAGAAAGAAAGAAAAGAAGAAGATGAGAAGAGAAAAGGAAATTTCCAGCAGAGTTCTTCAGTGCATGAACCCTCTTTATAGCATCCAAAAAGAGCAAGCAAATGGGATAAGCTATGGTAATAAATCTGTCTTTGCTGCTGCTAGACTATTTCAATAATCAGAACATGGCTCTGACATGGGCTCAGGTGGGGACTACTCCAGTCCTCTAGGCAATGATCTTCCATATAAGTGCCTCATGACTACCCTTCTAATGAGTAGAGACAGATGCTAATTTCTAGAAGGCAGACACAGGACTTTGCAGGTGCTGGGCCAGACTGATGTATACAAGTTATAGGAAGTTATAGGAAGGCACGTTTAAGTTCAATACATTTCAATTTTTCTAACAAGTAAAAATGATTTATGAAAGAATGGGTACCCTGTCATAGTGCTAACAGCACTGATGTAATGTCCTAGTCAGGTGATGGGCTCAGTAGCACTTCCGGTCCTCTCTCTCACTAAAACGCTGTGGATTTAGACACTCACTAAATGCACATGGAGTGGAGAAATGTCAAATCATTGGATAAACCCAAGACAGAGCCCTATTCGTGCCTCCACAGTAGATCCCCAACTAACCCGGATGTTTTTTAAGCTGGTTTCTCAATAATTCTATTGGGTAGAAGGTTCTTTTTAAGGTCCCATGTTTTTTTTCCCCTAAATACTTTGTTTAATCTGTATATTTACACTTACTACCCAACTCAGCAACAAGTTTTACCTGACCTACTTTTTAATTTAAAAAAAAGACAAAGACTTGTGCAGTTCAACTACAATACAAATAAAATTGGTTACAGAGCGGTTCAAAGTGTTTAGAAAGGCACTTCTTTCACATACTGGAGAAGCAGAAGCTCCATCAGTGATCCCAAAGTGAAATCATGTTACTCTCCAATACTTTGGGCATGTCAGAAAATGTTACAAAGAAAGATTACATTGTGGACAAAATAATCAGATGCATTTAAAAATCTAGAGTTAATTGACCCATTGCAATGTGCAAGGCACTGTATTTCATGTGCCGTGTCTCCTATGATCCTCATGGTGACCCTGTAATGAAGGCCCTGTTATTTTCCCTTTACAGCTAAGGTTTGTTTTCTGAAACACCTGGCTTTGGATGACCCTCCTATACGTGTCTGTACACTCTAGAAAGTTCCTGATATTTCATCAGTTTATTTTGCTACTTCTGAAATGAGTACTCTGATGTTTACCCTCCTTAAGGGCTTTCTGATCCAGGAAGTTTTGGGATCCAAGGGTCATTTCAAGTCTCTTGATTTTTAGTCAATTACAACTTTCTCAAAATTTCAGTAGACTTTCCATATGTTTGCTTGCAGTCAGTCTTATGTGCCAGAAACCACATCCACATTCCTTGTTTGAAACATAGATTTCAAAACTATTTTTTTATTTCATTGTTGATTGCTTACAACTTAATGGTTATATACTACATTTGATCTTTACTCTGGGTCACATGAGACATCTGTGTTTCTGACATTGGTTTTTCACAGTCATTTCATATCACATTTCTCATAATTTTTGGTCCAGATGCAGTGGGTTTTCCTGTCTTTCAAGGCCTCGTTTTTTTTTTTTTTTTTACCAATTTCTGCAAAGTATCTTACCCTCTTTCACTCTCACTCTTGTACTTTTCTGGCTGTAGTCAATGGTACTAAATACATACTAAGAATTTATACCTCCTAGACCTGCCACCACAGTACTCATGTGGTCTCCCTCTTGAATTATCAGGAGTGAAATCTCTAATAAATTTCATTCTGCTACCAAATAGTACAATCTTGACATTTGCAATCTTCATGATTAGTCTCCTCAATGACTATCACATGACTGCTAACCCATATAGTTTAGGGTTTTATCGTGGTAGCACCTCACTTCTGGGATCACATTGTTTTTATCATAAATTACTTTATGCAGTAGAAACACTCCCTCCTTCCATACACTGATTGCTTAGCTTTGAAAGTTTATTTTTCACTCAAAGTCCACCAAAGGTATTACGAATCCCTATGACAGCTCCCTCCCAAGCAAACACTAAGGAATTTAGACTGTTTCCACCTTTTACGTACACAACGGGAACACGGGCTCACCTGGAAAAGAAGGAGAACCTATCTGGTCATGTGCCAGCCCTGAAATGAAGAGCAGTGACGCATGTTCCTTTCCACTCACAATCCTTGGCCTTGCCATGCGGAGCTTGCCTGTCCAATGAAACAGCTAGAACTCACACACACTGAGTCCAGCTCTGAGGTTAAGGTCTAGAATCTCCATTTTAACATGTATGCCACTGGGTGACAACTTTCGTGCTAAGATAGGTGATGGCGGTCTTCTGGCATATATAATAAAACTGAGGTTTAGAGATGTCACAAGCTACCCAGTCACACAAATTTCATAGCAAAGTTGCAGGTGCCTCTTAGTTCAAGTCAATTCCAAATGCTAAAGTATAAATTCTCCAGCATAGTGTAAGCCAGGCCTTACTTAAAATCATAGAAGGAAAAACCACTCTTTGCTTTTCCTGGGGCCCTAAGAGTTGAAAGAATCCGTGTAGGAAAACATTAAAGCAATGCATTAGCAACATCAAACAAAAACCAGAATAACAGAAGCAGAGGAGAGAAGAAAATATGTTCCCAGAAACGAGGAAACAAACTTGATCAAGCATAAATTTGTTAGTGCTTCACATCCACAAGCTTGAAACAAATCACAAGCCCAATCTGATCTCATCGGTTTTAGCTGGACCACATGACAGGGTCAAAAGCTGCGACGGACCTGGATACCCACATTGTGAGTTAGGAGGGTACGGACCAGGGTTTGACTCTTCTAGGAACGAGAATCCCATTCTCAAACCAAAACTGCCTCTCTGTATCTGCAACAAACGTTCACGTGTCCTGGAAGTTAAAACACCTTCTGTCCAGGTGCAGGGATAAGACTCAGACCAGAGAAATTGTCTTGAAATTTGTGTCATCTTTGGATCATGCCAATGAAAAAAAAAAATAAATGTGGAGTCAGGAAGAGGGATATTCTTCCTTGCTAAGAAGACAGAAATAACTTGAACTAATTATATTAACCTAAAAAGTAAGTGAAAATTAATGAGAATTAAGAATCTTAACTCTGAAAATAGCCTCTCATCTGTGCTGTGGAAATCCTAAGTCTTTAGTGGAATAGGCTCAGGTCAGAAGCTGACTTGCCAACGGGAAATTGTAGAAGCAGGGAACGCTTCAGTCATCCTGAGTCCAACTACACATCTTGCAGCATTTTCCCAAACATTTGGCTTCAGTAAAATATGAATCAAATTCTGCCCCAAGCCATTACTTTTGGAAAACCATATGTATTTTTGAACAAATTCAATTTGGATGCTGCTTATTTTTTTGCCCTTTAACTCATTAAAATGTTATTTTGGAGGAGTCATTCATTTGGGAAGCAATCTGATTCTTTTGGAAAATTTTTGAAAGCCTTTGTTGTTGGAAAAAGCATAAATTTACTTATTCTTGAGTCTATACATCCAAAGTGAACTGAAAAATTATGGAAATTATCTGAATTAGATGTCTTAAAGTGTGATCTCCTGGCCAACACCATCATCACTGATTGAGTTGAAACTTTGTACTTAATCTAGAGCAGCGCAAGATATTAAATGAGAGACAACTGGATAAGAAAGAGTTTAATGTGGGCATGGAGGGAGACACCACAAAGAAGACTGTGGTGGCTCTCTGCAGACAAAGGGCAGGTTCCGCCTCATATAGACGGCGATGGGGGAGGGGCTTTGGGGACTGATGTAAGCTAATTTATTTTGTGTGTGTAGGGGACTGGGTAAATCTGTACATGCATGAGCTTTGGCAAAGACTTTTGGGAGGAAGGTGCCATAGGGGCTTCTGAGAAGAAGGAGCTAAGCACCATGATGATTTAGCATTACACTGCTGCCATGATGACTGGGCAAATATGGGCAGAGCCCTATCTCAGTCACCACCTGGAAATATGCAGATGGGCCTCAGGCTTAGTTTAATTCTATTGCCATTTTAAATTCTTTATAATTTTATCTCTGTAAGTAATATTCAGTGGATACCGGGACAGTGATGGGCCTCACAAGTGTGAGCAGAGGTACATGTACCAATATACATGTGGTTCTTGCTGTCCCGTTCAAAGCACCATTCCTGGCGCCTCATAAGCACCAGGCTGGTGGCCTCACACACATGGAGACTCCATGAGATTCAAAGCACATGTAAGGTAAACATGATTCTTCCAGCAACTCAGGATGGGGAAGGAAATGGACAGGGCTCTGATAGCTACACACTATACTTCCCATTTAAACCAAGACTTTCTTTCAATGTAGAAAGATAGCAGCAGCATCCTGAGAAACACGAACCATCAAAGGAAACCACAGGTTTTCTCACATGTGCATTAGCCAATTGCCCTATTCAGAGGAGGACAGGGAAATAGCGGGCAAGCTTTGGTTTTCTTTTCATTATTTGTTGTGGCCAGGGGTTTCAAAGAGAGCAATTACTTATAGCACACAGTATTTATAATATTATTTTATGAAGGTCACCAAGAGTTAAATACAAGAAAGAACAGATAATCTGTCATCACACTAAAGACCAAGAAAACCCAGCCAAGGGCCTGGATTCCACAGCATTGTCCCAGATGAGTCCAGCTGAAGACCTAGAGCCCATGACAATTCCTCCTTAAGTCCAGCTGGAGGTCTAGAGCCCACAACAATGATTCATGTTGGTCTGTTTTACAGATCTGTGCTGCAAAGGCCCAAAGGTCAGTGCAAGCTAGAAATCTATGCCAGCAGGATAAAGGATCTGTGCCCATAGGTTGAGGGTTCTACACTGGAGCCAAGAAGGGATACTCAAAATACTCAAGGCCCCTCCAAAATTACCATAGCTGTCCACAGTGACAGTGAGGTCCCAAGCTCCTCCAACAATGAGAACAGCCGAATACATATCAAGAAGCCAGCATGACAAACTTCTCCTGGAAATTAAACAGCACATATCTTCCTCTTCAGAGCCAGGAAGTGATGCTCAAAGTAAGGACCAGAGCTCCTCCAAACTGAACTGTAGCCATTCTCAGCAACAAGGTCCCCAGCTCCTCCAATGATAATAGCCAAGTTCATATCAGAGGAGCCAGCTTGACAAGCTCCTCCAGGAGGACCCACAGATCCCAACAACAATGCTTAGGAAAACCCACAATGCTATGCTCCTCCGCTCCACATGTCTTTTTTATGCTGACCACTTTCCTCAGGTGGGCCATCTACCCTCAGCACCATGCTGATTCACTTCAGCTGATGTTAAGTGGACCACCAGTTTTTAATCCAGAACAGTATTTCTTTACTCCAGTAAAGTGATTGAGAAATTTGGTAAAATGTTATATCAAGAAGTGAAATAAAAATAACTGAGTCAGCTTTGTTCAGCAATTCCAGTCTTCTGATAAGAAAGGAGAATATATGTAGTCATGCATTTCTTAACGATGAGGATAACTTCTGAGAAATGCGTTGCCAGATGACTTGTCTGTGCAAATGTCACAAAAATCCTACACAAACCTACATGGGACAGGTCAGTGACCTCTTGACGCAACTGAGAGACGTGGTAAACAAGAAATATATAAGGCTGCAACCAGTGTAACGTGGCATACTTTGACAGTGAGCTGGTTTTTCTTTAATACACAGGAGTATAGTCTAAAATAACAATAAAAGCATAATATAACAAGTAAAGCATTAATTATCAAGTCCTGCCCCAACTGTACTATACTTTTATAGAGTTATGAAGTAGTAGGTAAGTTTGTTTATACCAGGAACCCCACAAGCATGTGAGTAACGTGTTGTGAGATGATACCAATGACACTAGATAATAGGCATTTTTCAGCTTCATCATATGTAGTCTCATGGGACAGATGCGTGGCCTATTCTGAGTGACAATCATTATGCTGCCCAGGACTACCTGTGCACTCTACAAAAGATGAGTTGAATCGCTCACTGTCTCTCCTGAGACAAGTTAAATGCTCTTCAAATGGATATTACATGATCTACAGATGAATGGTTAAAGTCTTGCGAATAATTTCCTATTTTATTTTTTCTACACCTAGAACATTAAATAGCAAGTGAAGAACAAGAGAAAGACCATGGGGAAAATGAAACAGTTTTTTAATCTTTTAATATCTTATGTAATAGCATGTTTTCCTGCTTCTTGAATAAGAGACCCTGTATCTTCATTTTCCCTCATCCCACAGATAGGGAGGGTTGCTTGGGAACTCGTTAGAGATGCAGATTATTGCACCCAAGTGCACGTTTGAGGAGCACAGGTCTGAATCATCTCACCTGGCAAGCCCCGTGACCATATTTACCTACAAGTTTCAGATCTGCCCAAGGGCCTTCTTTCCCTCATCTACTCTATGCAAACAGCTCTCCGAAGAGGTGGCGAGGAGGGGCACTGCCTACAGACCTGGCCTGCACACGACTATCAGAGTGCTTGAGAGCCTGCTACAACAGCTTTGGGCTGGATTCTCAGACTTGTACTCATTTTCCTCAGCTCTGGAACATGGTACCTACACAGAGTACCTACAGGGCTGCTACATATAAAGGCTTATCACAGGGTCTGACACACGGTAAACACTCAAGGAAAGTGCATTACGAGTAAAGTATTAATAATCATTAATAATCGTATTACCGCTGGTCCTCATTGCCAATGCATGTTGGCATCATCCTAAACAAATCGCTGCCTTTGCTTAGCACCTCTGGGCTGCTCCCTCTTCCTCAGGTCGAGATGTGGAACACAAATGTAGAACCTTTCTTATTACTAGCTGAGGAGATAGAACGAGAAGATGAACAGGCAGATGATATTCTGGATAAGGCATTTTCTTATCTAAAAGTGGTATGTTCTGCCTTCCTAAATAACTGTGCCTTTTAATTCTAAAGCACACAGGGATGAACCCAGGCTTGTTGGCTTGGTAATGTGTGGTAGGAAGAGATTTCATAGCAGCTTGGAGCCTGAGTCTTTGCCTCTACCTGGCTGTGTGATCGTAAGCAGGATCAGAGCTGCTCACATGCCGAGCATCTGTTTCACAAGATTGTGGGAGGAGTCAGCATGTGTGTCCAGGACCAGGTGCTTGATACCTGTGGGTGGCTGTGGTTACTTTGATTATTATGAACCAGAGTTCAAACCAGGCCGTAAGGCTTGGCATCTTATTACCATGGTCTACTTTGGCAAATAACTTCCCAGAGTCCCTTCCTTAGTGTACAAATTTTGTAGTACTAATTATCTCTCATGAATGTCCCTAACTATGAGCCCACAGCACCATGCAAAAGCATTCTATACACTACTGAAGCTTCAAAGAAGTGTATTATTGTTATTGTTGGGATGAATATGTTGTTGTGAATGTGTCCCTCTGCATTTGGTGTGAATTCAGAGACACTGTGAGAACCAAATCCTATGTATTTCTCTGTGTTTATTGCAGCAGAAGAAAACATGTGTTACAACCAACCTAAAAAGTGATCTATAAAAAGGCCAGCACTGAGAGCTACATGTTCTGCTATCGCTGAGATCTTTAGGAGGAGGAAGCACTCGGAGCAGCTTCACAGTGATCCTTAGGAGACCTCAGATCCAACCTAGAATTGCCCGGGGTTTCCTCAGCGCCAAGTGTGGCACATCTGTCATGAACCTTGTTTGTAAATGGTCTCCTGGGAGGAATTGCCTGCCTTCCGCCTTGATTCTATCATAGGCCCTAAGTTCCTTGAGGATGAGTGTGCTGTCTTAAGTGAATTATGCTTTGCAACAACCCTTTGCAAACTTTAATGCGCATATAAATCACCTAGAAATCTTTAAATGGATTCTGAGTCAGTGAGTCTGCTTGAGGCTACAGACCCCACATTTCCAACAAGCTCCCAGGGGAAGCTGGTGCTGCCAAGTCTCAGACCACACGCGTTTTAAGCAGTAAGGGTGTACTCTTGAGGCCACACTGGGATTTTGCAGAGCCTGTGGTGAGGGCATTGTGTTTTTGGAAAAGAATCCAGAAAGATCAAACCCAGGAGCTACACCTGTTACCAGCTACTCCAGAGGCTGGGGCTGGATCATAACATCGAAGTCAGCCTGGACAACTAAGCAAGACCCTGTCTCAAATTAAAAAAAAGAAATTAAAAACTAAAAGTCCCGGGGACTTGGCTCAGTGGTAGTGTCAGGCCTTGCATGTATAAGCCACCGAGTTCAAGCCCTAGTGAGTAAATAAATAAAACAAAACTTCAGGCTAGGGTGAATAATAGGTGGGTGTCATCTGTGACAGGCCTGAATGGGAGCACTGACAGATTTGCTGATGGACATTAGAGGTGCCAGCATGTGTTCATGATTTTCAAGAGTGAAGACTTGATTTCTGATCAGATCACAGTATAAAAATAAAGGCCAGTAAAAATAAAGGGTTTCAGGTGGCAATCTTGGGATAAGGTTTTACCTAGAAAAACACATCGGTAAATAGCACACTGCAAACATCAGTAATGATTCCATTGCTGCTGAGTCCTTTTCTCCCACATTCCTGACTTCTGGTCTCCCTGAGCTTAGATCCCTGAGATCGATGATCACGATGGCACTGGGACAGTTGTAGGAGTCCTGGCTCTAGGCATAGCCACTGCGGCTCATAGTTTACAACTTACAAGGTAAACAGGAGACTATGTTAAGAGATTTGTCTTTTAATATTCACCGCAACCCTACAGCAAATGTTTCGAGTCTCCACAGCTAAGCAGCGGATGTCGTCACCACCCCCTCTCCCTCTGCCACGTGATCCATCCTCACGCTGCATTTGGTCACTAAAGGGAGCCCCAAACTTACATGTGCTGCAGTAAATGCTGAAGAAGCGACGGGGAACCAGAAGTCCCTCAGTTTCTCTTCCCAGAACATTATAGTATGAAGTGGTAGAGAAAGCGGGAAACTCTCACTGTTCAGGCATCTGAGCTCACCAGATCTTCCCTATCAGAATCAAAACTGAAAGCATAAAGCAACGCCCCTGGACAGTGACCATACAGTTTCAGATGTATTTGCCAGATGAATGAGCTGCAGAGATCTGCCACACATAGTCATGCCCATACTTAACAGTACTGTACTGTGTCCTGAATGCTTTGTGAGGGGATAAAACTCAACTGTTCTTACAACAGAAATCCTGGAATGGAAGCAGGAAGAAATATTTGGAAACGAGGAGTATGTTCACCAACTTGATAATGGTGGTGGTTTCTTGGTTGTGTGCATATGTTAAAATACATTAAATTCTATACATTGAATAAATGCAGATTTTTGGTGCTGGGGGATTTGCTTTTTCAGTACTGAGAATTGAACCCAGGGCCTCTGCACGGAGATAACAATTTGGCTGGTTTTTGTTTTATTTTTATTTCTGCTACTTTTCTTTCTTTTTTACAATCTCTCAGTAAGTTACTTAAGTTGCCTCACCTGGCTCAAATTTACAATCCTCCTGCTTCAGCCTCCTGTATTAGGGTTCCAGGCATGCATCAACACCCCTGGCTTAAATATATGCCATTTCTAATAAAATGATTATTCTTTAATAAAGTCATTAAAAGTAAATAAAGCCATAAATGAATAAAATAAATGAGAGCTTTCATATAACAACAAAGAGCACTGGACATGAAGCCATCAGGTGAATGGTCTGAAACCTCATATCTGTCACACTGCTTCTCCACAAGATTCTGACTCTTTGGATCCAAAAAGAGGTTTTTCCCTCCTTTTTCAAATACTCAAGGATTTGTTTCCAGACAGCAAATTCCTTCAAGGTGCTATTTCACCCTACCACAAAGCCTGGCTCATGGCATATATCCAACATCTACCATTAGTAAATTAATTGATTCGTCTACTAGCCAGAGCCCTCACCCTGCCTAGCAAAACTAGTGCAAGCCTTGCTGAGTTGGAAAAGAATCCAAATCGCTTCCCCAAAATAACACAGCTGTGGGAGATGGAGAAGGGAAAGTAGCTAAGTATTCCACAGACATTGCCAGGCACCGCCCTCAATGCCTGAGGAACGAGGAGCAGGGTGACAGGACGGCCGTCTGACTGTGCAGGCCGTGAGACCCAGCCGGAGGCTGGCACATCTAGACTTCAAGCATGATCTACAAACTTCTGCTTATGTAATTTTAGAAGCTCTCCACATCTCTGAGCCTCCATTTCCTCATCTGATAACAGAAATAATAGAGCCACCTCGTAATTACTGAGAATTACAAGACAATGCATACCAGTTGTTTAGCATAATGCTCTGTGTATGGTAACAATAAATATCAGATCACGACATGATGATCCCTGCCTCCAGAGCAGGTGCCAGCAATGAAGAGCCGGATAGTAAATACCTCATGCTTTGTGAGTTACTGCTAGTCTCTGTCACAATTCAACTCTGCCAGCTGTAGTAGGAAAGGAACCGCAGATGATCCATGATTGAATCTCAGATCATTTTAACATATCATGGAATCCTTTTCTTCTTTTTATTTATCCCAACCACTTAAAAACGTAAAAACCATTCTTAATTCACGGAACATTAAAAAACAAGCAAGAGACCAGATTTGGCCCAATGACCATAGTTTACTGACCCTTATTCCAGAGGGGAAAGTGGAAATTTTACGAGCTGTTACAGTGCTATGTGTTTATTCCACAAGTAGAGAAGTGTGCAGCTTATTCCTTCTGACAATGAGAGAAGAAAGATTAAAATTGGCTCTATTGAAAAGGAGATATTTGACTTGAGTTGTTGAGAATGAACTGGAATTCCACCTGATGGGATTTAGAAGGAATTAAGCAGGAGCAAAACAAAGAGCAGGCAGGGAAAAACAACCTTTACGGGAAGTTGACTAAACTTCATTGCTGCACAGAAAGCTAAATCACATAAAGGTACAGAGAAAGGATTCTTGTGATGCAAGTGTTTTTAATCACTTGCGTGATTATCTTCATAGGCCATCGTTTGATTTGGGATGAAATCACAAAGACCCCCCACAGCAGACCTCCCCTTTGTCCTCAGTTGTCGGGTTTCTACCCCTAACCAGCCTCCACACCTCTGCTAGAGGAACTCTGGGGACCTCCTGAAAGCTCACCCCACCATTCCCTGAGGCCTCCAGCAGCAAAATATGCAGCCTCCCTGTTGGGACAATTTTGTAATTCAAGTTAAAGAAATTGTGAAAATCCTAATACAATAGCTCTGCAACCCTTTATTAGGTTAACTCATTGCCTCTGAGTGTTCACTGAAAGTAAGCTTTATAAACAGATTTTTAAATCTGTTTTATTTTTTCTCTTTAAAATAAATTTTTTAAAATAATTGTTCTTTGGTACCTGTGGCAATCTCACTACGAAAAATGGACAACTCCTTTGTCAACAAAATTATTCCTCCAAAAAAAAACTTTATTCAAGTATACAATGGTTTATCATACAATAAAGATTATTTGAAAATTATTTTTAAACCTACCTGCCTTCAAATCCAAAAACATCATTTTAAAATATGTTTAATAAAGGAAAACTAGAATTTTCTGATTACATGTTAAGCAGCTTTAAAAAATGTGAACTTTTTTTTAGTGCTATGAAACAATTCTGATTTTTTAAACCTTTGTTGACATGTAAGGCTCAAGAACTCAGGGAAATTAATTTTTATTTTCATAGTCTTTTAAGCAACCAACATATTGAGGCCAACAGTATACTGAGCCCTTACAGAGCACCGAGTAATCACAAAGACTGAGCTACTTTCTCTGCCCTCTCAGTGACACAAAAGACACATCCAAAAAAGACACGTGGCAGTGTATCTAATGCAGGCCCAAGGCCATGGTACAGAAGGAAGATATTCTCCCAGAGCCATGGTCGATCGCATGAGAGGCTCATATTTTCATCCAGGAGCACTTTTTCTGTCCTCTGCACTCCATTGGAATTGCAGGTGTTCCAATCACCTGCAGAAATTCAGGGCTGAGGTGTGAACACAGGACCACATAAGGACACCCAAGGAGGGAAGCAAGTTGGAAGACCCTTATCAGGGCCTATCAGTGGTCACGGTCATGCTGCTGTTTCTGACTCTATTACAAGATTATTAGGATTATTACAAAGCAAACAGTACTCACCTTATGACACCTCCACATGAAAAGACTTTGTTCTCATCACCAACAATGGTTATCATAGATTGAATAACAATCTGAGACAAGGAGAATCTAGTAGGGTCTTAGAAATCAAGGCTTGAAGGCAGGAGAGACAACTAGCAAACAAAGTAGACCAAAGTTGAAAGGAGCTGGTGACTGACAGTTTAGGTTTTCTGTGCTTTCAACTTCAGAGAGCAGACACCTTTGTAACTCAGCTGTCTCCGAAACAGAATGCGGGTTTGGCTTTTCACTGCTCTTTCTCCAAAGAGGCCTGCATTAGAAAGAACCGAGAGGAAAGGATCTGAGCAGAGTCTTTTCTTTGGGGAACATGTCCTGTCTTGTTCCATGGACTTCCTCCTGGCAGACAGACTACAATACCACAATTAATTTCTTTGATTAAACTTTGCTGTGAGACAGCTGAGTGACTGACTATTCCATAAGAAGAGAACATTCATTCTTTTTTTTTAAAAAAATTACTGTATCTCTGAAATGTTTTATTGCTAAGCATCTTGACAAGCAATGCTAAATGAAAATAATAATCAAATTCAAAGCAGACTCATTCATCATAGAAACGTATCTGATCCTATAGCCTGGTCTGGAAGAAAAATAATTCATAAAGAAGGAGGCCAAGAAGCATTGAGATTTTTAACATTCTGTGCTTTATAGAAAGAAGCATTTTCAATTCTTTCACTATCATTTAACAGCTGAAACGATTAAATGATGTAATTTTCTTTCTGAGGCTGTTTTAGGATGAGGACTTATAATATTTACTGTGAGTTTCAGACACTTGTGCACTGCTGGTGGCCTGCTTGATAATCATTTCTACCCAGACAACCACACAGATCTCATCATACGGCCCCCTTCCTCCGCCGCTCGCCACCTCCTGCCGATGTCTGGTCCAGTTCCCACCATCAAATCCCAGATTGAATGCCACTTTCTCCCGGAAACCTTTGCTAACAACCCTGCCCACCACTTACTGTCTATCTCATTTGATTCATTTTCCAATTGCTTTTATGGCACATAATATAATCATCTTAATCTGGCCTATTTACTGTTGTGTACCTAGCACTCAATGTTTGGCTAATGTCTGGTACCTAGCACTCAATGTTTGGCTAATGAATAAATAAATGATATAGTGGACTGATCACTAGACTTAATAACTTACAGTTTTTTTCTGGCCTTATAGAAATTCTCTGATACGCTGAGCGTGGTATAGCATGGCTGTAATACCGAGCCCTTGGCAGGCTGAGTCACGAGAATTAACTGAGTTTGAGGCCAGCCCGGGCTACGTAAGCAAGTTTGAGTTCCACCTGCACTACATAGTGAGACCCTGTCTCAAAAAAAATAAAAATAAAAAATTCTGATAAAGTGGCTATCAACCTCACTTTCTGACCAAGCAAATACATACACAGATGGGATCACACAATTTTTAGGAAGGAAGTCAGGGCCTCCACTTGATTCCCACAGACTTCACAGTCACTTTTATTTCGACCAAATCAGATTGCCTTCTATGTAGAAACTCTTTCTCATAAGACAAAAGGCTTTGAACTGTTTAATAGCCAAAAATTTTGGACTCAGCCTAAAGCTTCATGATCTTAGCCCAAAGATCTTATAATGCTATCTCACTGAATTTTTTAAAAATAAAGAATGGTTTTCCTTTTAAGCAGATTTGACACATCTTTAACCACTCTGTCAATATATATGCCAACCCAAAGCTGTCAAGAGGAATTTTTATGCTACTAAGTGTGTACGGTTTAACTGGATAATGACTATGATTGACATTCCATTTACATTGTTTATAAATTGGCTTCTTGTGCATGAATCAAAACTATAGCCTGTATACAAGTATAACTTATAGGACTGTTTTTGTTTAAGTATATATAAACTTCAAGAGGAATACGCATGGCATAAATCTTCCCAAGAGAGACCAAATGACATATGTATATGTGTGTATATATGTATGCAAGTATCTACATACGTATATGTATATACCTGTACATATACAGACTTTATATGTAGCTATATATATAAAAATATATCTCACTGGAGAATTGAAGAGGGCCAAAATATACTGTCAAGATAAACAATTAGCCCATTCATTCGTTAAATTCCTGTTTATGTGTTTGTTTTCTGATCTATTTGACTAAGCTTTTTTCTTTTGATTCCCACGCCTAAAGTTAATATATTTCCCAAAGTATGACTGAAGTTTACTTCCATTTAATAGCAAAGATTTGCGATCCATAGTAGCTTGACCTAGGCACAGCCATACTTAATGACATTAAAGGCAGGCCTGTCTGAAGTGTGGTATCCACACGACTCTTTGGGGTAACCCAAGTGGGAAATTCTCTGGAAATCAGTCTTCTTCATCAGCAGGGAGCTGGTCTCAGGCTACAGAGACCACAATTTAATTATATTTATTTACATGGTTACCTTCTATTTATGGAAAATGATATTAGTTTTCTACTTGTAACAGTAATAGCTTTTTTTAGATGGAGGTATTTAAAGAAAAATGTCAATTTTTAAAATATTACATAAATTGTACAAGTAGGGCACAGAGTGACAAAAATCATGCAAGTCATACACAAATTGTTCATGAAAAAATAAAACAGAAGTCTGGGAGTCAGAGTTCACTACTTAATAACTGAGTAATGCTGAGCACAGTACTTCACCTCACCTAAAAATAGTAGCAATCACCTCTGGGCCATTGTCTAAGTGGAAAACACACCAGTGGAACATGGCAGACGCCCAATAAATGATCTCTGTATTGACTATAAATGCCTTGATCACTACTAATGACTATGAATGAACTGGTGTATGTGACACAGAACTTAGCACTTTGTGGGTGTTCAGCAAAGAGGGTACAAAGCTCCCCATCAAGACAGCCTCCTTCACAAGAGACCCACAAAGAGAAGCAGGATCCGTGACTCAGTTCTGGCTGATGCCTGTCTAAGCTGTGAACACCAGGTGGCCTACTTTCAAATGTGAGCTTCCAGACTGTGTGGTATATGATTAGTTTAGTATACAGAATTCGAAAACAAATACTCTCACTGTATCAGCGATATCTAAGAGATACCACAAAAACAAAAAGTTCTGTGCACAAAGAGAAGCTTTCTGTCCTGTGGAGCACATTTCCCTGTTTCTGCTATGACGAAATGAGTTAAATATTATTCATCAGTCAGTTTGGGATCATAAATTTAAAGGTTGAAACTAAATCTCCAAAAATTCTGAAGTCCTTTTTTAGGCAGACCTTTAGGAAATTCAACCACAAATCCAACACAAATTGAAAATATTTCTGAAGAAGAAACTCAATTAAGACAGGCAACTTGAAATTATTAAGAAAATAAATACAGGGCCTTATGTTATATAAAAGCAGGGGAAATAGTTATTTACAGAACCCCATTTTTTTTTTTAGCTTGATTTGAATGCCTTAGGTTTAATTCCTGTTTTTGTTGTTGTTGTTGTTGTTGTTGTTTGTTTTTGTTGTTGTTTTTTTTTTTTTTTTTTTTTGGTCTTTTTTGAGACAAGGTCTCACTATGCAGTTCAGGCTGGCCTTGAGCTCACTTTGCAGCCCAGGCTGGTCTGGAATTTGCAACAATCCTCCTGCCTCAGCCTCCCAAATGCTGGGATAACAGGAGTGCACCACCATGCCCAGCTTCACTCCTGGTACTTTGGATAAAAACAAAACAAAAAAACTAAGAGTTATGGGGACTTCTGCAGGTCATCTGGACTTTCACCCTGTGACAGAGCAGTGTTAGTGCCACGTCCTGCATCCATTCCAGCCCTCACATGCTGTCTTCCAAGCTGATACCCAACCCATGAGCTGTAGTGACCGGTGGCAGCTCTGGATGCTCCTGGGGAGCAGAACTCTGAGAGGATGAGAAAATGAAGAGACAAAGGCATTAGGTAGAGGAGAGAAGGAACTGCCTTATACCCTCCAAAGAAGCGTGTCACTTTCAACCCTACTCCTGGTTGGCCTGGTCCCTTGCCTTCTTGGTGCTAGAACAGCTTGTGTACACGGCTTGTTTTGAGCTGTGTTTTCAAGGCTGGTCTTGCTTTAGCCCCATACATATCATCAATCTCCAGCTTCAATGGCTCCCTACAATCAGCCTTTTTCCCCTGCCTGCTGTTGCTTTGGGCCCAGTCCTACACAACCTACCAGCAAGTGCTTCCCGGGAGGCAGGGGGAGAATTCTCTCAACAAGAGCTCTGGTTCAGGGGAACAGCCTGGGAACCACCGTCCTGCCTGTGGGACTGGCCCTTGGTGTGTAGGAGTCTATCCGTGGCAACACAGTTACAAACCCAGACCCCAGATTTCCTGCAGTCAACCAACTTCCCAGATTCAACGAATCTGAGACATGCAACAAATCTGGCAGGGTGATGAACTCCTATAGTCCTGGTTACTTTGGAAGCTGAGTAGATTGCAAGTTCCTGCAGAGCCTTTCTAAAGGACTAGGGAGGTAGCTAGTAAGGAGATCACTGTCTGTCCTGTGCTGGGCTCCAGGTTCTGTCCCCTGCACTGCAAAAACAAGAGACACCTGGCACACAAACCTGAAAGCAGAGCCTGGTCTTCTCCGTTCCACTGCAACTGCTGCCCTGACAGACAGGAGATGCAGTCACAGGGCCTGCCATGTATGCTGGCTTGAGTCTGCTGGGTGCTTGTGGTCACACTCATATCCACCCTCCTTCCTGGCCACCCTAAGGTCTGCATCCCACACTTTTCATCTGTATGGAGACAGAGTCTCACTGAGTCACCACATTGCCCAGATGGGCTTGTAATCAACTGCCTTGTACCAGATTCCAGGTCTTGTTCCAAACAGTTCATTTCATCAGGGGAGGACCCCATTTTAAGACCTCTAGGAGGATATATGTGGGATATATGTGGAATTAGGTCTTTGTAAGTTGTTTTTAATTGATGAATCAAGAAAAAAGGGATCATTCCTGATAAGAGAAAGAGAAATGGCTACTATCGATATAACTTCAAGTCCTTCTCTAAACTTGATCAACATTCTGCCAATCTTGTTCTGTTTACCTTCATATGACCTGGAATGTTGCAGGGAACTAAGATGGGGTATAAATGTCTTAGTCTGCATTTTTAAAGCTGAGGACTATTTTACATAATTACTATGCTATTTTTATTCCTAACAAAAGTAATAAAAATTCCCTAATACCTTATAATAGTTAACTTCATGGTAGCTTCAGATATATTTTCATAAAGTTTCATCTAAATCAGGAATAAAATCTGCAAAGTACATTTGATAGCTTTATCTCCTAAGTCTCTTCAATAAGTTCACCTTGCTTTTTATATGCCATTTGACTTGTCAGCAAAATTAAGGCACCTGTCCTATAGGACTTGGGCTCCTGGGTCAGGCTGGTCACCAGAAAACCCAAGCTATGATTAGGAGCTTGGAACATTCATATCTAAACCCCTTCTGTGTTCTGAACACTGGAGAGAGCCAGGAGATTAACATTTAAATAATTATATATGACAAAACCTCCCTAAAATCACCTGAACAGTGGGGTTCAGAGAGTTTCTAGGTTCCTGGATGCATGGAGGTGAGGACATGGTAGTTCCCTAAAATATACGTGTGTGTCTTCCATATAATTGCTCATCTGTATTCTTTGTAATATCCTTGACAATATAAATACTAAATGTAACAAAATGAATGCTATACATCATAGAGTTGCTTCATTGTGACATTATTTAATTTACTCCTATTTCATCTATATTTGTTAAAAATGGTGATTAGATCTAGACACTCGATTAGATTCTAGTTTAGGTTTTTAGGTAAGACTACTTCACTGGTGGCATCCTAAACTTTCTAGCTGTAGTCAGAGTTTACAAGAGAATAGTTTTAATACAGGACATGTAATTTATAGGATCATTCTATAATATTCACCTAAAAAATCAAATTCAAAAGAACACAGATCATCTTTCCATGCACTAGAGACCCAAAGAATCCAGCTGAAGGCCTGAATCCCATGGCAATGTCCTCCATAAACCCAAGAGGACCCAACAGGCCCAGAGCCCACAACAATGTCTCAGGCACGTCTGTATCAAGAATCTGCACTGGGAAGCCTCAAAGGTCAGTATTGGAAGCTAGAAAGTCTGCGCAAGCAAGATGAAGGATCTGTGCCAACAGCCTGAAGGATCTGAACCGGAGCCAGGAGGCAACTCTCAAGGACCAGAGCTCCCCAGAAGAGAACCTCAGCAGTAAGGGCCCGAGATCCTCCAATGAGAACAGCTGAGTTCACATCAGGACAACCACATGACAAGCTTCTCCAGGAGAACCAACAGCGCACCACCTTTCCCTCCAGTTCTCCATTTATGCAGTTGGCAACAGTCCTCAGGTGGCCTTCACACCTAGCACCAGCTGATTCAGTTCAGTTGGGTGTTATAAGCTGACCATTAGTTAATCCACCACACTAGTATGCCATATTCTAAGGCACTTGCTGTCATTTTCAGAAACTGATCGGTGGGTTCTCATACTTGAGTTCAATCCTTCCTTTATTAACTTCTGCCATGAATTTTTCACATCATTTTGCCATCTCTATATCCATTAACCTACTAAGGTTGCAAACAGTGATTATCTCACTTTAGTGCTCATTAGCTGCATTCTTCTCTAAAGAATTTTCCTTTAACAATCATTCAGTTGCCCTAATATACAATCTGTACAACAAAGACAAAATACAGTCTTGATTCCTCTGTTTCTCGGTTTTCAGAGTGGTCAGTCAACACCCTAGTAACAGTGGGGCTTTTCCCTTTTAATTATTGTGCTTTGTGGGCTTACTTCCTTATAATAATTACTCTTTTGACATTCACATTGTCCTGTTTTAGCAATGGGAGCACCGTATAATTGCCTGCTTCATCTTGTGATATGACCCCTCTTAGTATTTATGACTTCCCTGCTGTCTCGCCCAAAAATTCCCAGTCATATTTTATTTTCTCCTGAAGACTTGAAATCAGTCACTTTTCTAAGAATTCTGATTCCTTTTGGAGAGAAAGAGCATTTAGAAACACAATTTGGGTGCTAGAATCACTCACTGCCTCTGGATAGTCATTGCTTGTAAGCCTTTTTAATTAAAAAAAAAAATGCCAGGACAAAACATGTTTCTGAGGGAAAAAAACTCATGATTTTCTGCTGATGTTGCCAAATAATATTGAAAGGGGTTTTTAATTCTTTGATTTTATACTTGTTCTTTTTTTCTGAAAATCTAAGCTCTCAATATTAATATAATTATTTTTCATTTTTCACAGTACCTATAATAATTTCAAATACGAGCATAGTATTACTGGAAATAAGACTCCTAAATATAAAAGTGTATTCTTTTCCCCTTTTTTAGAGATACAACATTAGCAGCATAAGTGGATTAATTTAACTCAAATAGTTATTCATGTGTACTGGACTTAATTTTCCAGGCGAGGCATGTCAGTTTCAAGGTTTAAATACTTGCTGTGTTAGTTTATAGATTTTTATTTATTTATTTATTTATTTATTTTGTCTTTTTAGTTTTTATCGGTACCAGGGATCAAACTCACGACAACGCACTTGCAAGGCAGGGACTTATGCCGCTGAGCTAAATCCCCAGCCCTAATTCATAGATTTTACAAAGTATTTAAAGTTATCTTGTAAGGGTCCATCTATTTTACCCGAAACTCACTCCTTGCTCTTTACCCCCTCCAGAGAACTCTACATATAAGCTCTATAAAGGGTAAAGATTATGTCTTTTATTCACCAACGTATGAGGCAACACCTAGGGAAGTGCTGTAGTATGTATGCGTGCATGACTCAATCAACCGTCCTACACGTTTTCTCGAAATCACTGGAAGGGACAGGTTCTCACCCCATATGCTGCAAGTCATAAGTGAGAACAGAGTGGCCACCTATTTATTCTCTACCATTGTACTAATGCACATTTTCAGACAGAAATCACGAGTGTTGCTTCTGGAGTAAGATCTAAAATAGCTCATTAAAAGCTTAATTTAGTCTTTTTGTCTCCAAACTGAATTACATAGAGATTCAGAAGTTTACCCCAAATCACTCCTAGCAAATAAGTCCCAGAGGTGCCAAAATTAGGACCCAGAGCCTCTCTTTTCAGATCTATAATGATTTCCATTGTGTGACACTGTGGTTAGTTTTCTCACTTATTTCTTGCATATTCTCTGGACCAGCATTGATAAAGCAAATAAAAGCAAAAAAGTTTTGTTGAACCTTTTTTGGAAGAGAATCTCTTATATGGCTCAGATTGCTGATAAAATCTCATATTAAGTACAGACCTTAAGAGTGACCAATCAAGTTGCCACAGGTAGGCTTTTGTCCCTCTCTAGCTTTAGTTTGTATTAGAATACAAAATCAAATATTCCTAGGAACAATAATATAGTGTTGTTTTATGGAACACAGGAAAAATTCAGTGAATTAAAAGCCTATTGGAGGAACATCTACAGACTTCATATTTGATTGGGTTCCTAATTTTATACTTTACATAAAAATTGAGGTTTGCCCATTAATCTTTATACTTGATTACCAATTCTCTTCCGACTTTACAGCATAATAGAGGACTGGCTGTGCTCTCTCCTCGCTCATTAAACCTAGATAAAATATCTGATCATTATTAAGAGGCCTGGTAGGCATAATGGCTCCATAGGTTTCCAAGCCTAGAAAAAACTCAAAACCCTCTTAAGTCAGGTGACTTTTGGCAACATGGTGGCTGTGCTTTAGTAATGCATCTATTTTGCACTTGAATTTTTAAATTGCTTTCCTAGGACTCTAAATACAGAAATCTTACACCATTTTAAAATCAAGATTACAGAGTAATTATATATTAATTAGGTGGTAGTATTATTTAGATGATAATAAAAGTGTATGAAAATATAGACTATTCATTAAAAGGTTAAATTCTGCCTGTAGTATTTGTCCCGTGTTTTTTTCTCTGTCAGCTGTCTATAGAATCTCAGCACCTTAGGTAATAATGTGTTGTAATGGAAATTTCATCAGCTATTTCAATTAACCACTGTAACATTGTTACTTTTATATCCTCATTGTTTTTTTTAATTTTTTTAAAAAAGCAAAACAGAAAAAAAAAAGGATAGGAATGATACAGAATTTCCAAAAAAGTAGGGAATTAACACTAGTTAATATATATTGTTGTCTTAGAAATTGTTAGGTTACAAAATCTAGGCACAAAAGTGATCCAACATTGAACTAATAGATTCGTAGTATAGTTATCTAACACACATATACACACATACATTTATGTGTGTTTACCAACATAGATATACATATAGTCTTTTCCTTTCTTCCTTTTTTCTTTTCTCCTTTCCTAGTTCTGTCCTTTAGAGCACTTTCTTTCCCTTCCATTAGTACGTCTATTGTATATTTAGGATCTTATTGTGCTTGCTTTCAGATTTTTATTTTTTATACTAGGGAGACAATATGATATTTATAAATAAGAATTTGATTTATTTCACTTACGAATATGGTCTCAATTTGCCTCTATTTACCTATAAAAGCCTCAGGCACACCTATGTTTATAGCAGCACAATTCATAATAGCTAAATCGTGGAAACAACCAAAATGCTTATCAGCTGCAGAATGGATATAAAAGATGTAGTATTTTTATACAGTGGAATATTACTCTTCATTTTCATCTAAAGAAAATTTTAACATAGACACTTATAACAGGTTGTCAGTGCTGTTTCTTGGATAATAATCATTTGTCTTTTTAAAAATTCATATTTTGAAATTTATCCAATTCTGTGTAAGAACTATTTCTTTTGAAATAGAGCTTTTAGATAGCCTTGAATGACAGGTCACCACTTAAATGTATTTCACGAGGACTGGAGGTGGTTTCTGCTTTGTTTGGTGCAGGGCAGGCAATCAAGGCCTTCATCTGTGCGTGGGGGGCAAGTGCACTACCATTGAGCTAGGCCTGTCCCCTCAACCGGAGGTGTTCTGTTCAGAAAGTGAGGGTTCAGGTGGCAAACTTTACAGTTTTTTCAAGTCAGCCTTTATCCAGAACAAAGCTGCCACATGTGATTTTTATTTAGAAGCATATTGCAGTGAAGGGGAAAAGCCCTTCTTCTTTTCAGTTTTTGATTATTAGTACATACTTGCAGTACATAATAATTATGTTCCTGTTTGGAGTCCGTTTATGTACATGACACAGCTCAATCCTTTTTCTCCCCTTTTGTTCCCCTTCCTTGCCCCCCTCCCACCATCTCTTGATCTCCTTCCCATTTGAGAAAGACTGATCTTTCTATTTCCTGCTATTATTTTGCTTTTTACAGTTTGCATCTCTCATATAAGAGAAACCCTGTCCCCCATGGACTTCTTTCTATCGTGAAAAATAATACATATGAATAGTGAAAATATAAAGTGATACATAAAGATATGAAAGGTAAATACTACCCTTCCATAACTTTCTCAAAGACAATTTCTCAGCCCAATTTCTCAAAGACAACCATAATTAACTTTATAAATGTTCTTATGGAAATACTGAGGTCATATACAGTTATATATTTGATACCTTAGTTTTTAGCAAATTGATTAACATTAATTTATTTTTTCATTTTAAATTTAATAAATCGAACATCTGTATTAACACATCTAAACCTATATGTATGTTAGTCTATTGTTAAATATATTGCTTCTTGTTTAAGTTGGAATATTGAAGTAAAATATATGAAGTTCATTGGTTATGTGTATTGGAAATATTTTTTCCCACTTTATACTAATTTTGATCATACAAAACTTTTTAATTTTCATGGATTTAAATGCATTTCCTGTCTGACTTTTGTGTTCAATGTCTTGCTTAAGAAAAATTTCATTATTCTAGGATTTTCCTTTTCTTGTTTTTTTCTACTAGAACCTCATTAGCTTCACTCTTTAAGTAGATATTTAAATCTTTGAGTGAAGGAACTAATCTGTGAGCTATATAAAGGAAATAATATCTTATTTTTCCCAAAGTAGTTGTTTCAAACCCATTTCTTCAGATAATATATGTTTTCCCCTCTAGTTTGAAAAGTTCTTTTTAATAATACAATTAAATCCTATATGAATCTACTTGGATATTTAAATTGATTTCTGCTACTTCTTGTTTTATTTGTCTATGCCAGAGCAAAAGTGTTTAATTGCTGTAGTTTTAAACTTTAATTTTGTAAAGAGGTGATATACTCCCTGGAACTTTTATTTTTTAGAACTTTCAGGTTAGCCTTTACAATTTAATTTATATTTTATTTTAGTTAGCTTAATTTTTATATGGACCTTTTTCTAATAAATCTGTCAAGTTCTGAAAAAAAAGGAATGAGGGAAATCAATGCTGTGATTAAGATCACTTTTAATTGATTGATAAATTTAGAGTGAATTAATATCTCCACAATATTAAATATTTCTACCCACGGTGATTTCTATTTATTCAAATTTTCTTTTTAGCGAAACTTTAAAGTTTTCTTTTTAAATCTTACATATTTCTGCTGAGCTTATTTCAGATATTTTATATCTATTATTTGTACAAGCAAGACATATCTGATCCTTATATAATTTTAGGACTATTTTATTAACAATATTTTTGGTCACTGACGTATATTAAATGGATCTTTGGTATATGTTTAAAAAGAAAACAAGTGACTTCTCTCCTTTGACCTGTTTCTATGGTTAATTTTGTTAAAAGACATCTCTTACTGAGCCATCTTTACATTAGTTGAATGCGTATGACTCTTAAGGCATATTATGCTATAAATGACCTGCTTGGTTCGTTTGGCTCATGTTTTAGTTTAGAGAAATCCCAAGTTTTCAGAATGAGCACAAATCATTTCTATTTTACTCAGTTTATGCCCAGCACACAATGATCTAACCTCAAGCCTAAAACAGAAGAAAAAAAAAAATGCTCAGTAAATGTTTATGGACATCAGCATGGCTCTGTGAGTCACTTTATCTGCTTTTTTCTTAGCTCTTCTGGTCTATTCTAGAAAGAAAATCTGTAACTAAGAGCAGCATAAAGGTCAAGGAGTTGCTCATGTGAGAATGCACTCAGGTCCTTTGAGAAATTCTCTGCGTTTTCACACCGCCTGTTTGATCACTCACAACTTTACTGGGTCCTTTCTCCTCTATTTTGACTAGATTTATTTTTTCTCCTTGAACAGTCTTCCAGACATCAGCAAAGTCATCTTTAATATGAGCAAGCCTCATTTTTCAGAACAAGCTGTTTTGCAGCTCTGCAAAGCAGGTCCAGAGTATGTGACCCAAACCAAATCCGACAGAACTCTGGAAGGATCCTGAGCCTGACCTGGCAGATGCCTGAAGCCGGCTCCATGAATGCAACCTCATTTGCATAGTAGCTAAATTACCTGCCCAGGGTCTAGGCAGCCACCCAAGAACCCCACCAGTATAACCCTGTGTGTGCCTTTCCTCTACTCCCTCTCACCCTCACACTTGGTGGCACCATCAGCAGCCCCATCTATGTAGCTGAAGAGTTCAATGGCCCACATGTGTAGAGCAGATCTAAACAAAGCCATGTGCAAACTAGAAGTCTAAAAGAAAAATGGGGCTGAAGGCTACTTGTGTCCAAAGAGCTGGAATGACAGATGACCAGTGGCTGTGACTACTGACCTACAGTTACTCTCCCCCTCCTGAAGTTTCCTGATTGTAATGGTGTGGGGTTTTTGTTTTGTTTTCTATAATTTCTGCTTGCTTGCTTGTTTGTTTGTTTGTGACAGTGTCTCACTATGCAGTTCAGGCTGACCTGGAACTCACCATGTAGCCCAGGCAGGCCTCAAATTCATAGCGATCCTCCTGCCTCAGCATCCAGAGTGCTGGAATAATAGATGCATACCAGCCTGGCAGTTTCCTGTAATTTTTCCCCATGTCTCCTGTCCTGTCCCACAACTGACTCAAATTTTTCAAAAATTTCCACATACCCCCTCTTACCTTTCCCTAATATTCTATTTCTATTTAATTAACCTCTTTTGGATTTTCATGTGACAAGCTATATCCACTATTTTATTGCAGGCAGCAGTCATGGAGAGCTTGTACTTTCAATTACACTAACTGTCCAGTTCAAAATTGTAAATCTAGATTGTAATAAATCTAACCTATAGTCTGATATTCTTAAGTTAATAGGAACATATTTATTGAAATTAGAACAATATACTAGCTGATTGGGTTTCACGTCATTAAATCTCCTACGGCTTAGTAAAGGGGTAATAGATACTACTGATTAAATTAATGACTTATTTGATAGCCTAATACAATGCTAATTTCATTCCTAAGTAGAAAGTCATATAAACTCTACGGCAAGTACCTTAAAATACACTGACGTATAAGTATACTGAGCAGTGTTTAGGAACTACAGAAGCTAAGTTTTTGTGAAACACATTATTTAATATGCTGTTAGGATAATTAAATCTACAAATGACTATTGCAAGGAACATTCTGATAAACTGGTGAATTTACACACAGAGTAATTCAGTCTTAAAACTGTATTTCTGAGCCAAGAATGGTGTCACACACCTATAATCCCAGCTAAAGCAGAGGACAAAGAAGAAGAATCCTAAGTTTGGAGCAAGCCTGGGTTTTGAGTGAGTCTCAACATTTGTTTTGACAAAAGGTAAAATGGGCTGGAGATGTACTTGGGCACATCCTGGGTTCAATCTCTGGAATTACAAAAGAAAAATTATATAGTTTGGGGCAAGAATTATCTATTTTTAAAATGTGGATCACATTAACTGAAACATATTGAAATTTTGCTTTACCTTGTGGTACAGAGACTTGGCACGAGGCCTCTTATCATGCACGCTTCCATCAACATGTACAGTTAAAGCAGGAACCACAACCAGCAGAAGATCTTTCCTATTGAATTACTCCTTTAAAGATGAAGAACTGCTATACAATGCCAACTCTCACTTTTTCCGCATTACATAATCTTTTTCTGTTACCCAGCAATTCCATGTAACCATCACATAAGTGGAACCAGGAGTGTGGTTTGGTTAATGCTTCATGTTGATATTGATGGGCCACAGAATAGCAGATTCCCTGTTGCCTAGCAACCAAGCAGAGTGCTTCAGCCCACTGACCTCAGCCTGGGTACCACTTGCACAAATACAGTTTATTACTGAATAGATTGTTTCTGTGTTCCTGGTTATTCCTAGCCTCATTTAGTGCCTTCAGACCACACTGAGGAGGGTTCTGATTAAATTCAATGATCATACTATTTTTTCTTAATAGTATGAAGTTTAGTCTTAAAACTGGGCCATACACTAATGAAATGCCCTTATTTACCAACTCCATTATCTCTGGTTCTTTGACCAAGTGGCCTAATAGATGAAGAGTCAGAGACCATTTGTTCATTGTCCTAAATAGAGGCAATAAAATTTACTTGGTATAGATGTCTTTTGTTACCAATTCTATTTTATAATTTTCATCAAAGTTAAGTTTCACCAACAAAAACAATTAATTTGTTTAACATATTCAAGGCACTTAAAATATATATTCTTATCACAACATTATGAGGAATATATTAATATTTTCCCACTTTTTACATAGAAGACCTGAAGTTTAGTGAAATTTTTGTTGTTGAAATAAGATCATAGGCCTAGTTTAATAGCAGAATTAAATTTCAAACACAGATCTGTTTCAATAGGTTAAAATTCAATGATAAAAATTGCATATTTATTTTTTAAAAGTTCAGCTTCTCTCTCATGTCCAAATTGTTAACATTACCAGTTTCAAAATTCTCAGAAATACTAAGTTCCAATCACAAAATGTTGGTGCAAATCAGGTCTCTAAATAAAAAAAAAAAAAAATGGAACCTCTACTCGTGTATTGTTCATCTCAAGATTTAATCAAAATTAGATGCTGGGCTGGGCCTGGTGGGACACATCTGTAATCCCAGCACTGTGAGGTAAAGGATCACCAGGAGTTTGAGGCCAGCCTGCACTAGATCATGAGACCCCGTGTAAGAAAGAAAGAAAAAAAAAGAGAAAGGAAGGAAGGAAGAAGGGAGGAGAGGAGAGGAGAAAAGAGGAGGGGAGAGGTGGGGAGGGGAGGGGAGGGGAGGGGGGAGGGGGGGGAATAACCAGCTACTGGGAGCTCAAAGTTTCTTAACAGCGACCATTAGTTGTGCTGAGAGCTTGCTGTGTATCTACTGATGAAAATTAGCTTCCATTGTGCATCTTTCATTATCCACACTTACAATTGAGACTGTACTTGGAACAAAGTGAGACCAAGACAGCAACTCTTCCTAAATTGCATTGTTAAAAAGCACCAAAATCAAGATTTAAGCCCAGGATTTTCAAACTCCAAAGACTGTCATTGGATTGTTCAGATATACATGTCAGGAAACAAAACAAAACCTCTGGCAGAAGAGTTTGACATTGTTCAAAGACAGCATGTTCTACACACCAGAGTTACCGGTGTACCTACAAGATATTTCCAGTAATCATAACAATTACCTTAATGACTGTAAGTGTTAACTCTTGCTGAGTGCCTTTCTGCCTGGCCCTTGCCCTGCCATTAAGAACTTCATGCATGTCATGTCACTAAGCCTCATGGTGAGGAAAATTAAATTGGGGCAGGGTAATAAGCAGTGGGGTTTGGGTCAGCATCCATATCTGTTGGGAGCCGCAGCCCCGAGCCCGGTCGCCTCACTTGGCGGACGTGAGGCCTGTAGTAAAGAGTAAAGCCTGAGGTAGATTACCCCTCCCATCGAGCACGTTAGTTTCCTGCTTACCGCGTAAGCAACCCGCTCAACAATATAGTCTGCCTGGCAACTGATGATGTTAGCCAATCAGCTTGCCTTGCTTACTTTAACATGATTGGACACTGTATCCGTATATATACTGGTGCCACCCCTGGGGGGGAAGAAGAAGCCCGGAAGTAGAAGCCCAAAAGGAGCCGCGGGGAGCGGACCAAAGGAGGCTTCGGCTGGGAGCGATCCCAGGGCAGGCTGTACGGAGAAGAAAAATAAAAAAAAAAGGTTGTCCACTGCCAGACTTTGTCGTGTGTCCTTCCTGCCGGCCGGGAGCGACATCGACATTTGGAGGCCCGCACGGGGACTGATCACCCCCGAGACGTGACAGCGGACAACGCTCCAGTACAGAGCTGCGAGACAGGTGAGTTGGGGATAAGCCTGGGCTCTGGGTGGCGCGTACCTACAGGGCTTTTAGACTCCCCTCAGGCTCACGCGTAAGTGGCGGATTCCTTGGGCCTCACGCGGTGAGTAACATATTAAAAGATGGGAAACATGCTAGGTAGCAACACTAAGAGCGAGGGTGGTTGTGGAGAAAGCTCTCAAGAGCTTACAAAAGTACGCAGGGTATTTGAGCAGGCCCAGTCGGGGAGCTCCCGAGAGGGGCCCGTCAAGGGGAACAAAGATGCTAAGGAGAAGGACGGGGCTCTAGCCTCGGAGTCGTCTGACTCCGAGGACGAGGGAAAGTTGAATGGCAAGGAGGCCAAAGAGACCAGCTGTCAGGAGCCTAAGTCGCTCGATAAGGAGTCGCAGGGTTCTTTCCCAGCGTTGCGCCGTGAATTGCGCTCCGCTCAACTTGGTCTGCGGAGGAGTAGAGAGCTCCTGAGCGCTCCCCGGCGCGAGAGGGAGGCGAAGCCTTCCGCCCCACCTTGGGGGCTGTTCCTGGAGGCGATCCCTCGCCGCGAGGCGGCCGCCCGAGAGCTCCCTTCCCCTTCGCCAGAACAGGAAGTGATGCACGGGCCCCCATTTTCCGCCCAATCATGGCCGCCGTCTTATGCTCCGCCGCCGGCGGGTCGGTATTTTTACAGGCGGCTTTGGCAGGGGGGACGTTTGTCTCATGAGGTACATCCACCACCTGGGATAGATAGTGGCCCCTACGGGATATTTCCTGTACAAGTAGCTATGGGCCAGGGACGTAATGCATGGGAGCCTTTTGAGATAAAGCAGATTAGAGAACTTAAAAATGCAGTTACAACCTTTGGGCCGACTGCGCCTTACACCATTGCCATGCTGGAGAACCTGTCTTCTGGGCCCCTCACCCCCGCGGACTGGATTCAGCTGGCAAAGGCGTGTCTGCCCTCGGGTAGTTACCTGGATTGGCGAGCCTGGTACGCAGAGTTCTCTGCAGAGCAGGCTGAGAGAAACGCCAGTCGGGGAAACCGGGGGTGGAACAAGGAAATGCTTATGGGAGAAGGTCGGCACGCTGATGATCAGACTCAGTTCCCCGGCGCTGTCTATGAACAAATCAATGCCATAGGGCTCCGCGCCTGGAAGCAGGTAAGTGGTGCCGGAACAGCCTCCTTGTGTCTTTCAAAAATAATTCAGGGTACCACAGAGCCATTTGTTGACTTTGTGGCCCGAATGCAAGATGCTGCCGATAAGATATTTTCTGATCCGGGAGTGGCTCGACCGCTGGTAAGGCAGCTGATTTTTGAGCAATGTACAAAGGAGTGCAAGGCAGCGATAGCTCCTCATAAGAACAAGGACCTCAACGCCTGGATTAGGATATGCAGAGAGATAGGGGGGCCGCTCTCCAACTCGGGAGTGGCTGCTCTCCTGGCCGCGGCTGTACAGCAGAGGGGACCTCGCGGGTTAGAAGGGGAATGTAAGGCTAAAGGGTGTTTTGCCTGCGGGGAGCCAGGACACATTAAACGTCATTGCCCAAACAATGCAGATGCTAGGCCTCGCCCTAGGAATGAAGAACCATATGTTTGTGGGCGATGCAAGAGGGGATCACACAAAGCTGAGGAGTGTAGGTCGGTCTTTGATGCTCAGGGCAACCGTATTTGTGGACGAGATGCTAGAGGGCCAAAAAACGGCCAGAGGGGGCCCCCTTCACAGGCGGGCCCCCGCCCCAGAGACAGGACAGCTCAGGATGGCAGCCTTCAACAAGGGCCACCCCTGGGTCAGCAGGTGTGGACCTCAGTGTCGCCTCCAGACTTATATTAGTGCCTGATATGGGTGTTCGAGTGGTTGAAACCACCTTTAAGGGACCGTTACCCGAAAATTCCGTGGGTCTGGTGATCGGGAGATCCTCCACGGCCCTTCGGGGTCTCATAGTAGTCCCGGGGGTCATAGACTCAGACTACACAGGACACATTAAAATTATGGTTCAATCTCTTGTGGGTACTATGGTAATCAATAAAGGAGACAAGATAGCGCAGCTCTTGCTGCTCCCCAGTCTCCACAAGAGATTCCCCTCAAAGCAAAAAATTAGAGAAAGTCAAGGTTTCGGTTCCTCAGGGGAAGTCTTCGAGGGACTCCATATAATACTTGATAAAAGGCCCATGCTCTCACTTAAGGTCAATGGCAAGAATATAACAGGGCTCCTAGACACAGGAGCTGACCGTTCCATTATCTCTAGAAAGGATTGGCCCTCCAACTGGCCCACCAACACTGCAGATAACACGCTGCAGGGCCTGGGGATGGTGTCAGCTCCTCAGGTTAGTGCTTCAACCCTGTTCTGGTGCGATGAGGAGGGTCATCAGGGCCATTTCCAACCATTTGTGTTGCAGTTGCCAGTGTCTCTATGGGGAAGGGACATCCTCACTCAGATGGATGTCACGCTTACGTCAAACTGCTCCCCCCAGGCTAAGGATATACTCAGGAACCAGGGATATACCCCCGGCAAAGGCTTGGGCAATGCCCTACAGGGTCGGACATCCCCAATACCAGTAGAGAACAAAAAAGGTAGGCAAGGGCTGGGTTTTTCTTAGGGGCCGCTGAAGAAGCTCTCCTACCCACTTCGATCAAAATCACCTGGAGGTCAAATGATCCGGTTTGGGTACCTCAGTGGCCCCTGCCTAAGGAGAAGCTATTAGCCTTGTCAGAAATAGTCAGTGCACAACTTAGATTAGGACACATTAAGCCGTCGACCTCCCCATGGAACACCCCCATTTTTATAATTAAGAAAAAGTCTGGCAAGTGGAGGCTGCTCCATGATCTAAGGGCGGTCAACGCGCAGATGCAGTCCCTGGGGGCAGTCCAGAGGGGGCTGCCAGCTCTCTCAGCCATCCCTCAGTCTTGGCCGATTTATGTTATAGATCTTAGAGACTGTTTCTTCTCAATCCCCCTGCATCCAGAGGACACCCATAGGTTCGCCTTTACTTTACCCACCATTAACCAAGAAAGCCCTGATCTCAGATACGAGTGGATAACGCTGCCCCAAGGTATGGCCAACAGTCCCACTATGTGTCAGATTTACCTTGATTCCCTACTGGCCCCCCTACGGAAATCCTTTCCCAAGATAAGATGTGTGCATTACATGGACGACCTTTTGCTCAGCGGCAGGGACCCAGACATGCTAAATAATATGCTCGGCCAGTTGGTCGAGGCCCTGAGACAAGCCAATCTGCATGTTGCCCCCGACAAGATTCAGGGAGGAGAAATGGTGACCTACTTAGGCGCGAGAATCTCCCCTATGCTAGTCTCTCCACAGAAGGTCACCATTAGGACGGATGGCGTTAGGACCCTAAATGACATGCAAAAGCTATTGGGAGACATTAATTGGATTAGGCCATATTTACATATACCAAATTCAGATCTCAAACCCCTGTTCGACCTTCTAAAGGGAGACCCAGATATAGCCTCCCACAGGAGGCTCACTCCTGAGGCAAGAGCTGCCTTACAGAGAGTGGAAAAAGCCTTAGGTGGGGCTACCTTACACAGAATTGAACTAGGGCGACCCTTTGATGTCTGTTTGCTACAGACTAGTCTACAGCCCACAGCGGTGATTTGGCAGAAAGGACCATTACTGTGGATACACCCTAAGGTCTCACCTGCAAAAGTCATAGAGCATTACCCGGAGGCAGTCGCTTCATTGGCCCTTGAGGCGCATGATAGAGCTGTCCAACATTTTGGCTCAGGACCACAAGCCATCCGAGTACCCTATACCGCCAGCCAGATCAAGACCCTGGCTGCCTGCATAGATACATGGGCCATTCTGAGATGTGTTTTCCATGGGGATATAAACAATCAATACCCTAAAGACCCTATCTTGTCATTTGTCACTCAGCACCCTATAATTTTTCCAAAGGTTACTGCCTCTGAGCCATTAGTCCCAGCAACTACAATATACACAGATGGCTCCAAGACGGGGATAGGCGCCTATGTGATCCTAGGCAAGCCCCCGGTTACCATACAATTTGAACCTGATCAGCCTCAGGTGGTAGAACTGCAGATCGTTAAAATGATTCTTGAACGGTTCTCAGAAGCCATTAATATTGTCTCCGATTCTAGGTATGTGGTCAATGCTATGCAAGTGCTTGAGACTGCCGGTTTAATTAGATCCACTTCCACAGTGGCTGGGCTGTTCCTGTCTATCCAGACATTGCTTCAGAACAGACACCATAAGGTCTTCACCACCCACATAAGAGCACATACATCCCTGCCGGGGCCCATGGCACAGGGGAATGCGGCTGCTGATACTGCCACTCGCCCGTTATGGATTTTTACCTTACTAACAACAATCGAGCGAGCCCGTGCCTTCCATGATAAGTTTCATGTCAATGCCAGGACACTAGCAAACCATTTCCATGTTTCCAGAGCAGATGCACGAGATATCGTGCGACTATGTGACTCCTGTGCCACATACAAACCTGCCATACCGATGGGAGTAAACCCTCGAGGTTTGATCCCTGGTGATGTTTGGCAGATGGACATCACACATATACAGGAGTTTGGGACTCTTAAATATGTTCATGTTTCCACAGACACCTGTTCTCACGTCATATTCGCAACAGCAGAAACAGGTGAAAAAGTGTCTAATGTGATCAATCATTGCCTGGCGGCTTGGGCCGCATGGGGCAAACCAAAAATATTAAAAACTGATAATGGACCAGCCTATATAGGCAAAGCCTTCAATGAGTTCTGCAAAATGATGGAGGTTCAATTAAAACATGGTATCCCATACAATCCCCAAGGTCAAGGAATCATTGAGAGGGCTCATAGAAGCCTCAAAGAAATTTTACAAAAACAAAAAGGGGGAGTAGGCCAAGGCCTGGCCCCAAAGGCACGATTATCCATGGCACTATTCACACACAATTTTTTAAATTTAAATAATGATAATTGCTCCCCAGCCGTGGAGCACTGCAACCCTTCCCCCAACCATAAAGGGTGGGTGAAGTGGAAAGATGTCCTGACAGGACAATGGATGGGCCCGGATCCAGTGGTCAGCTGGAACCGAGGCGCGGTTTGTGTTTTCCCACAGGAATCGGGACGAGAACCACTGTGGGTACCGGAGAGACTGACACGGGCGACAAAGCCCTCGACTGAAGATCAGACCTGCCCTACCGGAGATCCATCACAGACCAACCAACAAGATGAATAGAAATAGCGGTAGCCCGAAATGGACAAGAAGATCCTCAGGCATATGCATGGCTCGCTCGCCTAGCCTACGACCAAGTCTAGGGACGGTGAGCTTCCCACACTCCTCCTCTAAAAAATTATGACATAGCTGGGTAGGAGAGTCAATGACGGGTAAGAGCGTACTCCCCCGGTGCGACTCAACCTAAGCCAGGCCCTACCCCATCCTGCACGTAAGCCGCTGGACTGTTAGATGCTGCCCAGGTCTAAATTTCTCTCCGAGGGGATTTCTTTACGGAGAGAAAATGAGTGCAAGCTTGTGTGCATCCAGGTTCCGTCCAGTTTGTGCCTGGCCCTAGAAAAAGGACGAGGGCCTCAGGGCCTTGGCAGACCATGGGACGGCCGACCAGGGTCTAAGCCAAGGACCTACGGTGGGCCTACGCATAGGGCATAAGCCTCTGCACCCAGTCCAGGAAGGGCTACGATGCGCACATTTATAAAAAAAATAAAAAATGGGGAGATGTTGGGAGCCGCAGCCCCGAGCCCGGTCGCCTCACTTGGCGGACGTGAGGCCTGTAGTAAAGAGTAAAGCCTGAGGTAGATTACCCCTCCCATCGAGCACGTTAGTTTCCTGCTTACCGCGTAAGCAACCCGCTCAACAATATAGTCTGCCTGGCAACTGATGATGTTAGCCAATCAGCTTGCCTTGCTTACTTTAACATGATTGGACACTGTATCCGTATATATACTGGTGCCACCCCTGGGGGGGAAGAAGAAGCCCGGAAGTAGAAGCCCAAAAGGAGCCGCGGGGAGCGGACCAAAGGAGGCTTCGGCTGGGAGCAATCCCAGGGCAGGCTGTACGGAGAAGGAAAATAAAAGAAAAGGTTGTCCACTGCCAGACTTTGTCGTGTGTCCTTCCTGCCGGCCGGGAGCGACATCGACACATATCTGTCCCGTCTGCACTCTAGCCTTCAACCTGGACATCTGCTGCAGAGTCTCAGAAGAGCTGCAGGGAATCTGTCTCCCTGGGGAAGCATGAGGCCATTTTTAGTTCTCTTATGATTAAAAGATCACTGCTCTCTCAAGAATGCTTCTGTCTATGAATGTCCACTTAGGCACAAGGCTCAATACTGGACGAGTTTGCCTCTGTGGGTAGGAAGTTCACAGGGAAGGAGGGTCCACACATGTTCACCTTACCTGCAGAGGGGTAAAATTAACATTAGACAATACTGTGACTCTCCCTGGAGTGCAGAGATGAGGCTGAAAGTCAATCAGAGGGAGTTAGACAGTACAGTCCACTGACCCACCTACAAAATTCAAGTTGGCAGACTCTCTGATGCATGGTAACAGTGCCAAATACAATATACAAACTGAATAGCATTATCTGTGCACGAGCTGTATACTCTCATAAACAATAAAATAGAATAAAAATAACCCTAGAAACGCTGTCTTTGTGATTGGGAAATCATTTGTGCTCCAGAAGATACTTGAGGTCTCAGAGCTACATGACTGAGAGCTGTGTGACCAAAATTCACGTTCCAGTCTTTCTGTCTCAGCCAAATGGAGATAACAGAAAAAAGGAACAATGGTAGCACTGCAGTGCAGGGGCCAGTGAGTGCCCTTTGTTTACTTTGGTTGGCTTGTGAAGGGGTAACCAGATAACCAAGCTAATTAAAATTGTTTGAAATAAAATCAAAAGCAATTTCCGGGTGCGATCTAAGGAACTCCCTTATTAAGTGTACAAGGTTCACTGCTTAGATTTGATAACATCTGTTTTGTTGCTCAAGGAATTTCTATGCTTGCTTCTGGATCCTCCTTATTGGTTCAAAGCCAGTGATTTCAAATGTGCTTTTCAGCCCATAGAGATTTGTTATGGTTTAGATCTAAAATATCTCCCAAAACTTTCATGTGCTTAAGAAGAGGGGCATTAGAAGTAGATTGGATCATGGGGTGCTAATTTACAATGACCAATCCACTTAAGAGTTCATAATTAAATGCACTATTAAGAAGTAGGGCCCAGTTGGAAGAGGCAGGTCACTGGGGTGTGCCTCAGGGGGGAACATCTTTTGCTGTGGCTCTTCCTTCTCAATTTGCTCTCAGTTGCTGTGGGTCAAACAGCTTTCCTCCACCATTCCCTTTTGCCATGTCAGTTTTGCTTTAGAGCCAGCCAACCATGGAATGGAACCAGGAGCCAAAAATCATTCTTGCCTCCTAAAAGTTGCAGGCGTCCAGTATTTCGTCCCAGCAATGCAAAGGTAACTAATACAGTGTTCCAGAACATCTCTTTTCTGTATCTCTTGGGAAACATCTACCATTTCACCACCTTTCTTTTGAGAAGAGCCCCCTGATTTTTTTCTAGAAATCTCCTGCTCCCTGTGTATGTGCGTGTGGTATAGACTTCCCTGCCAGCTGCAGGGATGACTATGTAAGAGACTCGGGTCTAATCAAACAGGACCTCCAACTCATCGAATCCCAGAGGCGGCTTAGGACAGGACACTCGACCTAATTAGAGGGAGTGCTGAGCTTACCTAGGCCAGAAGCAAGTCTTCACTCTTGCTGAGGTCTGTGTCATGGCTGGAGCTTTAGTTTCCGTGACTGTTAACCAGGATGGTGTTATTTACTCTGAGAGTAGAATACACAAGTAGCATATGTGTTACAAAATATGAGCTGCTGCAAGCAAATCATTACTCAGTTTTATTACGTTTCCCATCTTTTCCATCTAACAGTTATCCAAATGCCCTTTGTAGCATCCCCTCCCTCACACAAACAAAAATTTTTTAAGCCAGCCAACCCCACCCATCTAAATCCCAATCCAATTTGTTTTTATTTTTCTGTCCTTCTGGTTCCTCCCTTCACTTGCTCTTCACGTTGTGTGCATGAGGAGCCTGGAGAGAGCCTGCTTTCCACTGGGCATTCAATGCCCACCACACCAACTTCCCCAAGGACGATTCTCTCTGTTCATCTACCTCCACCCGTTTGTAATATTATCCTGTGCTGAAATGCCACTGCTTTCCAGCACTACCTTGAACCCATTTCAATTTATTTTTGTTTGGCCTTCTGCACATTTTTCAAACTCCACCTCCTGTTCTTATTCCAAGCAAGTCGATAGGCTCTTAGAATTTCCTTGCCAAAGCTTTTTGAGCATGAGCTCCATCTTGTATAAATTGTATGTCTTTGCGATGTGATGTATCTTGAGAAAGGAAGCAGGGCAGAAAGGAACGCCCTTGGGGATGAAATAAGGGAAAACAAATAGGATTTTGCACTTGGTAAGAGGAAAAAATTCATTTATTATTGAAAAGCTCAGGCTCTACCCTAAGGGGGTGGTAAGAGGGAAGAAGAAGACTGCCTCACACCTCTGAGGACCCCAAGTCTCAGATGATGGGTGGAGCCCAGAAATATAAAGACTGCAAGACTGCAGAAGAATCTGATACCTGGGTAATAAGAGCATCATGAGTTTAGCCTGCTATGTTCCCCAGTAGGGAGAGGGCCCAACAACTAACGCTAGCCTTCTTAACATGCTTGTTGGCAGGGCAGGCACTGAAAATATGACTTTAATCAAAACAAAGCATAGTAAAGAGATGAGATCATCTTGTGCACTGTATAACACCCCCTCTCGCACACCAGCAACCACAGTGAGCTTTTCAGTAAAGGACCGCACCAGGAAGGCACCCAGTGATGAGCGTGATCCCGCAGTGCCCCTATAAAGGAGAGCATCTTCATCCGAGGTCACAGCTTTAACCTGCAATGTGAACAGGAGTGCTAAAAGCGAAAACACAAACTTAAAAAAAGAAATCACTTCCTTAACCCCAGGAATTTCACCCAACCTCATCCATCTGGAATTTTCTGAAGCTAAATCCATCAATCAATGTCAAAACTAGAATGAAAGGAAACTTTTTGAAGAAATACCCTCCCATCCTCTCACGTCATAGGTGAAACATGTCTGGCTTTGTTTTCTTGCGAAAGAAAATAAAATTTCAGGCAGATCATGATGCTTAGTCTCAAGTACCTCCATTTATGGATGTCCTTACAGTTCCCAAATTGTCCCATCAAACTGAGTTACAACTCCATGAATGTGCTACACTCAGTATTTTTGTCTGACCCATTAATACTCCTATCCCTGGCTGTCGTAAGAAAGCTCTCCTACCCAAAGGATTTGATTTGGGTTTTCTTGGCCAGGAGGGATAGGATAAGCAAAGAAAAGAGGAAAGACTCAGAGAGAACACAGTAGCTGGCCGCAAAGGCTCCAGAGCATTGTTTATTCAGGCAGGCTCTTTGGCAGCCCTTCAGGCTGCTGGTGGTACAGGCTGGCAGACAGGTGAAGCACCAGTTTGAAGGGTCTGTATCACCAGGCTGAGTGAGAGTCCGTCAGCTACTGAGTGGTGGAAGTGAAACCTGTTAACCTTCCACCAGTTAGTTCATTGCCCAGGAGAGGGAGGCGTGGCCCTGGGTGACTCAATTCAGGCACTTCTGCCCCAAAACAGTTCTGGAATGCAAATATTTATAAACTGCAGGGTTATGCAGATCTCCTCAAAGCACTAAACACACACGCTGTATCTTTGAACTAAGAGAAATGAGTCTTGCTTCTGAAATTCCCTGAACCAAGGGTCTTTTTCCCATTTTGTGTATATCAATCTCTGTCAGGCACCCTCTGTTTTCTAGTTGTAGTCCTCTTAGTAGAACTGAGGGCCTTTGTATATGAGGAGATATCAGTATTTTTGAAATGCACAGCATGGCTTCTCTTGGGGAGGAATTTGAGAGAAAAAAAAAGAAAGAAAAAGAAAGGGATTAGAAGTGTTCCACTTGATGATCTTCTGGCCTTCCAGAGACTACACGACTCTCTTAGGCCAAGGAAGGATCTCAGCTTCCGACATCTCCATGACAGTGTTGGGCACCAAGCCTGATAGATGAGGGTTGACTACTTCAATAAAGTCGGGGAGTTAGGGGGAGCAAGATGGCAAAGGATACTATTGGGAGCAGGACAGGGCCAGATGGCATCACTCTGTGGGGAAAGGCAGTTGCCCTCCTAGGGACATCAACTTCTCTAAGCACCACAATGATTTTTTAAAAGCAACTACAGAACAAAATTAAAGTTCTGAAAAATAAAAGTCACTGAAAAGATAAATGCATTTCTAATACATAGTCAAAAACTACAAGAATTAATCATGTAACTACCTTACGCCTAAAGTTACTGAGAGATTTCTTTTCTGGTCAAAGTGACATAGGGAAACAAAGCAGTAGTCTTGAATATGCAGAAATCTTGAATATGCACCTATCTGTGTCTCAAGCCAAGAACTCACCTATTGTGTATCTAAGAAGCAGAAAAACATAAAAATGGGAACCGATCTATTTAAAACACCTGGCCACACAAACCTGGAAAATAAGATAAGCCTGTGCAGTTAGAGGAGCCTGGCTCCTTCAGAAGCTACAAATACTAAAATGTCAGTGTTGGAACCAAAAGAAATCTATTTCTGGGCTCACTGACAAGGCTCAGAATAGGTGACTGATCGTCTGACATATGCAGTAATTATAATAATTACTTACGGCGATTACACCTTCACCTTCTTCTCTGCCCACTGTAAGTCCTCTCAGGTCTCTGATAGCAATGCTTTTGTGTCACACTGCTTTAAAAAAAAACTCAAGACTGACAACCAGGCAGTAGGCTGATTTGATGGGATGAAAGCAGAAAGACTGACTAAAGCGAAATTCAAAATGTGCCTCTGGGTCAGCAACATCAATAGCAACTGGGAAATTCTTAGAAATGGCAATTATCATTTCCCATCCCAGACCTCTAGAATCAGAAACTGAGGTTGCTGTCCAGAAATCTGTGCTTGAACAGTGTGTTCTGTCCCCCAGATGATTCTAAGCAATAGAGAGTGAGAACCAAAGGACAGAGAATAGAGGCTGATTATCTAATAGATACAAGTCCACATCTCAGATTATGGCCCAGTGAGCTGTCCTAATAAGAACTTCTGCAGTAGTACTTCATTCCTTTAAGCAGACAGGCTCTTCCCTGTTGAAATTGTCTTCAGAGGCTAGGACAAGGGCGGATCTTCTTTGTTGATTTGTTTCCTTATTTGAATATAAAAGGCCTTTTTTTTGTTTTATAACAAAGCGCCAAATCACAGCTTGATGATCAGACCCATTAGGTTTGCAAACTCAAATGAAACCTCAAAGGACAAAGTTTTCTGAGGTGAGATTGTTCAGAAGAAGGTGCTTTGAGGCAATTAACTAAAGACATGTTTACTTTAACTCAGAGCTCCTGATATGCCTATTTCTGCTTGGCGTTTATCAAATATAGTACACATTTGAAAAGGTCTAAGGATGTGGTTCTTTTAGGCAGGGGGGGATCTCAATCACAAAATAACAAAGGATAACCTGATACACTCTGAGAGATATCAGGTTGTGGGTCAGAGGCAGATGACACCAAGAAAATAGACGCATAAAGTTTCCAGGACTGTTTCACTTGCGTGTTTTGCATTCTAGAATAGTTTTAACAGTGATGGGTCCTATGACAGCTGCCAGATCTGACAACCACGTAGCAAAGCAGTGAGCACAAAATGCTACACAGAGGACAGAGAGCAAGATGTGGCACAGACTAACCCAGAACCTGATTTATTCTCAACACCCAATCCCCCTATTTGGTCAGCATAATGTTTGCCAATGAAAAGTAGCTAGTGCATCGCTGAGATGTGGGAACTATCGAGAGACTGAAATGACCCAAAACATTGCAGTAGTGTAGGAGTCGGAGGGAAGCTGGATTTAAACATAACTCAGAGAGCATGTGAGAGAGAGAGAGAGAGAAATGTTTTCACAAAGCCCTTGCTGTCAAAAACACCAATCACCACATTTTTTAGAACTTCTATATGTGCCTGCCCTATCCCATTTTTACAGCAGTCAAGACATCTGGACGGCATGAGGAAGGCTTTCTGATCTGATTGGACAGCCTGACCAATTTCTTTGATTCTCAAAAATGTGTACAATCACCAAAGCTTTCAACTAGAATTTTGGGGTAATCTAAAAATCCTCATGTGCTTGCAAGTTATCTCTATTTTGTGTCTCTTCCCCAAATTTTCCACTGGGGGAACTTGATTAACAGCATACTGGCTGAGAGTAACTTAAACATTTAAAAATGTGTATTTGCCTCACAAAAGTTTACAGAGGAACAGTGTGGGAAGAAAGATGCCTCCGGGGTTCCAGATGCCTTCTTGATCTGCCATCCTTGGCTTGTGCCTTTGGCCTCACGATAGTAAGATCTGTGCCTCTTGCATTGCACCATATTTCAAGCAAAAGAAGACAAGGCAGAAGATGAAGCATGAGCAAACTTCTATTTGCCTCTCATTGGCAGAACCGACACTGGCCATATCTAGCTCGAAGAGAGGCTAGAAAACCAGGCTTTTGGTGTTATAATCTCTGAAGGAGAAAAGGACGTTGGATCAATTAATATAGAGTGTGTTACAAACATCATAATATACAGCAGACCTCTGCATTAATTCACCCTGGTGCATTTCAGCAAACATTGTCAAGGGCCTACTTCTGTCAAAGTTTGTGTCACAGGATGTAATGCAAATAAGACTGAACACCCAATATGGAAGCAGAGCCATTTGGTTTGCTGGAGGGATGAAGGAAGTTTTTCTAGGCTAACTCAGTACTTCTGAAGCTTTTATGTGTTTTTAGAACACCTTGGGATTTTATTAAAATACAGATTCTAATTCAGTGACTCTGGGGTAGAGCCTGAAGTTTGGCATTTATACCATTTCCAAGGAGACACTAGTGGTCCAGTCCATGAAGCGTATGATGAATAGGAGGGGTTTAGGAATGTTTCAACAGGGCCTGTATTAGTCAGGGTTTTACTAGAGAAAACTGATACAAATGTATAAGAAATTACAAGATTGGATTAAGATAGCCAAAGGAATTGTCTGGAGGGTGCCCATACGCCAGAGGCCCAAGGATTCAATGCAAGGTCTGGAGTTCACCCTAGTGTCCCATGCAAGTCTGCACCAGCAGGCTGATGGGTCTGTGACAGAAGGCCAAACGGTCTACACTGGAAGGCTAAAGAGTCCACACTGAAAGCCAGGAGATGATGGAGATGACGTCCAAGCCAAACACAAAGACTGGAGCTCCTCCAAAGACTCAGCCTTCCTCCTTCTCTTTTATACCATCCAGGTGATGAGCACACTAGGATGGGTCTTCAACACCCTAGGGTTTAGAATTGCTAAGTCACTTTCATTAAGCTTTTTATTGTCTCAAGTTGGCAAAAATCAATCAACCACTACAGCAAGAGTAGAAATTTACCTAATAGAGAAAAGAGAGGAGCACATACCTAAACTTGAGGAGGTAACAAGCACAAAGGTTTGCATACACCCCCATTTATGCAGTTCTTTGTCACTCTATTCCTAAATTATTTCCTTCTAATATTAAGACATGTATATGGGTGGATACATATGTAGATAGATAGCTAAACACATACAATAAGCAGATGATATGTATTTAATCAACTGTCCCACATGCTAAGGCAAATTACCTGCCAGTGAGAACCATACCATACTCTCCAAATGCAATGTGTTGATTTTTCTGTTCTCTGGCTTTTCTTTCTGTTCTTCATATTCTATTCTGGGGAATAGGTTTCACCTATAATGATCACTGAAAGACTTGCCAGCGTTGGTACTGAGGCTGTCCAAAAGCACAGAGGAAGCGCATTGTGTTAGAGGTTAAAAAGTAGGCTTTATAAGTGCGGACCTTTTTCCCTAAGATCAAAAGTTTCTCTTAAGTTTGCAGAGCTGGTGATTTCAATGAAGAAGATGGGTGAGTCTCCTAGAGACCAATGGATAGGTGTTGCTCAACATTATGAAATATTTTGTATAATAAATGACCGAATGTTGAGCTTCTAAGTTTTATAATACTATGGTTTATATGCACAAAGAAACAGTTCAAAAAATAAAAACAATCACAGAGAGGGGAAAAAAGGCTTTACTGCTTGTTTCACTCAAGGGTGGCCAAAGGCACAAACAACAACGATCATCTCTTAAATGGGAGAAATCCTATCACAAGCATGCTTGGAGCGTGGAATGATTGATCAACAGTTGTGACCTGTAGCCTAGAAAAAAGATGGCTGGGGGTGTTGTGACTTAAGAAGATTTGAGAAAATACTAAAGAGCCATTGCCAGGATAGAATGCCAGGAATGGCCCTCTGGGAAGATTATACTGAAATGACTCCACATAGGGTTAGTTCAGGTAGCATTTCCATTTGCATAAACTTATCCTTCATCCTAAATGAGGACTGCCTTTATGGAGGCACATTTGAAGGATGACAAGTACTTTGAGCTTCTAGATTACAGATATAGGAGCAGTTAAGCCCGGAGAGTTAGGCTGGTTTAGCCCTGCTGAAGTCCACTTCAGCCATTAGCAGAGGAACTGGCAGAGTTCAACAATAAGAGAAAGGCATGATCCTGCTCAGCCTTTAGAGCGGTAATCTTCTTGGCAGTGCAATGGGTGCACACAGAAAGATAATGGTGGCTGAAGTGGAGCTGCACTAGGTGGAGGAGAAAGATGAGACTGAATTACAGCAAAGACCATAGGAAGGGAAAAAAGCGATGAGATTCAATAGGTCATGTCAAAGGTAGGGTCAATGGGCAAATAATCCGTAAAATGCATGGTTGAGGGAAAAGGAGAAGTTAAGGCTGATTCTAAGAACACGGTAATAGTTTTGATTAGCATAGTGGAGTATGAGTGTGTGTTTACATTTAAAGCCCTTCGCTTGCAGCCCCTTTCACTCCATTTTTCTGTTTCTTGTCCCTTTCATGTGTCCATGACACCTGTCAGAGTCTGAAGACTTTTCAGAGTAAACACAAAAGTTCTGACTTGGTCAACAGGAAGAATGATGGTACCTCAACATAGTAGAGTGAACTCAGGAGAGCACTAAGTCTGCAGAAAGAATAAAGAGCCTTTCCAACTAAGAGGAGACTGGTTTGGCACTCATGAGTTGAGAACTAGCTTGGGCCTTGATTCACTTTTTCTGTGACCTTTAGCCAGTTCCCTTGGCCTTCCAGTAGCTATAAAACAGAAGAAAACATCCACTGCCCTGTGAGTAACTCCCCAAAACCACTAGGCTCATAACATCAATCCTGGCCCAGTACACATTAATCAGTGTCATCTCTTCCTGTAAGCATCTTTATGAGCCCTCATTATGCTGTTCACTCAGCAATTTAGGTGCAGAAAATATCTGCTGATAACTTGCACTCCCTTGTTTCCCCAGAACAAACCTGGACTGTGAAGTCAAAACTTAGAAGGAAGAACAGAAATTCTGGTATCAAGTTTCTCTGGGACCCACCATCCAATTCTCAGTATGCAAGAATTTTTAGAAACAGTCTAGTGTTTATTTTCACAGTTGCACTAAAGACCTCTGGAAATACCAGTGATAACCTCAGCAGTAATAACTATTTAATTTATTACATTTGCACATGCAGATGGAAAGAAAGCAACCTTGGCACAAAGACAAGTATAAACAAATGTAAATTACAAGTCAGATAGTCAAATTGGGAATTGAAGGAGAAAAAATTGCAAAAGCCACTTAATGTTTTGCCATTCCCGTGTAAGATTAAGTTATCAAATCCTCACTCTTCATTTCTACTAATCCGAAGTCCTTTTTCAGTCCATGAGCTTTTCTTTCTATATGTATTCACTTTAAAAGACTAGGCCCTATAGCTGTACACTGTTAGATTAGCATGCAAAGATCAAGGAAGCTCTTGCCCCTACTCAAATTAGGTTTTGATTTGTTTTGTTTTGTTTTGTTCCTCTGCCTTATCTAACTCTACAGAATATTTTAATAGGTGATTAAACTGTTAAGCAGCTTTAAAACTTTTTCTTACACTTTACTCTTTCTAATAAGGAATTGTGATTAACTACATGTGAAGACAGAAATAAATCAGCGCTATACCTTACTTATACTTTTGGGATCTCGCATTTTGCTCTTGCATAATTTTCAAATATCCAGTTATTTCAAGCCGAAGCATCTTGATTAGTTCAAGTACATAAATACAAATATCTACACTGGAAACCAGGAGGTGTATTAATGTTTCAAGTGACATAGCACTGTTTTCCTTTACCTATCGGTGAATAGCCCCAGTAACTTTATAGCTCAACCCTTGGACTTCTATCTGAAATCACAGCAGGGCAATTGATTCATTTTCAGCTTCCCAAAACCATGATCTTGGTGTACGTTACTACCTGCTTCCTCTAGACCAAAATAAAAACCACGAGGCTAATGTCATTTTATCCTCTCTTGTCTCTTCCACTCTATTCTCCATGCTATAAACAAAGTGATCTTTTGAAACCATAATCTCATTATACGAACTCAATGCTTAAAATCCTACATGGATCTTGAGACCAATAAAACCAGAATTCTTAAGGTGCTCTTGTACGCAGTGACCACTGCCTACTCCATGTCACCACACTCAGTTTTGCCACCTTTCTCTTCCCCTATTGTTGCTCCCCTCATAGCTCTCTTTAATACATTTGTCACAGATATAACTTTAGAAAATTACTAACTTTTATTTGTTAACATATAGCAACAGAACTTGTCTATTTTGGCTCGCACTTTTATCCCAAATGAGCTTAATGCTTTATACACAAAAAGCATTTAATTTATATTCATTGCATGAATGAAGAAATACATGAATACATGATTTATTATTTATTCATTCATTAGGTGTTGTTTTTAATAGTTACAGAAATTATTTCAAAAAGGAAAACTATGTCCATTTTGTTTAATTCTAAAATAAATGTTACCTTCTGGTTATGTTGACTATGCCTTGATAGTAAGTTGTCAACCTGATCTGTAGAAGGATTTATATTTCTACCTTTACAGAAGAATGGAGAGGCAAATCATAGTTATGATCTACTGTCTCTGAAATACTATCATTGTCTGAATTTATAAGGTGCCTAGTGTCTCTAAAAATGTATAATATATCTTTTCTAGATATTATGCATTTTATGTTGTTTTAAATATAGACAATCATTTTATAAATGATTTCTTGTTTTCATTGCTTACAGTGTACACATTGACCCACATTTTGTAGATCAATAGTTGTTATTTTAAATGTGAATAACAGTGAGATAACCCTATGTTCTTAGAGAGAGCTCATTCCACTAAATGTGACTGACTTTTAAACAACACAAAGCAATAAAAATTGAAATATAAGTATATACAGGTCTAGATAAGGAAGAATTAATATTATAGGAGAGTCTAGAAATTTATTTTGAAGTTTATATGATTGCCAAATCCAAGTAGTTTATAATGCTTGGTCACACACTAAGGATACCAAATAAAAAAAGAATGTCCTGTGCACAATTTAAGCTTAAACTTAAAAAGCTTGTATCCAATTACATTTTTCCTGATTGAAAATTTGCTTAACCAATTCTACCTACATAACTAAAATTGCCCTGAATGAGTTCCTTCGCTTTGGATCCTCGGCTCTTGTTATCAACTCTGTTCATGACATATTCCTTCAAGTGATCTCCCAATAATCAGTGTTGACCACACTAACAATTCTGTTCCTGAACATGAACGCCACCAGTGGATGGACACTTTGCCAGCCCTAGGATCCATACATTGCCCCTTCCTAGGCAGACCTCATATCATTTAGAGGAGACAGACATAAACATAAAAAAGTTGAAATATCTGCAAAGACAAACAGGTATAAGAGGTCTTGTAGTACTGTTCTTGAGAGGGTACATTCTAGATTATGATGACTCGGTTCAAATCCTGGTGCCATCTTTTATTAGTTAGATTAGATGAAGTAATTTGCTTAACTTCATTAATACACTGGAAAAATGGAATCTTGCTCATAAGCCTGCTGAAAATATTAAATGAAAGGACTTACATAATATGCTTAATACAGTGTCCTATGGGCATACAATAAATAGTAGATATACCTATGATAAGCAAAAATTATAAAGACATGTATACATTGTCATTTAAAAAACAAATCAAGGTATAGATGACTGCTTAAGAAGGGCCGATATATATCTTGAAGGGTAGAAGGAAGTCAGCAGGGATATTGAGAAAATGACATGAGAGAGAAAGGAAATTGCATAAATTAAAAATAAAAGTCTGACTTGAGGCTCTAAGTGACTATAGAAAAGAAGTAACAATTAACTTGCTTGCATCAAGCCCTTAGCTGTGTGAAACACAGAAGAATCTGAGCTAAATCTTGGAGATATTTCCTATCTTGGAGATCATTTTAAAGTGATGACATAAGTTAAGAATTTTTAGTGTAACGTATATGCAATTAACAGCTTTGGTGTTACAATACGGAGCTGTTATTAAAGGTTCATCCTCTTCACATATTCATATGGAATCTCTCAGTGTTTACTACATGTTCACATCACCTGCTTCTGTTGTTCAAAACTCCTTCTACCATTTTTTTTTTTAAAGTACACATTTTCAGAGTCAAATAAGTTCAAAGACATAGGCCATGATTTCTTTCTTCACTCAGAGGCTATATTGTTCATCTGGGTTTTATGAAAAGAATTTTGTTCAAACACTTCCCCCAAAAGTATTTTTGCTCATTAGGTTTGTTTTAGTCAGTTTTATATCACTATAATAAAATATGTGACACAATTCAGTTATAAAGGAAAAAAGGTATATTTAGTTCACAGTTTTAGAGGTATCAGTGCATGTTGGTCATCTGGTGGGCATGCCAGATGGCAATGACAAGAAGCACATTTCTTTTCTACTTGGCACAAGGGCCAAGGAGAAAAAAGAGGAAGAGACTAGAGTCCCACAATTCCCTTCAAGCACATGGCCCCCGTGACTTAAGGACTCTATGGGCTCTCTCTTGTAAATGTGCTACCACCTCCCAATAGTACGATTCCAGATTAAACCTCTAACACAAAGTCTCTGAAGGACACTCAATATTCACAGTATAACAATGCTCGAACGGGACACTCTCTTTGACAGCCTGATTTTTTGCAAGAGCGTCTGTCTCTGTGTCCCCACACCCATGCTTTGGTCCTTTTCACCCTTTTTATCAGCTCAAGTTCTTTCATGATTGTATACTTGCTGGTCAGACTTTGGGAAATGTGGTATTCTGCTTCTGCTGGTTTTTATCCTGATACAATCTACAAATCACCCAATACTTTCTACTCCGTTACTGCCAAGCTAACATTTGAGAAACACAGCTTGCTATTTTATTTTCCTCTCCCATTATTCATCCAGCCCCTCCAAATGTATTTTTCTTACACATGAACTCAGTTCTAAAAATACATTCGCTTGAAGGTTCTGCCAAAATACTTAGTGAATGAGTAATCCAACTTGTCCAAGACTAAAAGAAGTGCGGGTGGCGGTCATTAGAAATGAATGAACCGATTTGTCTGGAACCTGACTTCATTAAGACATTTCAAGCATGGGACTCTGGGATATAAAGTCACTGAGTCTGTCTGCCATTCGGGGTGCACTCCTGTCAGCTTTCAGGAACGATGTCTTTCCCCAGCCATCACAGGTTCAGTCAGTGCTCGCATTCACAGGACAGGGATATGACAGCCTTCTGGTTTTTGTTTTAATTCTTCAGATCTATACTCTTTTTCTAAATGTACCATATTTATTTATTTACTTTTTATCATCTATATTTTTCTTTCTAGAACATAATTCTATGAAGGGAGAAGGGCTTTGTGTTGTCTTCCACTGTGTTCCCAGCACTAAATCAGATTCTTGCACAGTAGAGGTACTCAAAACCCCTGAATCAAGTGTCAGATCCAAAGTTCAATAATACTAGTTGCTCCTTTTGGAACTGTATTACTCCTAAGAATAAAATAATTAATATAGCTCTAATTAGTAAGTCCCTGGCCTGTGGCTAGATGCTGCATTAAACTATATAATTCCCCACAGCTGCCTTGCATGATCTATACTTAGATCACCTTTTGCAAATGAGACAGCTGAAACTCAGAGGTTAGGTAACTCGTCCAAGGTCACATAACTGAGGCAGAAGCCTTAGAATTTAAACTGAGGACTGCTTTTCCAACAAATCTCAGTTTACCACAGCAGTTCATCAGTTTTATCCTTCACCATCAAATATGATGTGTCATCTTCAAATTACTGGAAATTAACCCCCTGTTTTAAAATTATGGATTGAAGTCAAAGGAAGAATCCGTTAGTTTCAGGGACTCACTGTTGCTTGTCTCAGGTCACAGAGGAAATAGCAAAACACAAATATCTGCTTTTCCAAAACGCATCAGTCTCTCCTATTTATATTTCTTTTTTTTTTTTTTTTTTTTTTCTTTTTCCTTTTTATCGGTACCGGGGATCAAATTCACAACTGCCTGCTTGCAAGGCAGGCGCTTATGCTGCTGAGCTAAATCCCCAGCCCCTTCCTATTTATATTTCTAAGCAAATCCAGGAGAACCAAAGCTTCGTGGTAAACTCCCACTATACAACCAATTTAGATGCACCTGCATTGAGGGTGGTCTCAGTCCACCTGAAATGTTAACCAGTGGCAAGAGTGGCAAACTTCCATACAAAGACAAGCCGATACAAAAACAATTTTGAAGATACCCATTTTCCTACAGACTGGCCTTCTCTTTCCTGAATCTAATTCCAAGCCTCTGTGGAGAACTCAGGGGCTCTAATTCTATCCACTCTTTCCACTTTGCTCACTGAGCCTTGAATCACAGTCACCAAATCATCCAGATAAAGCAACGGCTCCTCTTATTTGCTCGTTCAAATAAAAGTGTTCTTCAGCTCACTATATTGGCACATGCCTGTAATTCTCATAGGCTGCGGCAGGAGGACCCCAAGTTTGAGGCCAGCGTAGGTATAGTGAATTAGTAGTCAACTTAAATACCAGCTGAACTGAATCACTGTGTGCTGAGTGTAGATGACCCGCTTGAGTGCTGTTGTCAGCATAAAAAGGTGCCCTAGAAAGAGGAGAGTTGTAGGTTCTCCTAAGAGTTGTTGTTTAGAGATGTTGATTCTCCTAGAGGAGCTGCATGTTGGCTCCCTGATAAGAACTCAGCTATTATCATCTGAGAAGCTTGGGACCTTGTAGCTAAAAATGGCAGAGGTTCATTTTGGGGGAGGCTTGATCATTACTTGGAGCATTGCTTCCTGGCTCCAGAGGGGAAGATGGTGTACTGTTTAATCTCCAGGAGAAGTTTGTCATTCTGGCTTCCTGATATGTATTCAGCTGTTTCCATCATCAGAGGATCTTGGGACCTCAATGTTGCTGAGGAAGGCTGTGGTACTTTTCAGGGGAGCCGTGGTCCTTTTCTGAGTATTGCTTCTTGGCTCCAGTACAGAACCCTCAGCATCAGGCACAGATCCTTCACCCCACTGGCATATACTTTCTAGCTTCCACTGATGACCTTGGGGCCTTCACAGCACAGATTTGTGGGATAGAGTCGCATGGGTCATTGTCATCGGCTCTGGGTTTTCAAATGGACTCATGCAGGTTATTGCCATGGGATCCAGGCCCTCAGCTGGATTTTCTAGGTCTTTAGTGTTGTGGACAGATTCCTGCACCATCTTTGTATTTGACTTCTTGGGTGACCATTATAAATAATGCTATAAATTATTTGTCCTGTATGTAATTGTTCTCCTTGCAACTCCTGACTATAATACTGGGCAAATAACTAAGCTTCCTCAAAACAAAAACTAAAGAGAGCCAAGGATGTAGCTCACCAATCATCTGACATTTAGCAGATGCTCCTTAAGTGTTAAGTTCTGTGTAAACACAGGTCATTCACTCTCTGTTGGAATACTTCAAATGGTAGCTCCCTGTTTTAATAACCAGCTCCTTTATGTACAGATACAATTATTAGAAAGGCAAAGTTCTTCTCTTGCATTGGGCTGAGTTCAGTATCCCTGACACTTCCATCTTTGGTCCTAGTTTGGCACCCTGGACCAGACAAATCCATTCATCTGGAGCAGGGCTCCAAATACTCTACCATTCCATCATATCCTGATCCTACGTGCCCACAGCCTTCTGCTAGGGCAGAAGCCGGGCTAAAAGAGAAGCCCATCATATTCTTACAGGAACCACACTTCCTAGAGCTCAGTTTGTACCTGTTGGTAGTAACTGCAATGATTTTGAGTTCTATACCTCTTTTTAATTATTTGGTGTTCATTTCTGTGATTAGCTTCTATTTTATGGCAAATAATACTTAGTTTACATTTTCAGTAGCAACTTTTTGTTTCCTTTTTAAAGAAAAAATCAACTTTTGTGTGACTCAGAAATGCAAATTAAAACAACATCTTACCCCAGAAGAATGGTCATCAGCAAGAAACCAAATAATAACAAATACTGGTGAGCTACAGGGGAAAGGGAACCCTTCACTGCTGATGGGAATGTAAACTAGTACAACCAATGTGGAAATCAGTATGGAGTCCACAAAAAATCAAAACTAGAAATTCTGTTGAGTCCAGCTCTTCCCCTTCTGGGTATCTTCTTGAAAGAGTTAAAGTCATCAGTGATATATTCATAGCCATGTTTACACCAGCACAATTCATAATAGCTAAATCTCTGAAGTGGTATATAGGTCCATCAACAAATGAAAGGATAAAATGTGGTATTTACGTGCAATGAGCACCATTCTGCTGTAAAGAAAGACCAATTTCAATTATTCATGGGGAATTGGAAACACCTTGAGACCATAATGTTAAGTGAAATAAATCAGACACTTGATCTTAAACATCGCATGGTTTCTCTTCTATGAGTAGTAAATAAAGAGGAAAAAATAAAAGGTAATAGGAAGTAGGGAAGGGGATCAAGAGATGAAGGAAGAAAGGGAAAGGGGATGAATAAAAGGAATTAAGATGTGTTTGCACATGTACCAGTGCCATACAAGGAATGTAAACATTGTGTACTGAAAATGTGTACTAATAAAAAATTTTAAAAGCTAGAGACAATTCAAATGTCCACCAACAGGTAAATAGATAAACAAATTGTGATATATCCACGCAATGGATATATCACTAAGTTAATTCGAAAGAAGTAAAGAGGAACAAACTACTGGTAAATGTAACAATATGAGTAAATTTTTAAATTATAATGAGTCAAAAGACAAAAGAATACACATGCATATAAAATTCTGGAAAATACAAACTAACATATAGTGACAGAATACAAATAAACAATTGTGTAGGAATGGGGTAAGGAGGAATGTGGGCTAAGAAGGGACCTAACAGAATTTTACTGAATGATGGAATTTTTTTCAATCATGATTGTGATGCAAATTTAATTGTGAATACCTGTCAAAACTGATTACATTTTATATGTTAAATATGTGCAGAATACTATGTTTCAGGTGTTAGAAAAATAAGCCAAATCATGTAGAGCCCAGGAGGATCGCTGTCACAAACTCTTCATTTAATTTCACATACAACAGGATGCAACTCATGAGGCCTAACTAAACATAAAGGAAGATGGGATCTCGTTAAACATTTAGTACAACAGGTCCATGTAAGGCATTAAAAAAAAATTCTTTACATATCTCAGAGTCTTCTCGGATAAATCAATTAATATTGGCTTATCCTCATTGCTAATATATTGGATTGGCCTCCCTCCTAAATGCACAGGAAGGTCAAAGCTGCACTAGGAGACCAGATTAACCCTGGTTTAAATAATGAGCAGAAGATGCTGAACCAGACATCCCATTCCCCCCAAACACACCAAAAAAACCTAGGAAACAACCACAGTGAGGCAGAGCACATCCACTACGTACCTCTTACCTAACGTACACAAAAGCAGCACCTAGATTTCTAACAATTCTTTGAAAAGAGTGAAAGTGCCCAGGAGAGTTGAGGAAGCATAAGCATGCTTCATTCCTTTTATACAAGGATAAGAAAGGAGCCAGGAATTGTTAGACTTTGATATTGAGCTAGAATCACAAAGAATGCACAAGACATGAGATCACACGCGCGTGGTCTAGGCTTGGCAGGGCCATTGGCGAGAGCTCGCCCTGTCTGGAAGCCTCCATGCCCATTTTCTTCAGAGAGGATGCATGAAGAGACGATAACAGAGAAAATAGCAGAAAACTGGCATTTAAAACCTACTGAATCTATTGAGGTCTTCAGTTAACAGTTAATGTCTGAGGATTGAGGAAATCTGTTCTCCTCCACCCTACCTTGTTTCTTGTGCACTCAAAGGAAGCTTTTGAACTATCTGTAATTTAGTAAGTTATCGCTAACAGTTTTTTTCCCATAAAATTAGAACTTGAATATGATTCTCATTGAGTCGGAATTTTATGCATTATTTTATCACTCACTTCATGGGGAGCTATATAAACAGTCTGACACATCAAGTATGTTGTCAGTGCTGGGAAACACCTCTTACCCCCTGCTTTAACGGGAAATCGCCACTGTTGATTTAGCTAGAGAATTTCTTTAAAGTTTCTTTGACACACAGTGTTGGAAGCTGTGTTTCTTTTCCCCTTCTTTTAAAGAATGAGACTTACTTTTTCAAAGACCGCATGCAACACGTTTATGAAGTGCCCTCGCTGTGTGCAGGATGAGGGACCCTCCAAGGCTGAGGAGCTCGGTCGCCGGGCTAGCATAGGAACTGCAGTAGGTATCAGTTGATGAACTGCCTAAATCCAGAAATTTGTATTTCCACTGTGGTTGAGAAGTAAAGGTAGAAGAACCCTTAAGTTGAGGATACTCTGCCTTAAGTTAAATACGAATCTAGTTGAAAGAGTAAATGTTTTAAGGACCTACTTCAAGCAAGTAGAAGAAAAATATTAAAGCAGGGCTGTTTCTGAAATTTCCTGGTCCAGAGATCTGGTGTAAAGATCCTGTGATGGTGCTGCCTCTCTGAGGGTCAAAGCATTCTTTGCTCAGGGCTCAAAAGACATTTACTCCTGGGAGAACAAAGACACAGACCCAACCACAGGGGAAAAAAATTTAAAGACTGCCCTGTACTGGTTACTTAAAATTCTTCCTAACTCTTTTGTTCTAAGACTCTATTTAGATACAAGAGCAGTTAATTAAATACATTTTCCCTGGCTTTTATGTCAATATTGTCAAGAAATGAAAAACTAGCTTGTAGAATCTTGGGTCATTCACTAGTTTTGAAATTTTGAGTAAATCAAGAGCGCATGTAAACCTAGATGGCTTTATTAATACCTTCAGTCAGAAATCTTAAGTTTATTTCATTAGTATTATTGGAAGAGAGAATACATGAAGTACTATAAAACCAAAAGTCCTAAATAAAAAGAATAAATTAGACTATATATGAATGTGCCTCATTTAGCAGTCTAAAATAACTTTGTTCATAGCGGATGCACATACGTGCAACCATAAAGTCACTCTATATTTGAATATTTGAGATACTGAGGGCAATATTTGTTCTACATATAACTGAAAAAAAACGGCAATCATTTCCTTAATATTCAAGTAGTCAATGATAGACTCACAATTAAAGCTAGCAAAAACTATGATAAAAATATAAATGATTAAATAAAAAAGACATTCAATATCACATGTCATTGAAGAAATAAAATATTTTAAAAATCTATCAACTTGGCAAGGAAAATAAAATTTTAAACACTGTTAAGAGTGGGCATATAAATTGTTGGTGAGAGAATGATTTGGTACACGTGTTTTGAAGGGCGACACTTGAAAGGATCTGTTTTAAACATACATTTGATTCAACAGTTTCACTTGTAGAAATGTCTCTGGTACATATATTCACCAAAGGACATGTGTCTATGTGTACAAAGAACATTTCATTACAGTATTAAAACAGCAAAGTCTTGCCACTAAAAACTGTTGATAAAAAACAGATCTTTTAAAGTATGCTATATCTTCACTATGAATTATCATACTGCTGATAAAAGTAATGCAGTAGATATAGATGTACTGATAAAAAGATCTCCAGCACGCATGGTTAGTTTAAAAAGAAGTTGCCACAAGAGTATTTCAATTTGTGAAACCTAAGTCAGACCATGTCAATCTTGTGCACAAAAGCTTCCAATGGCTTCTTATACCACTTGGAGTGATAGCCGCCTGTAGTGTAAGGTTTTGGGGATCTGATTTCTGTTACTTTTTAAATAATTCCTCTCCTTTCCCTCCCCTTTCACTCACTCTACTCAACCACTTTGGTCTCTCTGCTGTTCTTTACACACGCCAGGTACCTCTTACCCCAGGCCCTATGACTGGACTTTTCACTGCCTGGAGCATCTGCTCTCCCTACTCTGTCACAGACATTTGTTCAAATGTCACCTTTTTAGGGGGAGGAGGGGTGGTCCTGATACACTTATTTAAAATCTTGATACTCCAGATCTCTTTAAACCCTCCTCTCTCCTATCCTGTTCTCCTGTGCATCCATCACTCATGGATTAAAAACTGTTGGTCAATTTAACGCCAGCTGTATTACATCATGATGCTGAGCATGGATGTTCCACCTGAGGAAAGCTGCCCACATAAATAGAGACATGGAGAAGAAGAAGCTAGGCATTGAGGCATTGAGGCATTGTGGGTTCTCCTACGTGTTGCTGTTTGAGCCATTAGATTCTCCTGGAGAAGCTCTGGTCCTCACATCGAGCTTTGCTTCCTGGCTCCAGAGAGAAAGAACGTGTGTTGCTTGGTCTCCAGGATGAACTCGTCATGCTGGTTTCCTGGCATGTACTCAACTGTACTTGTTATCAGAGGAGCTCAGGGCCACTGTGTCACTGAGGATGGCTGTGGTGCTTTTCAGGACAGCCGTGGTCTTTGTTGTGAGTGTGACTTTTTGGCTCCAGTGTAGAACCCTCATCTACCAGCACAGCTCCTTCACCCCACTGGCATAGACTTTCTAGCTTCCACTGCTGACCTTTGGGCCTTCCCAGCCTGGATCCATAAAAGAAACTAGCATGAGTCCTTCTGGTGGGCTCTAGACCTCCAGTTGGACTCTTTCGAGGCACTGTCATGAGCTCTGGGTCTTCATCTGGACTCATGTGGGACATCACTGTGGGATTCAGGCCGTTGGCTATGTCTTTGGTGTTGTGGATAGATTTCCTGCATTTTCTTGTGTTAACTCTGAGTGATCATCATAAATAGTATTATAAACTCCATGTCTTGATTTTAATTGTTCTCTGCACAACCCCTAACTACAACAATCACCTACTGAAATGCTATTGAGGCTTAGGTCTAAAATGCCCCCAAAGTCTTATGTTCAGAAGGTGACTGGGTAACATTAGAGTGGCTTGCTGTCTGGAGTGGGGCCTGGTCTGAAGGATGCATCACTGGAGCATAACCAGGAAGAGTGTCCCTGCCCAGCTCCTCCCTGACTCTCTCCTTCCTGTCCACTATGGATTGAGCTTTGCCCACTTGGGCCCTCCGCTCCATGCCACTGACCATGCAAGGACTGACAGAACTTCTAAAATGTGAGCTAGAATAAACTTCTCCTCCTGTAAGTCGCAGGTGTCAGATATCTTGTTCCAATGACAATGAAAGTGGGTAAGAAAAATACTACTTATACGGATTATTTGTATGTTCTGTGTATTGCCTGTCTCCTCACCTGAGTTGCATAATGGCAGGGATCTTTGTCTTCCTTGCTCCCTGCCGTTTCCTCATGGTCTGGCGCCTCGTACATGCTCCATAAATATTTCTAAGTGAATTCAAGAGACGATCTCTTCCTGCTTTTACAAAAACAAACAGAAAACAAGCCCGGAGAATTTCTGAAAGGATATGTAAATCATTTCTGGAAAGAAGTCATAGAAGGAAGCATTTTATTTTATACCTGAAGTTTTAATTTTTTTCTTCTTGTGAGTTCACATCACCCTCATAATTAGAATGAAAAACAAGTTAAATGTAAGTAACTCTTGGGTTCCCTTTGAGAAATGACTTTAGCAGAAAAGTAATGCCTTTTGACGTTAGCTTGAAGAATAGCCTCAGAACACCCTCAGAGGGCTCAGAGCAGAACCATCTGTGGAAGCCACAGGGTAATTGTTTTGGTACCTGTCTGTCCTAGTCCCAGACCAAATATTGAGCAGAGCTCCCTTGAGGGGTAGTTCATAGTTAAGGAGACAAAATTAAAAGATATAAGAAATTTGGCACATTCTTTAAAAGTGAAAAACCTGAGTGCAAATTGCCTGAATTGGAGGCGTGCCTCTACACTGAATAGTAGTGCAATTCACCTTGATCGGTTAATTTTCTCATGCCTCAGTTTCCTCATGTGTGAAACAGGGTGCTTCCCGAGCCTGCTGCAAGGATAGCATGAGCAGGCACCTTGGCCCCTGCAATGCTTCTGGCATCAGGCTGTAGTCAGTGTAGTCAGAAGAAAATGAAGTTCAAAAATGCAAGGTATGGATGTGAATTTATATAGCTGTTTAGGTTCTTTGATACAAATACAGATCTAATGAGATCTTTTGGCCTCCCCCTTTGGAAAGGTGCTCTCCATTTTGACTTAGGTACATCTCATTTTTCAACTGATAGACAAAAGAACAGTCCCAAAGGTTAAAAAATAAAGGATCTGGTGGCGAAATGAGTCTTCTCATGTAAACAGATCACTGAACTATCTCTCATTTGTCTCCATTTAAAAAGACAGGAAAGCGAAGATCCACACCGGATAAAATGACTGTACTCACATTGTACAAAAGCCTTTGGCTGTGTTTTGTGAACACATCTATACTTGTTCACTAAAAGACAGATAATAATACGTATTTCAAAAGAAACTGCAGGGCTGACTCTGAATGTGGGTGGAAGAGTTGATTTCAAGAGCATAAAGCTTCGGTTTCTATGATCCTCCTACTTAGAGTAAATGAAGTTTTAGCCCAATTTCCATGATGGTGTCTCCTACAGGAAGGAAGCAAAGCAAGCTCTCCGCTGAGCCCTCCCCTGAAGCAAACATTCCCTCACTGGGAGTCTCATTTTCTCCCACTGACTGTGTTTTCTCTGCCTGCCATTCGCCCCCACTGGCAACATGGTGCTAACACATCATTCACCTTTCTGCACACTTCCTAACACAGAACAGCTAATCAATTCAAAGTAAACCAGAGATTGTGCTTAAATCAATCCTAGTGGCTTGATATCATGCTCTTCTCTCCCCTCCCTCGAGCCTTCATGGAATATCTACTTTGGCTTTCTGTTTTGGCTGTATTTCACTGGGTATTAATCACAAGCATATTTTTATTGTTTTGTCTCAGAGGGAATATTTTTTAGTCCTAGTTTTTTTCTCTGTACTATCTTTGTTTTTGTTTTTCTATGAGAGTTGGCTTTTCCCTTATTCCCTCCACTAGAGATTTATTTGTACCACAATGCCAGACCTATGGAAATTATGCCAGACCTATGGAGACTATGCCCCTATCTTCTTGCATCTTTTTCACCCTGCCCAGCATTCATATACAGCCATAGGTCCCCCATCCACCAAGGACCCACACATGATGAATCTGAGCCTGGGATTCCAGCTGCCCTCCTGTGAGTCCCAACTGGTGTATTCATGTAGCAGCCGCACCAGAGAGAAAGGAAAAGAAATGGTGTCAGTGTACAAAGCAAAACTCACCACAGTTACAGACAGAAATGATCTGCACTCAGCTTGAGGTCATTTATCTCAGAAAAAATCTTTGTTTTTCAATGAAACTGCTAGATTACCCCATGAAATGAAAGATAATTGGACTTATGACCTCAAAAGGACTCATCAGTTGCTTTATGAGCATATTTCTCTAACTTTATATGGAATTCTCTAAACTTTATATGGAATAATTCAGTCATTTTTCATGGTACTCCTGCAAAGAAATTTCCATCCCTATTCCCATTTTACAGATGAGAAACAATGCTCAGAATCCCAAAGCCATACAACTAGGAAGTGGAGGAGCCTGTCTTCTTTACCACTAAGCCATTTGGCCTTCATTTTCTAGACAAGGAAGCTGCAACCCTGGAACACTAAATAATTAGTCCACCAGCAGACAGTAATCCCACTTGAAGTCTCTTTGGACCACATTCTAATAAAATTGGCCAGTTCATGCTTCCACAATTCTGTACACATCCCTCTTTACAAACATCTATACCTCATTAGTGCTCTTTGTGCCAGATCTCTCTACACATATCCTCCATGGTGGGACCTAGTCTTATGGGTCTTTTGTTCTCAGTTGTTAGCATATTCCTGGCACCGAATAGTGCCATTCTTTTTTCTGTACCTCTGAGAATATAATATTTCATGGATTCTCTTACATTTAGTGCTAACAGTCCTATGGTTTGGATTAGTGAAATCATTGTCCCTAGAATAGTTTAAATTATAAGCTAAAAAGTTGAGATACCCTCAAGGCTGAAATTCACATTTTACTCTAGGAAGAGTCACAGTGAGAAATGGTTTTTAGGAGAAACAAACAGTTTTCTTCTCTTATAATAATCTATTTTTAGGGATGACCAGGAATGTTGTGTTGAGGATTTTATTAGTATGGTTTTCATTGCTGGAGCAAAATATGTGAGGCTGAGTAACTTTATAAAGAAAAAAAATTTTAGTTGGTTTACATTTTGAGGGATTCAAGGACAAAGCAAGAGCATTAGCTTAGTTCTGATGAAGACCCCTAGCAGATACCATCACAACAATAGAAGGATCTGTGAAAGAAGAGATCACATCTCCAAACATGAACCCAGAGAGAAGATTCAGGGGTTGGAATTGTCCTTTTAACAACTTGATCTCAGGAGAACACAAAGGTCTCATAAGAATTTCCTTAACACATTCATGATGGAGGCTCACATGCATGGCTGTCCCATTGGGGGCCTCCACCTCCAGAAGTACCTGCATGACAGCACCACTCAATAGGTCTGCCCCATGCTACCCAATTGGACAGATATGCGTATATCACCAATAGTGCAAGTGGGCAGGAAAGTGCTCATCCCTTCAGAGGGAACTGTCCCCAGTGACCTAAAGGCCCTCCACTTACAGGAGCTACCAACATGGCCACACTAGGGAACAAGCTTCTAATACATAAACTCTTAGGGGACAGCCCACATCTAAACCACAGCAAGGGTGTTTCTGCAGAAGTTATTGTTGGGGAACAAGTAGTAGGGATGGTTCTAGAATCATGCACATACACTACACTGATTACGTTGCTGAATAAGTATTCTGAATATGTTTCAATGCCTTATAGACTCAAGAAGCTACAGCATCTGAGATTTAACCATTTTACAATGTCTTTGATTTTAATACAAACCTTTGTTAATCCCACCAGATTATGGTAATGTGCTTGATACATCTAGAAAAACCAGGGCTGTGTTAAGAAATTGGACAGTCTCTGTGCAAGGGTGGGTTTAGACACCAGGGGAAAAGATGAGTTCAGAAAAGGAGATCTGAGAGAGTGGAGGATGCCTGAGGCCAGTTAGACAAATAGGAGGGGAATCAGCAAGGCCCTACCAAGAAGCCAAGGAGATAGAAGGACTTTAAGGCAGTGTCCACGCAGTCAGAATGTTGCAGACTAAGGCTAGGCTGGGAACAGAAAGATAAGCAAGATTTGACCCCAGTAACAGTGATAACAGTATATCTTCTTGCACCTACTAGTTGTGAGCCTTGGGCAAGTGATATCTACTATTTCTGTGCCATTGAGTGTGTTAGAACACGACTGTAATCCCAGCACTTGGGAGACTGAAAGAGGATCACTGCCAGTTCAAAGCCAGCCTGGGCTGTGTAATATGTTCGAGACCAGCCTAAACTACATAGCGAGACCTGTCTTTAAAGTGTGACCTCCCAGAGCGTACCAGGAAAATGTATTGGGAGCATTCTCCATAGAGAATATTAAAATAATAACCAACCAACCCAAATCTATTGCTTTCTGATTATTGCTCCACATTGACAATTCTAAACAATCTCATATTGGTTTAAGTTCAAATAAGTTGCTGAAGTGACTATGGAATTATAATAATAATGATGATGATGATGATGATGATGATGATGATGATGCATGATTCATAATACAAGGTTTTTATTTTCTCTCTTTCAATAAATATTATATTATGTAGGAAAGATATTCCAAGAACCTCCAATTAAATAATTGCTAGGTTTTTGTTTTGTTTTTATTATCAGTTTGTAATGGTTTGGAGTTATTTCACTGTTCTTCTGCCTCAGTGTCTCCAAAGCTTTGGAGCCACAGATTCCTACATTTATACAGAAGACATGAAATTTAAAATGATAATATAAGTATCAAAAGGATGAAAAGGAGTCAAGTGTCACTCTATAAATTCATGGATTTTTAATTTATTTTTCAAAATTTTTGACTTCTGATCCATTTGAAAGCTGCTAGAATTGATTACAGGTAAACAAACATACTTTATTGTGAACAGGAATTTTTATCAATTTCAGCCAAACTTCTGTTCATATTTTTTTCCATATATTCATTGTTTTATGAGAAAGTTTTCAAAAATTCTATATGTTCCTTAGTCAACTATAAAACAAAATAGAATGAGAAACTATAAAAGAAGATAAAATGAGAAACTTCGTTATTCGTCAAGTGAATGCAAATATGCGGAGAAAACCATTTTGATAGTCATTGACAAATGTGCATAAAGCCAATAAAACAGAAATTTAAATAGTGCCATTCATTTCTGTGGCAGACCAATTGGCAGATATATGCTTTTTCACTTTTAAAACTACAGGGATATAACTAAAACATACAAATCCAATTTCCTTTCCTTGCATTTTAATATTATCTTTTTCATATTTTTAACCTGGCATGACTACATGTATATGCAGCACAATAACAGAACATTTCTGCTGTCTGTATTTCTTTTCTTTGATCACTAGGATTCATTTCATTTCACAACTGGTATTGGGAGCAGTGTCATCATGTTGAGGGGGCAAGGATGACCTTTAAAAATAATCTTCCCAGGGTAGCAAAGATGGGAGGGTATGTCATGAGATGGCCTATCCTGGAGGTGCCCTCAGCCCTGCAGAAGGCTCAGCATGATCAGAGGTTAACAAAAAGGAGCAGGCCATATGAAAGAAGTGTGTGAAAGCAAAAAGTTATGAGACCTCCAAGGGCAAAGACTGGGCGGGAATTTTCAGAGAAGACTTGATTAAAGGATGATTAGCTAACTAGGGGAGTTTGGGCACATTCTAGTTCTGTGCTTCCTGCAAAGTGATGAGGTCTGAAAAGTTGCACTTACTAATTGCGAGCCTTGGGCAAGTGATATCTACTATTTCTACGCCATCTGGGTGTGTTAGTACACGATTGTAATTGCCAGCACTTGGGAGACTGAAAGAGGATCATTGCCAGTTCAAAGCCAGGCTGGGCTGTGTAGTATATTCAAGACCAGCCTAAACTACATAGTGAGACCTGTCTTTAAAAGAAAGTTATTTTTAAACCACCAGTAAAAAAAGATTTTTAAAATATTTTTAGGCCATATCTGTGATCCTACCTACCTTATTAAACTGTTGTGTTTCCTACCTTTCAATAAGTATTGTATTATACAGGGAAGACAATTCAGGTGATTCAAAGAATTTTCAATTAAATAATTGGTAGGTTTTTGTTTTGTTTTTAATGGCAGTTTGTAAAAAGAATCATGCCTTGAATAGTGCCAGGGTCCAAAAGGCAGGATTAACCCTAACTGCGTGCACACCTTGGCATTCTTTCAGTGACACCAGACTGTGAAGACTCAGATTCTCATGGATCAAGCCACGCTCCCTGGAAATTTGGGTCTGACCGGATAGAGAAGATAGAGATGCTACAGAAAATGGAAGGTGTAGGAAAGAGAATAGACTTAGTGGATTTCATCATACTCACGTACCTAGCTCCTGGTTAAGTCAAATGGGTCATTCTATGCTGCGTAAGTCTCAATCAAGCTCACCAACCTGTTTTATTTTCTGTTTAGTGCTGGACACTGCTGCATTCACTTTTGTTTAGCCTCTTTTTCTAAGAACAGGATTCTGGGCTGTCTTGTCCACCCATGTGTCTGTGAAGTTTAGAATTATCCCCAGCTGATGCTCTATAAGTATGCATTCAATTAATTAATTGTTGGGTTAAAGTCACATGTTTGCAATCCCACTCACAAGGGTATTTTTCAATTAATTAACTGTTGGGTTAATGTCATATATTCTCAATTCCACTCACAATCGTATTTGAGCTCATTGGTCAGCAGTGGGAAAGAGTCCAGGAGCAGCGGAAAGCCTGACAATCCTGGAGAGCAAGAATCATTAGGCGCCTGGGCTCGAAAGCACAGGTGGAGGGAGGAGAATATTTCTTCCCTAGATATCAGATTTCATCTAGAACTGACAAATATCCCTCTAGCGCTCACTCCCAGACAGCTGGGCTCTGATACTCGTGTGATTAGGCAATGCTATAATTAATCTTGTGTATAAAGTAGCTCAAAGAAGGTTACACCCAGTAAGCACCATCTGACTTTGCTGTGTCTTCACTGTCTTAATTTTTTGTGTATTGGTTTACTCCGAAATAGACCTTGTCTTACTCTTTAAGCAATCTTAAAGGACACAGGAGAGGTTTTTATGAATTCTGTTTAGAAAGCCATGCACAAATGGAAAGGAGGCTTTGGCTGAGATAAGACAGCTTATCTAAATGTAGTCTGCATGAGCATACTCAAATTTCCTGAGGATGAAAAGTTACAGGTTGGGAAAGACTATTAGAAGGAGAAAATTTCTCTGACTTCTCAGCTTTAATACAAATAATTACTATGACATTGCATTTTCCATGTGGTTTTCTCTGTATTCTAGTGCATGAACATACAGGTAATATCTTTCTGTTAGCACTGTAATGTAGAGATAATATCTTTCTGGTAACACCTTAATGTAGTTATTTATTTTTGGAAAAGATTCTTTTTGAACACTTAGCAGAGGTAAAATTCAGTCCTCTTGGACCGTTAAGGGAGATACACATAAGATTCTGGGATGCACAGAAAACTGCATGACATAGCAGTAAAGTCAAAACTATAAGCATAATCAAACATATATTTTTCTAGACTTCATAATGGTTATAAATTGAATTTGCTTTTCAGTGTAATTATTCATTTGATAAGCAATAAAGTACTGCATGTTTTCTCATCGTAGGACAGAGTTATAACCTGACCCTACTAGAAATATTAATGAATTATATCTAATTCAGAAACTCCACGTTCTGTTTTTCTTTTTAGCAGTGTGACGCTATACTCTTAAATATATCTTAAACTGGAATGACCTTACTTGTGAAACCTAAAAGAAAGGTTTCACTTCCAGTCTTTCTTTATTTGCCAATAAACATTTTAATTTTCAAATTAGTACCATATATTTAAAAAGCTCATTTGTTACAATCCAAGAGTATGGAAATCTTGATGTAGGATGACAGGAGTCATTGGGGATTCTGTCTCCTAGAACTAAAGGTCATTCATTCAACCAACATTTATCAAGCCCCTACCCTGTACTAGGCACTATTATAGACACTGGAGTGAGAAGGGTGAGCATCCATTGAACAGTCTGCCCTATAGGATGATTAATAGTCAAAAGGGAAAGGCGAAGAATCAGTGATTTGCAGGGAAACAAAAAAGAAAGCAATTTGTGGATAGTGTGGTCAGCAAATATTCCAGGAGAAGCATTTAAGCCAAGATATGGATATTAAGGAGGAACCAGCTACGCCACAATCTGAACAGAGAGGCTTGTTGCCAGACAGAACTTCTGCAAAGATCCTGAGGAAGACGCAAGCTTGTGAATTTCCTGGATAGAAAGGCAGATTCTGTGGCCAGTGCACAGCAGGCAAAGGAGGGGGTGGTGAGGTGTCGGGGGAAGTCTGTTGACAGGAGCTGCCCAATCACTTAGGGCTTTGTATTTCAAGAGGAGGTTTTGTATGCGGCTATGACCTGAATGTCTGTTTTACCCCAAAGTTTGTATGCTGAAACTTAATCCCCAATTCATTCACACAGTACCTGGACATGATTAAGTCAGAAGGGCATATCCTTCATGAATGGGGTTAATGCCTTATTTAAAGAGGCCCCAGGAAACTTACTGACCCCTTCTTCTACAGTAGGAACAACAAAACATCTTCATCTATGAAACAGAAAACAAGACACAAGACACCAAAGATGCTCTTGCCTTGATCTTGGACTTCTCAGCCTTGATCTTAGACTTCTCAGCACTGTGAGCAATAATTTTTTTCTCTGTACAAACTACATAGTCTGAAGCATTTCTTCCTAGCAGACCAAATGAATTCAGATAGATGCTGGTGTAATAAGGAGCCACCAAAACTCTTTTTGTTTCACTCTAAAACTGTTTTTTACACAATATCCTTGCCCTTGTGTGGCTAACGACCCATAGGAGGGAAAGAAAGGAATCAGGGACAACTTGGGAGACAAGAGTTACTAGAGATTGAGACTAGGGTAGAAGCAATGGCAATGGTGGAAACTACTAGGGATATATTTTGAAGAAGGAACCACAAGGGTGATGCATAGATGAATGACTTCATAGAGAAATGGGTTTAGAGATGCATCCAGGTATTTGACCTGAGCACAAGTAGATGTAATCGTATTTCCTAAGATGGAGAAGACTAGAAAGACAGGTTAGGGAGAGAAATGGGGAGTCCCATCTGGGGCAAGTTAACTCTGAAATGCCAAATGTCAAATTCCAAATAAAAATGTCCAGTGAGCAGCTGAGTTTTCTGATCCAGAGAGAGGTTAGGAGTAAGGTGAAAACAGAAAGGTATCAGGAATCACCAGTGCCTGGTGTTTAAAGCAATAAGCCTGGGTAAGCTCACCTGGAGAGAAGCCATCTAGAGTTCTGAGCAAAGCAATGAGAAACTGCAGAGGAGTAAAGAAAAGAAACTTTAAAGATGTTTATGTGGTAGAAAACAAACAAAGTAAGATGTGGCACTATGGAAGCATTTCAAGATTAAAGTTTTAAGAAAAGGGACATTGTCTGCCTTGGGGAATATAGTCCCTTTGTATCTATCAATTCTGTTTCCGTGAATTCAACTAATTACAGAACAAAGCTTTTCCAAAAGAAACAAATCTGTATTGAACATGTATAGACATTTTTTCTTGCCGTTATTCCCTAAAAAATACAATATAGAAACTATCTACATAGCATTACTTAATAATACATAAGTATTATAAGTAATCTAGAGATGATTTCAAATGTATGAGAGGCTATGCGTATGTCATACAAGTAATACACATTTTACATTAGTAACTTGAGTTTTCACAGATTTTGATATCATAGAGTATCCTGGAACCAATCCCCTACAGATACCAAGAGATAACTACAGTATGCCAAACGATTACACACAATAAATGCAAACCATTTCCAAATAGTTGGTAATATTTCATTTACCAAAGGCTTTGAGAAGAACAGATCGGCCCCAGAGTGATCAGGAAAGAAGAGGAGATAAGAAAATGGATACATTTTGTTTCAACAACTGTCTTAAGGGGTTTTGATATAAACTTTAAAAGAATAAAGCTAAGCTTGAAATAAAATAGGAGCCCTTCTTAGAGATAATAAATCACAGAGGTAGTGATAAAGGTTGGAGACCAACTGTGCCTCTGTGCAGTTCAACTCAGTTTAATTTAAGCCTAACATGGCCATAAAGAAATTGAAGATTAGTATGCAGATTTCCAATTTTTTAAGAAAAACTATAAACTATATTTTTTTTTCAAAATCTCCCAACTATACCTGCTGACTCAATTTCTTTTCTAACACTCACTGTGGCAATCAAACACATCCATCTGCAGGCCAGATGTTTCCACAAAGGAAAGCCCCTGGCCTGATGATTAGAAGTGCCTGCTCTCTGCTCTCAGTCCTGCTTGTGTTCTCGTTCTGAACAATTTCCACTTCACAGACTTACTTTTATATATCCTATTCTAAAGTGGAAACAATTTTAACGACTTTATTTTGTCTAATTGGTCCCAAATAATAAGTTTTACCGTCTCACGATGCATTGTTTTGATTCACTTAGTTAAATATTTATTAAACCTTTGGACTGAAAAGTTACCTCAGTGGTTAGCTCTTAAATGCTGTGTATTTCACCCCCAAGGTAGCCAAAAAAAAATTTCTTAAAGCAATGATAAGAAAGTAGAAAAGAAAAATTTTAAAGCACTAACATTTACCATAGCAGAAAATAAAATGTCAAATACCTAATTTTAACAAAAGATGGGCAAAAGTTCTATGTAAAAAAATCCTAAGGAATGTAATTGGAAGAAAGTAAAAATAATGTTCAATAAGTGGAAAGATGATGCATGTCCAACAGTTAAAAGATCCAATATCCTATAATGATAATCAGTGCTTTCCAAACTGTTCTATTGATTCAATAGCTAATCTTGAAATAGGCAACCCTGCTCACAGTCCCAGGAATGGGACTGTCAGTTAGTGCATCCACTGAGGAATCCAGGATATAGCTCCCTGCAATACACGAAAAATAGGGATGCAAATGGGGCTGTAGGTGCACAGGCCAAGACACTGTCCACCTGCGACACAAGCATCCAAAGTGGTGCATAATAGATTTCCAAGTCTGCAATAGAACTACCGATTCTGCAAAAAAAAAAAAAAAAAAAAGGAAACAAAATGAAAAAAGTTAAAGGGGCAGAGCCTGAAGAATTTTTGGTGGAAAAAATACCAGACTGATAAGTCGTGAATGGGAAGGTGGAGTATTTCCCCAAGTGAAAAGTATTTACAGAGGCCTACAATTCAGGGGAACCTAAAGAAAACTCAGGTTGCCTGGATTTAATGGAAGTATTTCTTAGTTCTCAAAAAGCTGGTAAAGAAATAGATGGTATGAGAAGAAAATCTTGATCTGATCATGAGTCTGATAATAGCAGATCAAAGAAGGAAAGGGAGACTGCTGACAAGCCCAGAGGCCTCTCCAGAGGTCGTGATCCTGAACAAAAAATTGGTGTCGCAGACAGCTGTGGAATATTGATGTTTCTCATGAAATGGAGAGATTCGGACGAGCCTGATTTGGTGCTGACAAAAGAGGAAAATCCGAAATGTCCTCAAATTATAATTGCTCTTTATGAAAAGAGACTAACGGCATTCTTGTCCAGAAGATGAAATATACATGCATATATAATAAAATATATTATGTAAGTATATATAGTATGAAATTAATATATAATTACAATATTAATTATATTATGATATTTTATAAGATATATAATAAAATAAATATGTGTAATCAAACACAAATATATATACTAAAATATATATAAAATGTGAGTCTTGGGTTTTGATTTACCAGTGTGAAAAAACTGCATTCTAATGAGAATAAAGTTTAATATGTTGGTTTTGAAAATAGTATTTGGGAGAGTTGTTGGATTTTGTTTGTTTTGCATCAATAGCACTGTTTACATTGAATGAAGAAAAGCTTTTTGTAGTTGCTTCCTTTGTCAGAAAAGAACACTTCATAGTCTTGCTTTATTTTCTCTTCTTTTCAAAATGTTGGGGAAATTGTTCATAGCCAAGCTCAGTCATGATGGTTGTTTTCAGCTCAGATGCTTAAGGGCCACTCTGAGTTTGTTGTTTGTGTGCGTATAAGTAAAATACATATGTAAATGGTTTTCATTTTGTTTTTAAACATTTGTTAAAATAAAAACTATGTTTCTGTCTTGCCATCATTCTGAGCAATTTAAGAAATAAATCACTTCCACTTAAATTGAAAGTTTTCCTGAAGCCATAACCTTTCAAGTTAAATAGACAATTCTGAGGTTAATTGGACAGTTTCAAGTGGATATTTTCAAAACAGCCAGATCAGAATCCATGTCTATTTCTTTAGTTATGAAAATGTAGCAGTTTAGTACTTGCAAAACTCCTGAAAACAAAAAAATTATACCACTACCAATAACTTCCCCACCCAAATAAGCAAACTAGTCAAAACTGGTTTGCTTGAATTAGCTAAGCAAGACTTAAAGGAATATTTAAAGATTCCTAATGATCCACTCCTTTACAATAAATTGGAATCTATGTACTCACTTGGAACTCTTCGTGGATATCTATGACTTGAATCATAAAAACCTACTGAAGTGTTGAAAGGTGTTCATGATTTAGGACTTGCTAGAATTAATGAGTGGACAAATGTTTGTAATTTAAATTGTTGGACTTGTATGTTTTTATTCACCCCAACTCGTTCCTTACACATAGGATTAATCTGTTCAGTATTTGGGTTACTGTTTGACTAGAGACCAAGGAATACTTTGCAGTAGTCAGGATGTTATCTCACTGTACATTTCTTACTTCCTGTAAATAACAGCAAGTAGTGGTCAATAAATAGCCTTATATTTCTTTTTCTAAAAAAACTAAAAATAGAACTACAAAAGTTATATAACAATCACACTCCTGGGTACACGATTAAAGGACACAAAGTCAATATACAGAAGAGATACCTGCAGCAGGGTTTGTTGCAGCACAATTTACAGTAGCTAAGCTCTGGAACCAGACAAGGTTCCCATCAAACAGATGAACGAATTTTTTAATGTGTCACGTTTACATAATAGAACATTATTCAGCCAAAAAGAACAAAGTCATTTCATTGCAGGAAATTGCACAATGAACCTACACACAGAAAGAAAGTATTGCATAATTTTTCTCATATGTGGAATTTAAATATATATATATTTTTTAAAAGTTGAAAGTAGTAGATGGCTTACTGGGAAAGGATAAGGCAAAGAGGGGAAGGAGAGAGAAGGAAGGGCAGTTCGGAGTGTGAGCACCATCAAAGCACTATATACACATTTATGGACATATCACAAGGAAGCTCACTTGATATATACATGTAACATTAATAATTATAATTTTAAAATAACTTTTTAATTCCAGGAGGTTTTTCTCACAGATAGTGACACAGAAGGCCAAAAATACCAAAATAATTCATGGAAAACAAAGTTGGATATCAACATTTATTGTAAAGCTACAATAATCAAGACATTGTGGTATTTGCACTAAGCAAGACAAATTAAACAGGAAAAAATATAAAATACAAATATATATATATATGTATATTTTCATTAGGACAAAAGATAATATTTCAAATAAATGGTAATGGAACAATTAGATATCCATTTGGAAAATTATGAATTTTGACCCCACAAATCAATCCCAGTTTGTATTACAGATATAAGTTGAAAAGTTAAATAGTAAGGTGTCTATAAGAAAACAGAGTATCTTCACAGTCCTGAGGTAGTCAAAAGTGTCTTTAAATAAGACACAAAAAGTATTAAAATATTTTAAAAGAAAAAAAGATTGCTTCGTTGTATCACACGAAATTAAGAACTTCTGTTTATCAAAAGCCACTGTTAAGTGAGTGAAATAGCAAGCCACAGAAGAGAGTAATATACAATATTTGCAATACTTATATCTGATGTAGGTCTTACATCCAGAATACATGAGAAACCTTTCAGGTAAAAGAGAAAAAGAACCAAAACTCAGTTGAAAGGAAAAATGGGCAAAATATTTACTGAGTACTTTACGAAAGATGTTACTCAAATTATCAAAAAAACATATGTATAAGTGCATGACATTGTTATTTACCAGAGAAAGGTCAATTAAAGCTCTAGTGAGAAACCACGATAAATCTAATGGACTGGTTACAATTGAAGAGACTGATAATTCCAAGTGGCTGGCAAGCTTGCAGAACAACTGAAATTCTTATATACTGCTGAGAGGAATATAAATTGGAATAACCACTTTGGAAAACTGGCAGTTTCTACTGCTCTGAAAATTTGCTTAAGACCAAACAGTTCTGTTTCTAGATATATTCCCAACAGATTTTTATACATGTATGCACTAAGCAACGTATTCAAGAGCATACATAGCAGCACTGATTTTACCAAATGTCAGTTAACAAGAGAATGAATTGTGATACATTTGTATAATGTAATGACAAATAGCAAAAGAATTAACAAAGCTCAACTGCATACAAGTGTATGGATGAATCAGTCAAGCGTAGCATGGAACAAAACAAACCAGTTGTGAATGAGTAATTCTTTGTAATTGTACTTACATAAAATGCAAAATCTTGCCAGACTAATTTATGGTGATAGAAGCCAGGATTCCAATTACCTTCTTAGGAGTAGTGGCTGGGAGGAGACATGTAGGTCTCTTGGGGTGCTGGTAATACACAGTTTGGTTTATTACCTATATTATTACAGTTTGATCTTGGTTGTGTTTACAGCATGAAAATTCATCATGTAGTACACTTATGATTTGTGTAAGTTTCCACTAAGTAAATAGATCCCTTTTAAAAATATTTTTTGAGTGCTTCTGATGCACCAGAAAGGTGTTGAGGTGCAGGTGCAGGTGTAGAGGACACGGCAATGAACAAGAGGAACATGAGCTGTGCCCTTAGGAAAGTGAGTCCAGTGAGGATTTAATGTGCTGGGTTTCTCAGGTTTGGTTTGGAGGCTTGGGGAGTTTTGTTTGGCTTCTTTTGTTTTGCTGTAGGGATGAGTAATCATCTTGAAGCTCAAAGACAGATTATAGAAAACCAAGTGTAGTGACAGATGGGTGTTTGAAACATTCTGAATCTTCACTTTCCCTCAAACCGCATTCACCATTTCTCACCCATGCACAATGGTAGGGGTCTTCTTCACTCTGATGCTTATTCTACCTACACTCCGAACTTTTTCTGAACAGACAAATGCTATTACTATCCTTTAATCCTCATGTCTAGCAGGTGGAAGGAAAAAATGGATAAACATGCAATCCCATGTAGGACACTTCATTTCTTTAGCCTCTGCTAGGTCTTTAAAACACAACTGAGTAATAGTTCTCCCATCAGTTCCTGTTACATCAGTTGATTGAGGATGAAGAATCTTGAATCTGGTGACTTAAAGTGTTCCTTTCCTATAATTTCAACACTGCCCAACATGTGATAGTTGAGTTGTCTCAGTCACCAAATGATGCTCCAGTTGTGGACTTTTTGGCCTCTACTAAATATATTTACATAGAAATGATACAAACTTTTTTAAAATAGTAGGAAATTAACACTAGTTAATACATTGCGTATCATTATCTTAGAAGTAGTCGTTCAGGTTACAAGATTTAGGAGTGAAAAAAATGATGGAATAATCAAACAAAGAAAGCACAAACTTCTTTTTGATGAACTTACAGATATTAGTAGTAGAATTATCTATCATGTATATACATATGTGTATATATATATACACGTAGACCTATATACATATAATATTTTCTCTTCTTCCTTTTCTCCTTTCCCCTATCCTAATTGTTCTTTCCTTTCAAGCACTTTCTTTCCCTTAAAAATGACCATTTTTATAACCCACATTTCTTTGTTATGAGTTCTCCAGTGTGAACTTTCATAACAAAATAAATTAGTGACATGACAAAAAAGGGGGGGGGAATTAGTGACTTGGCAGTTAAAAATGCCATCATCTGTAACCTAGCAACCTATTCCCTTGAGCTTGTCAAAAGCATACAATAGTCATAGTTTCAGAGCTTTTGGAGTATCTCCTACAACTTTCTTTACCCTTAGTTTGAATGGACCCTTAGTCATTTTCTATTGTAGGATCCCATCCCTATTGATTGGACAGGACAGGATACAAGCTGAGCTAATCAGACTCTTCTCTAAGAATTTAAAATTAGAAAGGGGAAGAGATTGTTATCTTTTGAGTAAGCCAATAAATCTGGATTTGAGAGCCATGTGGTGGCTTGTTCTGCCATGTGGACTGAGGAGTAGGCAAAGTGGGTCTGTACAGGCGAGAATGAGACGGAGGTGTGCAGAAAGGCAGGGACAAGAAATGGAGAGAGACTGTGGCCTGATTTCACAAGGGTTTTCCACTTTGAGATTATTTGAGTTACAGCTGTGCTTACTGCTGAGTAGTTCCCTCAGATGCTTCTGCTCTTACAGAGAGTGATTCCCTTATTGTATCTTGAGTTCGCCTTTGTTACTTACAACCAAAAATCCTAAATAATACAAATTCACATTCTTGTTTTGGAAAGGGATATTAGTGGCTTCTAAATCTTCCATGAAGGTGATCCAATTTTAAGTGATTTTGATGCATATAGGTATAAAATTACGCATGGCCATGGCATAATATTATGAAATTAAAAGTAAAAATCACTTTTTACTCTCAATGCTATTTATTCTTAGTAGTAATACACAGTTTGTAAAAAAAAAGTATGCATCAGGAAAAAAATTGTAAAAATATTTTAATTTTAAGTCTAGTGAGATATGATGAGATTAATGCAAGTTAACTTTGGCCTCTGTAATTATAAGAAAATGGCTTTAGACATTTATGAGTACAATAAACTGCTGAAGAGTACACATGGCTTTTTTTATGGACTCTGTATATAATATCTGTCTTAAAATATACATGCATATATGTGTATATATAAATGTCATAAATATACAAGTGGATATACTTATATCTTATTTTACATAAATGAATTTTATAAATGTTCTGCAGTTTGTTTTTTATTTAGTAATATATCTATGACATGTTCCTAAGTCATAAGATATATTCTAACTTTTTATAAAAGTTATAATATTCTAACTTTTTATAAAAGTTATATCCTAATGAATAAAAATATTGTAGTTTCTTTTTAAATTCCATATTATGTCTTTTTTAATTTTTTTTTTAACCAGGAATTGAACTCAGGATCTCGCTCTTGCCAGGCAGACACTGTGCCACTGACCTATATACCTGACCTGTAATTTCTTTAACAAATATTTAGGAATTAGGTTGTTTCTGTTTCTTTAGTATTATGACCAACGCTACAATTTCTTATCGTGTATCTGAGTGTTTCTATGGGTCTATGTGTAGTAAAAATTCCTAAATCATAATTCTGGGCCCCATGGTTTATGCATTTTAAATTCAAAAAATAATCATAATTAACTCTTTCTATGAGTTTAACTTCAAATAAAATCTCCAGTGAGTGGAATCATATGAGTCAGATGAAGTAAAAAACATGAAGCTATGAGAGGAAAAATGGCTTATGTAACACAACCCGAAAGATCCTAAAGGCTTCCTCATCTGATACAACCAAGGCCAATGGGTTCTTAATACACTAGATTGAGTCACCTCGGTAAGATTCACATTTACCCACATCCTGCCTGGTAGAGCAAGGCATGACAAGTAAAACCCAGTCCCACTGTGGCTGTGAGTACGTGACCTCAGATCCTTGAAAATGAGAATTCTTTCTCTCTCTCCTCTCTTCCAAAAGTCTTTCTGAACAAAATACAAAAATAGTAAGGATTTTTCCTTCAGTTTGGCATTCAGAGAGTAACATTTTATTCCTTATAAGACTCTAGATTGGCTAAGACAATCTAGTGTACTAGTGAGTTTTGTAGTACTATAAGCAAACCTCTGAGATAACTAACTTTTAAGAGGAAAATGTCATTTTGGCCAACTGTTCTGGGGTTCCAGTTCAAGACTGAGTGGCTCCACTACTTCAGCTCTCCGAAGAGGCAGTGCATCATAACAAGACCATATGGCAAAGCAAATAGCCCATCTGGTGAGCCAGGAAACCAAGAGTGACATGGGATGAGCCCAGGGTTCCCCAGTCTGCTGTAAGGACACACTACCAAAGACCTAAGGACCAGCCCCTGAACCTCATTTCCCAAAGGTTTCCTCGCCTCCCAGGACTGGCACCTGATGACCAAGCCTTTAAGACAGGAACACTTGAGAAACACTCAGCAAATCCATGGCAAATGTCCACTTGACACGTGATAAAACTAAAGATCAAAAGTATTTGGTGACTCTCATAGAATCTATAAATTTTCAACTCTAGGTGACACACAGGGGCTCTGGCAGCAAACTAGCCTCCATTAAGCAAGGTCTCTTATCTGAAATAGCTAATTTTGATGCCCTGAATAAACCATTTATGTTCAGCTAGTACAACCCATTTGTTAAGTAATAATTCTCTTTACAACTGGGTATTTGGGAGCCATATAAACACAGCTTCAGGACCTCTGCATTGGGTTGTTAGAGTTTGACTCGTCAAGGTTTTATTGAGTTAAAACCCTTCACATGTTTGAAAAGAACCACTCAGAATTTATTGAGCACAAGCTCTTAGGAAAGAGTTGAGTAAATACTTCTGACAATAAGTCAAAAAGTCCTAAATTAGCAGGATTTTCTGAGAAATTTTGATATGTTAGGAAATCCTTAGAACGATGGAACTGTTTTCTGCAACCACTAGCTGCCCCTCCCACCCACATGGGCACTCAGATTGCCAAAGGTCATTCTTAAATTTCCATGAGCTTGAATTATGTTGCCAAATCAGCAGCAGTAAATGTTAGCGCCCAGAGCACCACTGTGTCCCATTGCCCTGGGTCTCCATTGAGAAATGCATTTCCCTCAAGTGACAAGAGCTCTGCCTTGCAATCAGGGGTGTTAAAAATAGATGTGTGCATGCAAGAGAAACAACTATGGGAAGTGGTTTTTGGCATTTCCTGTGGTCACATGTACATCTGTTACCCACTAACTGATTTCCAGAATGAGATTACAGATAGCTAACAGAGACAATTTGTATACCAAATAACCAAATATCTAACAATTAAAGGCATGTGACTCTCCAGAAGTATAAGTGCAAGATATGGTGAGGACCTGAAGAAGTTCTCAGAATGATTTAGAACCAGATCACATGCTTAAATATTCCAGACAGCCCCTTCCTTTCTCTCTTCTCAGTCTACACACCTTCCTTCACCGATCTCAGGGAGCTACCTAGGAGAACTGTAAAATGAAGCACCATCATCATGCTGATGACTGCACAAGTCCATCTCCAGATCTAGTTGATACTTGTATACAACAACCCTGTGACATCTCCAAATGACTGTCTAGTGACTCAGACTTAAAACAGATCCAAATATAGGGGTTCTGGCTAGCACACAGACCTCCTTTAAGCAGGGTCTCCTATCTGAAATAGCTAATTTCCACCCACTTTGTGGGGATGAAACTATTTCCTATTCTTCTCCAAATGAGTAAATGGTACCGTCACTCACCCAGATGCTCAAATATACCTCTAGGAATCACTGTTGATTCTCTAGTCCAATCCATCATCAGGTCACCTGTACCTCTGTACACTCACAGTGTGTCTTCCAGACCAACCCTCCTCCATCCCAGAATTACTAACATAGGCTGGATTTTACTCTTGATCCTTGGTGACCCATCCTCCCATCTCACTTAGATAAATGTCTTGTCCTACAATGCCTTCCAGAATATAATCCCTGCTGTCTCCTCTGACTTTGCTCATTCCATCCCGTGTATACTTAGTGAGCTCCAATGGCCTGTTTATGTCTTTCAAGCATACAGAGCTTATTGCTCAGAGCCTCTGCTTCTACCTGTTCATGAAGTGGTCTACCGCCAGATCTTCACACGGCTGGGTGAAGAGCATCAGTCCTCCAATCTCAGCTCAATTCCCTGCTCCCTTTCCCAAGCATCCAAATCCTTTTGCTTCTTCCATCCTTCAGTTACTAGCATGTATCACCTTACAAGGTTTCATTTCCACACAGTTCTCATAACTCTCTCAAATTTGCTTTTCTTCTTCATTTTTGGTCTCTTCCTGTAGGAGAGGAGGATCAGGGCCTTGTTTGTCTAGTACTGCATTGAATTCCTAAAGCCTGGCCCATCATTTGCTGAATGAATACCTGGCTTCCTTAGTAGATATGAGTGAAGCCTGTGCTTTACTGTTGGCTCAAGCAAGAGGCTAAAGTACCCCAAAGGCAAAGCATCTTTGATCTCTGCCTTGTGTGAAAATTTCTTCTGAAGAAGGAAATAAAGACTACGAGAGCAGTAAGAACACAAGATCCAACTTGCTTGCTTATTTTCCCAGATGTATAAATTAAAAACTTGCAACAGATGCATTTTTTATTTATTCTGAAAATGTTTATCAAGCACTCACTATACCTAGGGACCATGGTAGTCCCTAAAAAAGTACGCTCTTTTCTTTGGTGCCTCTTGTCAGTGGTGACAAGGACAGTCTCTTCTCTTATGGAACTCATAGTTTGATGGGGGAGACATACGGTTAATGAGTAAACTGCACAAATAAATATTCAGTCATTCCAAGATGAGAGCCAGGAGAAAAAGCACAAGATGCTATGATAGGAAGACCTACCCCAGAGATTCAGAGAAGGACTTCCCGAGAAACTACCAAGCAGGCTTAACATTGAGGCAGACTCACAAGAAAGAATAGCAGCCACAAGGCCAGCACTTATTCCTGTATTATTTCCTTTCCTCTTTCCCTTGCTGCCACTCCCTTTACTAAAAAGGAGACCAGCAGCACAATGCTGGGTACCACACTGAATCTATAAATTGGTCTTGTAAGATTCAGATGGGACACTGAAGGGAAAAGCAAGTGATCCATTTGAGCCAAATCTTTGTAACATGCAAACCTTTATTATTCACCTAGTCACTAAAAATCAGCGTGTAGTGAAGGACTCATTCCAGCAGGGAACAATACCACTATGGCTGCTGCTACTACTGATCATCTTCAGCCATGCTGGTCAACACTGACAGAGACCACATGCACCAGCTAACATCCTAAGCATTTGCTTTCCCAGTCTCCTTTCTCTTCACTGCTATTTTTTGTGCTACAATCAATCATTCATGTAATTTAAATAATTTGACCAAGGTCATAAGAGAAAGTGAAAAACTCAGATTGAAAACCTTGATCTGTTAGCCCTTCTCTTCCTTACCGTCCTATGTCACAAGTCAGTGGTCAATATCATCAACTGGAATCTCCTCTCAAACACCGTGTGTTCAGAAGGTTGCATGAGACAAGTATAGGGCCTATGATGTTTGACACTGTTTGAGCTAAAAGGAGCTTACACTAAAGATTGTGTTGCTTGATTTTGCAGGATGTGAACCTTCCAGGGTAATCTGTTTTTGAGTTACATTTGGTAGTTTTGAGGCACAGTATGCTTTGGAGGTAAGACTTCATTATTTTTCAGACTATTGTGACCACTTTGCAGATAAGCCAACTAAAGCATAGGGCTGACAAAGTCGATGGTCCCCCAACATCTCCAAGCTACAGCTTCATATCTGCAGCATGAGGCACCTAGGTCAGGGCTTCTCTAAGAATCTACTCTTCCCCACCTTCATATCACTCAACTTTAGGTGTAGCAGTCCCCAATTGTCTCTGCATGCCTAAAAAGTATGCTCTTTTCTTTGGTGCCTCTTGTTAGTTTTCCTGTGTGGAACCACTCTCCTTTGACAGCCCAAATGTAGCCACTAGCCATGGGAATGCAGGATACAGAGAATGGTGTCTCTCCTCCATCCCACAGAAAATCAGTGATTTCACAGAGGAAAATTAATGCATCATTAACCAAAACCACCCATCTCTACCACCAGAGACAAGTCTTCTGTGTGCTAGATACCTTCAACTTTCTCCAACCCTGGACACAAGAGGCCTCAAGCCCAGAGATGCACTAAGACAAGAGCCTCTTTAAGCAGGAAAGGACTTCAGCCGTACAACGGACTCATGTGACGTGAGCAATTTGTCCAAGGTCATTTGAGGCTCTCATGAGGAAATCAGGCCACCTGGCTTTTATTCCAAATTTTCTTCTCACTTCTTTGCTCCTTAACTCCAAAGCCCGAACCACATGGCTATGTTGTCCCATTATAAAAGGAGGATTTGCTTCTCTCTTTTTTCTTTTGACTTTCCAAACAAGTGATTAATAAAGGGAATCTTTGATATTCCCTCCTATGTTAAGAAATAAAAAATCTGGGTTTATTTAAGAACTTTAGCTATGAGGAAGGAAAGATAAGAAACAAACATGACAACAGGACAAAAAGAAATAAGATTATAGAAGAAAATATGAGGGCAATCACTTCGTATCTGAGGTCACAAAGTGGCCCAAGAATTAAGGAACTAACTTGTATTATTCAGCTAATACAAAAGATCTTTTTGTTGAATTAATTGCCAGATTCTAAGAGTTGATCTATTCCTACATAAAAAGATTCACAAGACAGCAATTTTGAGGGAAAGTTGTTCCCTCTGGACCCCATAAAAATTCTCTGTCTTCTACTTTGTTTGCTGTCTTATTGACTTCTAGACCCCATAGTCATCTGTTGTTTTCAATATTGTTCATAGGCCCCGAAAGATTCATGTGGTATAAGCTTGAGTCATAGTGTTGCAGTGTTGAAATGGTAGAATCTTTACAAATTGGGCCCCAGGGAAAGGTAACTAGTTCATGGAGTCTCCACCATGATGAATGGATTAATGCCATCTGTAGGACTGAGTCGGGTCTAGTAGGAGTGGAAGTTTCCAAGAGTCCAAATTGTTATAGAAAGAATGAGTTGGGCCCTGCCAGATTCTTTTTTCCTGTCCTGTCCTATGACCTCTCTCCGTTCTACTCTTTTTTTTAAACCATGTTGTAGTTCAGTCAATGGGCCTTTGTCAGGGCACTATTTGGATGTGAGTCAATAAATCTCTTCCCTTTATACATTGTCCAGCCTCAGACATTTTGTTATAGCAAATTTGACCTAAATGGACTAAGGTACCATATAAGATATTTTAGTCTGTGATCTAGATAGTTGTTTCACAACAACAGCAACCATTAATAAGGATTTATAGTTTTCTTGAGCTTTTGTGATTGCCCTGGAAACTGAGCTGCACCATGAATATTATAGAACCTGTGCTACTGTCTTGTCAGTCTTTATCATTCCTGCTTTGAGAAGAAGAACTTAAGATACTACTTAGTCTAGTCAGGGAAATGAGATCCATTTAAGGGGGGGTTTAATCCATCACTTATGCGTCTGCTGTTCAGAAACGGAACTTTAAAATGAATGGCTTGAAAGAAGTTAAGTTAGTGAGTTGTGCATATAAAATGAATATGCACTGCTGAAGATCTTCCAGGCAAGAGAGCCTGCTTGTAGAAACTGTCACAGCTTAGAAAGGACAAAGTAGAAGAAAGAATGCTAGTGAAACTATCCATTGAGTCACACAGAATCTAGGGAATGATACCCAAAAACAAGATAGGTGTTTGAAATGTTTGTGTTCAGCCAAATAGGGATTTAACCATTCTATTAGTGTATTTAAGCACTTTCAATTAATAGATAAATTTTAGCTCCTGGCCATCAACTTACTTCTTTTCATCATATGAATTCTTCTGTCATTCATTATTTATTCAGCAGATACTCACTGAACACCTCCTTTGGGTCAGGCACTGTCCCAAGCTTTGGAAGGGCTGAACATAACAAATAAGCAGGCATTTAACTACTTTATTATATTTTTAAAACTTTCTTCTATCCTGCAATGCATTGTTTTTTGTACTTCTGCAGTGTATTGATCCACGGAGGAACTATTGTATTAGGTCACCAGCTCCTACAGTTACTATGGTGCTCTGTGGTGATAGTACAAAATGATAGTACCAATAAAGACAGGTCATTAGACAGGACATTCCCAAAGCTGGTTCCATGCAAACTTCTATGCCACTTCACTCACCCAACAACAGGGTGATCTTTCCAAAGTGTAATCCTGCTCATGGAACCCCACTGCTTTTATAGGGTATCCCACATTTGACCAAGAAGCTCAGAAGCTGAAGGTATTCTCCAGGACCCTGCCTGCCTTTACAACCACAGCCCTCAGGCATCACATGTCCTCCCTGAACTCCAGATTCCCTTTGGATGCTCCAGCTGAGCAGGATCCTTACTGGTACCACCTTGGATGGCACTTCCTCTAGATGCTTCCTACCTACCCACTCAAAATCCAGTTGCCTCTTAATGTTGTCTCCTATTTTTAAAATTTTCCTTTATATAATTTAAAACCACAAGTATATGTGCTTTCTATTATAACATCTGTCTCCCAGTAGACTCTAAGCTCTTCAGAAAGAGGGCACTGGAAGATACGATGCTTCCATGTCCAAGCAGCCACTGAGAAATGAAACTTAGAATGTGCTCAAGAAAGATTTATTGGGAAAAAAAGAAATAAAATGAAGTAAGGACAAAATTCATTTATCTGTAAATATACAAGTATACATACTTATTTTCAGAGTACTGAGGAAGAAAGAAAAAAATCTAGGGAAATAAATTATGGCAAAATGTTGGTGAGGCTTCCTAAGGATTCCTGCCAGTGAAATAGACCATAAAATGTATCTGTAACTACAGGGAAAAGAAAAAATATATCAACCAAGCTAGATTAGCAATTTTTAATTGAATTTAATTTAATTTTTAATAGAATTCTAAAGAAGCAATTCAGGTATTCTAGTGGTACTGACTCAATAAAAATAATCAAAAATATTTACTGAAAGAATGAATGGAAAATGATTGAATAAAGCATAAGAAGTCAGAATATGAGCTAACAAACCATTAAAGCATGACCAAACAAAAAGTGCATAATCATAAGTGAAAGAAATCAATCCAAAAAGGCTATACACTGCACAATTCTAACTATATGTTATTCTGAAAAAGAAAAAACCATGGATACAGTAAAAAAAAATCCATGGTTGCCAGGGACTGTCACAGGGAGGTAGTGAAGAACAGAAGTAGTGAAGAACAGAAGAATTTTAAGATACTACTGTGTGTGAAACAATACTGATGGATACATGGATACATGTTATTATACATTAGTGTAAAACCACAGAATATATGTCACCAAAAGTGAAATCTAGAGTGAACTATAGACTCTGGGTCATTATGATGTCTCAGTGTAGGTTATCCATTATAACAAATGAACAACTATGGTATGAGAGGTCAATAAGCAAGAGTGTTGGGATTCACATGTGGGGAGAAGGGCCATATAGGAAATCTCTGTAACTTCCTCTAAATTTTGCTGTGAATATAAATCTGCTTTAAAGTAAAATTCTAAGTGAAGATAGAGTATGAGACCTAAACACAGGATTGTAGTTAGCAATCAAAAAAGAAAGATCTCCTGAAAATAACAAGGGACCATTAAAAACTTCCAACAACTGCCAGAAAATGCAAAGAAAAACAACATAAACTGATTGTAGTCAATGGAAATTCAGGAGTCAGCACAAATAACATACAAAACCTGTTAAGAGAAGTAATAGCAGAAAACTTTCCAAACATGGAAAAAGAATTTGACATACAGATAAGTTAGGCCTATAGAGCTTCAATTAGTCACAGCTAAGTGTGGTGGCTCTTCCTATAATCCTAGCACTCAGGAGGCTAAGGCAGGAGGATCATTGCAAGTTTGAGACCCGCCTGGGCTACAAAGTGAGGTCAAGGTTAGCCTGAACTGCATAATGAGATCCTGTCTCAAAAAAAAAAAAAAAAAAAAAAAAAAAAGACGAAAAAAAGAACTTCAATTAGTTGTAACCAAAATAAATCTACACCAAGGCATATAATAAGCAAGATTCCAGAAATTCAGCATAAGAACACAAAAATATTAAAAGATGTTAGAGAAAAAAATACAAATAACCTATGGAGGAAAGTCCATCAGAATCACAGCAGACTTCTCAACACAATCTCTTAAGTCAAGGAGAGCTTAGACTGAAGTATTGCAAGCCCTGAAAGAAAACAACTTCCAACCAAGACTGATATATCCTGAAAAATTACCTTTCAGAATTAATGAAGAAATAAAATCCTTCCATGAAAGAGTACAACTGAAGAAATTGATGACAACAAAATCATCTCTAAAAAGCATTCTGAAAGGTATTCTAGAAAGATAAAACAAAGCTCCAAATTCCAAGAGTACCTATAGAAAGAAGCCATAAGCAGAAGCAGCAATTAAATAGAGGGGAAAGACAGGGAATCATCTACAAGAAAATTATATGGTAAAGGCAAACCAATACATATTAGTTATAACTATCAGTGTAAATGGTCTCAATTCACCAATCAAAAAAAAATAGACTATCAGAATTGATCAGCTTACAAGGTACAACATTATGCTGCATTCAAGAAGCACAATTAACTTGAAAAGAAATTCATAAACTGAAAGTCAAAGAATGGAAAACAATACTCCATAAAACAGGAAACCAGAAAAAATCAGGGGTATTTATTCTGTTTGCAGAAAATATGAACTTCGACACAGATTAAAAGAGATAAAGAACAACATTATATACTGGTTAAGGGTAAACTACAAGAAGGAGAGATAACAATCATGTATATATGTAACAAATGCAGAGTCACTCACCTATATAAATCAAATATCAGCAAATATAAAAAATCAAGTAATTTTGTAATAGAGAATTTAATATTCCATTGTCACAAATATATGGAACAACTAGACAAAAAAAATCAATAAAGAAATATGAGAACTGAACCAAACCTGTGAACAAATGGGCTTAATAGATGTCTGCAGTGGTCCACCCAACAACATCAAAATACACATTCTTCACAGTGGTTTATGAGATGCTTTCCAAAATAGACAAAATACTAGCCCACAGAAAATGCTTAAGTAAATATAAAAGAATTGAAATTATCCCATGCATATTATCAGACCGTAGCACAATAAATTTGAAACTCAGTGGCAAATGAAATCACAAAAACTTCATAAACACATGAAAATTAAGTAACTCCTTACTGGCTAACCAAAAGATCATAGATAAAACTAAAGAAGAAATTAAATGATATCTACAGTTAAACTGTAATGGCAATACATTTCAGAACTTATGGGATGTGATGAAAGCAGTACTAAGAGGAAAATTAATAATGATGTACTCTCAGATCAGGAAAACAGAATGAGCTCAAATAAACAATCTAATGTTGAACATCAAACTTCTAGATAAAGAACAAATCAAGCCCAAAGCTCACGTAAGAGAGGAAATTATAAAGATCAAATATTAATGCAGCTTAGACTAAGAAAAAATTACAAAAAGAAATGAATCAAAGAGTTGGTTCCTTGAAAGATTAAATAAGATTGACAAATCGTTCACAAACCTAATCAAAAAAAGGAAAGAATATTCAAATTCATGCAAATAAGAATGAAAAGGTTGAAATCACAGTGGACCCTGCAGAAATCCAGAGGATCATCACAGAACCTTTGAGAATCTTTACTCTAATAAAATAGAAAACAGAAGACAGATTCCTGGGCCAAGGATAAAGCTCAGTGGTGAAGTACCTACCTGGCAAGTGTGAGGTTGTAAGTTTGGTTCCTGTTACTAAAAAAAAGAAAAAGAAAGATGAAGATAAAGACAAAAAAAAAAAGAAGAAGAAGGGGAGGAAAAAGAAGAGGAAAAGAAAGAGAAAAAAAGAGAAAGAGGAGAAGATGGAAGAAGAAAGATTACTAGATGTATATGAATCAATTTGAATCAAGGAGATTTAAAAATTCTAAATAACCCATATCAGCCAACTAAGTTGAAAATGTAATTTTACAACATGCTAACAAAGAAAATCCCAGTTCCTGCCAGATTCAGTGCTGAATTCTATAAGAAATTTAGAAAATATCTAATATGATTACTTGTCAAACTCTTTAAAGAAATTGAAAGGGAAACAATACTCCTAAAGTCATTCCTAGAAGCAAGTATTACTCTGACACCAAAACCAGAGAAAGACCCAACCAAAAAAGAGGCCAGTCTCCCTCATGAACATAAATGCAAAATTTCTCAACAAGATACTGGCAAACAAAATGTAGCAAATCATCAAGAAGATTATGTGAGGAGCAAAAATGACGGATAGATAACAGCAGGCTACAGAAGCTCCCTGAGATAGTCAACCTAGAATTCAACATAATACAGCATGGGGAGTCCTGAACAGAGGGAGATGAATTATCTCATCCCAAGAAGAAAACAAGGTGAGAAGAACCAATCAAACATACAGTCCCAGTGCTACTATTGGAACAGCTGAAGGTTCAGTGCTCCCGCTGCAGCGCCCAAATCTGAATGGCAGCAACTTACCAAACTGTCCAAAATCTCACCACATTGACTTGCTGGAGGTGCAGTCAAACTGGGTCGGGGATTGGCAAGCCGAACCGATTGCTAAACTAGCGGGGAACCTGCATTGACCTGTGGTGAGTGACAGGAATAAAACCATTCCACAGAGAAGGGGACTCCAACAGACAACATTCTGGAACTGGGCAGGACTGGCAGGAACAAGGGGCAGCAGTGACTTCAGTCAGTTGTTCATTTCCCAAATGGGATTGGTGGAGTGAGCTTGGTCTGGCTCACATGACCTGGCTGAGACCCAATAGGTTATCTGAAATCAATTCTCTATGGTGGCAGCACACACTAATGCAGTGAAGGCCTCAGCAAGTTGACTGACCAAGAGGGGAGGGGCCAGCATATGCTGTACCTGTTTGCAACTCACTAGCACACTGCAGTGGGAAGGTTCATCTAGCCAGCACACTTCTGAAGAATTATAACCAACAAAGAAAGAAACTGGGGCCTCCTGGAAGAAACAAAAAAGATGGGAAGAGGAAGCAACAAGAAAAAGTCCCCAGGTCCCAACCCTGAGAACATTGACCCAGGACAGGTAAATATAAAGGAGAATGAGGACAGCAAACATGTAATATCAGACACAGCACCAGTAGACATAAAGAGATATCTTCGGGACCTCATAGACAAGTTCAAAAGGGAAATATTTAGCCAAGTAAAGAAAGACATAAGATTAATAAAAGAGATGCTAAGCACCCCTCAAGAAGACACAGATGGAATAATGGAGGAACTCAAACAAAGGAGAAAACCATTTGATGAAGAATATAAACAAAATATAGAATACATGAAGCAGATTCAAAGAGATTACCAGGAAATTAAAAACTCTATGGAAAGCTGGCAAAATTGCTTGAAAGAAACTAAGGATAGATTATCCAAACTGGAGGACAGGTTTGCAGTGTGGGATTATGAAAGGAAAAACTTTTTTAAAATAGCAAAAAAAAAACAAGCAGTAATAATACAAAGGCTAGAAGATGACAAGTGGATCTATAACTTGAGAATAAAGAATGTGAATGAAGAAGTGGAGCTACAAAGGAACTACAAAGGCTATTCACAGAAATAATTAAGGAAAATTTCCCAAACATAGGAAGAGGAAATGATATGCAGATGTACGAGGCACACAGAACTCCAGCCACCTACAACCAAAACAGAGCCACACCCAGGCATATAATAATCAAGATCCCAGAAATTCAACATAAGAACAGAATATTAAAAGCTGTTAGAGACACGAAACAGATCACCTATAAAGAAAGGCGCATCAGAATCATGGCAGACTTCTCCACAAAAACCATCAAGTCAAGAAGAGACTGGAGTGAAACATTCCAAGCCCTGAAAGAAAATAACCTCCAGCCCAGATTGATATACCTTGCTAAACTATCTCTAGAAATTAATGGAGAAACAAGATGCTTCTAAGACAAAGAAGAACTTGGTAAATTCACGACTACTAATCCAACTCTACAGAGAATACTGCAGGGCATTCCAGAGAGAGAGAAAAGTACCAGGATCCAAGGAACAGTGACAGAGAGGCCTCAGTGAATGGAGCAGAAAACAGAATGAAGAAGACAAGCAGACAACTGATGGCAAAAAAAAGAGCATAACAGAAATGAGACAGAGAAGGTTGGTTATAATCTCTAATATAGATGGCCTTGATACACTAAATTTAAAAAAATAACCACATGTAGAGTAGATCAGGAGGTAGGGTCCACCAAGATGCTATTGTTAGAAATATAATTAACATGAAAAAGAGTACATGGACTGAAAATCGAATATGAGAAAACAATGCTCTATGTGACAGAGAACCAGAGAGTAATAGGGGCAACTAGACCAGTATTTGTGGATAGGTTAGAAAGGCAGGCTTTAATAGGTAAAGGAGTACAATTACAGTTCAAGTCCAGGAGAGAGAAGGTTTGCAACCACTTAGGTAAATAGCAGGTTGCCCCCTGACACACACAATTTAAAACGAAGGCTCTGGTGAGACCCAAAAATGCAATGTACCCTGGGGAGGTGAAAGGGGAGAGAGAATCTTTAAAAAGATGGCAGAAGATATTGTTAATAGTGTATCAGAATTTAAAACCCACATTGCTTGCACCACTCTGCTTAGATAGATTTTATTCTGTCCCAGTTTGTCTACTTGCATTAGATTTGAGGGCACAGACAGCTATCCCAAAAACATCAGGATATAGCACAATAATCATCTTTAATTTCCTATTAACTTAATCTAGAGCCCTGTATGACTTGTACTGTTTTATCATGACTGATCTTAGTTAAATCTGGTTTGTTTGATTGTTTGGTATCGACAGATTTTATTCAAAACTGATACGATTGATAGTATCAAGGCTGAGAGTATAGACAACTACACTGAAGATGATACAACTCACTAGGATATACATTCTGGTTTGATTACTGCCTGTTTTTGAAGTTTTATACTATATACTAAGTTGTATCTTTATTAATACTGTTATGTATTGATATATTCAATTATACTATGTCTGATGATATAGCCAATTCTATTGAAGATAACAAGAGACAAGACAGGAACTATAGTAGAACTCCTTGAACCATGGTCTTACGTCTTTTTCATTTCGTGTGTTCATAGGAATGTTTTGTTTTGCCTTGCTTTGTTTTGTTTCTCCCTCTAAGGTAGAAAGGATAGAAATACATGTTAAGACTCATGCATGTGTAGAACCTATAAACAGTTTATGAGAACTGATCTTATGACACATGATGAAATGAACAGATACTTTGAAGAAAAAAGACACTAAAGTACCCAGTGCTGATCCTGGAGTGTCATAACATGAAACCCAGCAATAGTATTATTCTCTGTTTAGAGTGATATTAGCCTGCTTGGGTTTGTTCAATCACAACATAATTGAAGATATGGATAACTGCATGTATGTTTAAGTGTATAGGATTGATAACCATATTTCTAAGTTTTTGTTGGATAGTTGAACAGAACTGTTTGCAGTCTCACTGTTTGAATCTCCACTTTATATGCTCCACTTCAGTATCTTGAATAACTATTTGTAAGAGGAGAATCTGTAATCATCAACTAGTGATTTCTTACTGTTTACTTTTTTCTTTGAAAGTATGTATTATTTCTACCTGCTTTCTATTTTGCTTGGTCTTTCTTTAAATAATTTCTTTTAAAAGACACCACAGTACCCAGTACTGATCCTGGAGTGTCATGATGTGAAATCCAGCAATACTATTATTATTTGTGCAGAATGATTTTAGCCTGTGCTAGTTTGTTTAATCTCAACATAAATGAAGATATGGATAACTGCATGTATGTTTAAGTGTATAGGATTGATAACCATATTACTAAGGTTTTTTTTGGATAGTTGAACAGGACTGTTTGCAGTCTCACTGTTTGAATTCCACTTTATATGTTCCACTTTTGTATCATGAATAACTACTTGTAAGAGGACAGTATGTAAACATCAACTAGTGATTTCTTATTGTTTATTTTTTCTTTGAATGAAGTATTATTTTTACCCATTTTCTGTTTTGTTCAGTCTTTCTTTAAATAAAAATTTTAAAAAAGAAGATTACGCATGATGACCAAGAAGGATTCACCCCAGGAGTATAGGGATAGTTCAACATATGTGTATCAATAAATGTAATACACCATATTAAAAGAACCAAGGACAAAAATCATATGATCAGCTCAACAGATACAGAAAAAAAAATTTGACAAATGACTTTTCCATTCATTATTTTAAAAACTCTACAGAAAATTGGAATTGATGGTCTTTATCTCAATCTGAGAAAAGCCATCTATGACAAATAGCAAACATCATATTAAATGGTCAAAAACTGATACTTTTCTCTCTAAAATCAGGTATAAGAAAATGATGTCCACTATCACTACTCCTACTCAGTGTAGTTATGGAAACATTAGCTAGAGCAAGTAGACAGGAGAAAAAATAAAAAGAGTGAAGATGGGTAAGTAAGAAGTTAAATTATCTTTATTTGCAGATGACATGATATTCTATATAGAAACCCCCAAAATTCCATCAAAAGACTTCTAGATGTAATCACCAGATTCAGTCTCATAATTGGATACAAATATCAATAGCATTCCTGTACACAAATAATAAACTCACTGAAAGAGAAATTAGGGAAATCATGTCTTTCACAGTATCACTGAAAAGAATAAAGTACACAGGAATCAATCTAACAAAAAAAAGTAAAAGAGCTCCATATTGAAAAGTACTCTGAAAAAGAACATTGAAAAAGCATCAGAAAATAGAAAGATATCCCTTGCTCATGGGTAGGAAGAGTAAACATAGTAAAAATGACAATATTTCCAAAATTGTTATAAGATTCAATGCAATCCCAATCAAAATACCATTAGCATATCTCACAGAACTAGAGAAAACATTCCTAAAATTCATTTGGAACCAGAAGAGACCTAGAATAGCACAAACAATTTGGGCAGCAAATGGAAAGCAGGGACATCACAAACACTGACTTGAAATTATACCACAGAGTCACTATGATAGAAACAGCATGCTACTGGGGAAAAAAAAACCTAGACCCAAAGATCAATGGAACAGATTAGAAGAGGCAGAAACAACTTCAAACACACTCATCCTTTTAAAAAAAGGGCCAAACACATTTTCTGGGAGAAAGAAAGCCTCTTTAATAAATGCTGCTGGAAAACTAACTTTCTACATGCTGAAAACTAAAAGTCTATCACCATGCACTAAACTCAAGTCAGAAGGAATCAAAGATCTAAATATTAAAACAGAAACACTGAGACTGCTGAAAGACTAAATAGATAGAACTCTTGAAGAAATAGAAGTAAAGACTTCATTAATAAAACCACAACTGCATGGAAAATACTACAAAAAATTAACAACTGTGATCTCATTTTATTAAAAAGCATTTGCACAGTAAATGAAATCACCAACAAAATGAAAAGACAACCCACAAAGAGGGGGAAATCTTAGCCAGTTGTTCAGAAAAAGGACTAATATCTACTACCTATAAAGAATTAAAAAATCTCAGTCCTTCCATATTTAAAGACCCAATCCAAAAATAGACATCTGAAATGAATAGACAATTCTCGGAGATACAAATGTCAAATAAATATCAAAAAAATGTTCCACATCTATGTTCATTCAGGAGATGCAAATTAAAACAGCACTGAGATTCTATCTCACTCCACAAAGAATAGCTGCTATCAACAAATCAACCAATAACAAATGCTGACAGGACTGTGGAGAAAAAGGAACCCTCCTCCACTGTTGGTGTGAGGGAGGACTGGTGCAACCACTGTGGAAGTCAGTACTTTTGAGATTCCCCAAAATGCTTGGACTGGACGTTCCTGTTAGCCCAGCTACTCTCTTTCTTGGTATCTTCGCAAAAAAAATTAAAAGCATCATACCACAGCAACATATTTGCACCTGGGTTTATAGCAACATGGTTTGCAGTAGCTAAAGCTTGGAAGCAGCCCAAATGCCCCTCAACCAATGAATGGATAAAGAAGATGTGTTTTTTTAAATACAATGGAGTAGTGCTCAATCATAAAGAAGGATGAGTTTCAATTAATTTATAATTAATTGAAATAGGTGTTGATGATCTTCTGTAATGGAGTAGTGCTCAATCATAAAGAAGGATGAGTTTCGATTAATTTATAATTAATTGAAATAGGTGTTGATGATCTTCTGTAATTCTACAGAGTCTGTAGTGATTTCACCTTTTTCATTCCTTATTGTATGAAGTTGAGCTTTTTCTTTCCTTTTTTAATAAGGTTGGCTAGGGGCTTATCAATTTTATTTATTCTTTCAAAGAACAAACTCTTCACTTCATTGATTCTTTGGATTGTCTTCTTAGTCTCTACTGCATTAATTTCTGCTCTGATTTTTATAATTTCCTCCCTTCTTCTGGCTTTGGGATTGACTTGCTCTTCTTTTTCTAGATGTTTGAGTTGTAGCATTAGGATATTTGTATTCATTCTGTTTTCCTGATATGGGAACTCAAGTGCAATAAATTTTCCTCTGAGGGCAGCTTTCATAGCATCTGACAGATCCCGGTAAGTTGTATTTGTATTTTTGTTTGCTTGTAGTTATTGTTTAATTTCTTCTTTAATTTCCCCTGTGACCCACAGATTGCTTGAGTGTGTTATTCAATTTCCATGTGTTTGTGGGGTTTTGCAGTTTCTTTTATAATTAATTTCTAGTTTCATGGTGCTATGATCCAATAACATACAAGGGATAATTTCAATCCCTTTGCATTTATTTAAATATGTTCTGTGGGCTACTATATGGTCTATTTTAGATAATGTCCCATGTACTGCTGAGAAGAATATGTATTCTGATGCTTTTGGATGGAACACTCTGTATATATCTATTTGTTCACAGGTGTGATTCAGTTCTCTTATTTCTTTGCTGATTTTCTGTCTAGTTGATCTGTCCCTTGGTATCAATGGTGTATTAAGGTCTCCTGTTATAATTGTTTTATTGCTAATTTGGTTTTTCATTTGTATTAATACTTGCTTTATATAACTGGGTGCCCTGGAATTTGGTGCATATATATTTAAGATTGTTATCTCTTCCTCTTGAAGTTTTCCCCTAACCAGTATGTAATGTTCTTCTTTATCTCTTCTGATCATTCTTGGTTTGAAGTTCACATTGTCTGCAAGCAGAATAGCTATGCCTGCTTTTTTGGGTGTTCCTGTTGCATAAAGTATTGTTTTCTATCCTTTGACTTTCAGTCTGTGAGTATTCTTTTGGGTTAGATGGGTTTCCTATAGACAGCACATGGTTGGATGTTGTTTCTTGATCCATTCTGCTAGCCTGTTTCTTTTAATGTTGAATTGATACCATTGACATTAATGGTTATAACTGTTATATATTGGTTTATTGCTGACGTGTTATCTTTCTGCTGTTGCATCTTTATCTTTCCATTCTGTTTAATTGTCTGCTTTGCTTGGTGGTTTCTTCCTAAGTGTATCTAAACTGTCTTTCAGTATTCTTTGCAGGGCTGGCTTGCAGATCATGAACTTCTTCAGCTGTTCTTTGTCATGGAAGTATCTTATTTCTCCATTTCTTAGAAGGACAGTTTTTCAGGGTATATCAGTCTAGGTTGGAAATCATTTTCCTTTAGGATCTGAAATACTTCACTCCAGAGACATTTATAATTAATTGGATAGACCCTGAGACCATGCTCTTAAGTGAAATAAATCAGACACATATGTATATTGCATTGTCTGTCTGGTGTGAGAAACTGTAAGTTTAAATAAGAACCAATATGTATAATAGATATTGTGAAACAGGAAAAAATTATTCAAAAGGAAAAGGGAATTCAGTGAGAATAAAAGGATAAAATTGAAACAAATCTTTGTAAATAAGGAGAAAACAAAGAGTTGAAAAGAGGGGAGATGAGTGAGATAAAAGGGAGAACTAAAATATATCACATACAGGTACAAATTCCCTATTATGAATGTCATCATTATGCATATCAAAACTATACTAATAAACTTAATTGCAAAAATAAATTCTACTAAGTAAGATAAAATACATAACAAGAAAGTGTTCAGTGATAATAAACTTTCTAGTAAAAATAGAAGCGATATCATAAAATAGTAACACATTAGAAATGTGACTGTAGAAATGTGCCAGGTAGCATTACACAATCTTTACATACACTGACTCAGTTAATTCTCACAACTACTTGTATAACATAGGTTTTATTATTAGTTGCATTTGATGCACAAGGTAACTGAGGTACATTGAATTCTCAAAATGCCTTTTGTCTCCCAGCTGTTGTATGACAGACTGAGAATTCTAATCCAGGGTACCTGGATCAGGCCTCTGAGGCTTTAACTATTGTCCTTAAGAAAATAAACATACGTATGGGCATATGCGATGTCTATTGCTCCAAAGAGCAAATTCACTCTCACCCATGGTACATAATGAGATTTATCCAAATTTTGATTTTTATGATATTAAGAAAAGGACTTTAGTCTTTGAGTTTAAAGAGAGGTTTTGAAAAGGAATAAGTGTCCTAACTTTGTAGAGACACCTGAATAAATGCCACCCAGACATCATAAATCTTCACAGAAACAGAAGCATTTAATCAGCAAATATTTATCTTATATCTAGCAACCATGGGATACTGCTAGGGCTTGGAGATTCAGCAGTGATCCAAGTAAGCACAGTGCAGCTCTCAAGAAGCTTTTAAGTGAAGGAGACAGCCAATAAATGGAAAATTCCTCAATAATCCCTGCTATCCCAGGAGTCAGGTAAGAAATGTTAACGATGGAAAATTGCCTAAGTTGTGATGTGAATAGGTATAACTTCCCACAGATAAATGTAATCATGTATTGCAAATATACTAATAAAATGAGAAACTGAAAAATGCTTCAATAAAGCTGAAACTTTCAAAGAAAGACAAGCAAAAAGGGTGCTATGCACAAAGAGAAGTGAGAACATCAGGAAGGTGGTGGGCCTGGCAGGAGTGGCTCACAGAGCAATGGAGCTGTGGAGGTCTGGCCTCGTTCCTCAGCATGCCTTTGCCACGTCAGCTAGAAATCAAATCCTGCCAGCCTACACTAGCGATGTGGCATTTGGCAAAGGACAGCATCTCTTTTGTCTCCATTTTCATGTCTGTACAATGTGACTAATATACTTTCTGAATGTAGTACGAGGAGAATGAGATAATAATTACACAGTAGTTAGAACTAGCAGGTAGTCACCCTTAAATAAATAAGAGCCAGTAGCATTATAAAGAATAGTATCACAGTATTATCTCAAAACCAGAGATCTAAGTCTAATAAATTTGGAAATATATTAGAGGAGTTATAGATATGTGGGACTATTTCAAGGTCATTGCCAAAATAAACTGTCACATCAAAGTACTAAGGTGTCTGTCCAACCACCTGCAGGATCTACCCAAGGGCTTTCTGGAAGTTATCTCCCAGCTTTTCAAGCTCAACATGAGTCAGAATTCCTATGCTCAAAGAAAGAACAATCTATTCGTTTTTTTCCCTGAAACTTAGTTGTGTGTAGCTAGTATCCCAGACATCTCACCCTGGTACTTTGAAGCTTAATTAAGTTACTTAGTTTGTAGTAAGGATCCTGGATTTTTCCTCTATCTTGAACCAGTTTTTGATGTATTGCTGTTACATGATGCTAATCATAATTATAATTTTGTATCTTTATGAGTAAAGGTAAATTCTTTAAATTTCAATATTAGAAATTACTTTAAAACACAAAAAACATTTGAATATTTCCATGTTATTTCAACTTCATCATGGCTTGATAATATGAAGCCTTGAGTGTTATCTTTAATTTGCCTGGTTTCTGCATTTCCAGTAAGAAAGTTAGTTAGAGATTCACATTTTCTATAGGAAGTAGAAAAGACTCTAATGAAGAGAAATATACTGGGAGTCAGTCTTCCTGCCAGTGGCATGGTGTCCCAGCAAGTTTTCAGCATAGCTCAGGGTGGGAAAGATGGGGAAATATCTACCCTAACCCTCACAAGGATTGGGACAGGGGAGCTGAAAGAGCTGGTCACCAGGCCTGAATATAGGGACAGAAATATATACAGCTCTCATGAGTCATTAAATGAAATCTCCAGAATACTAGGGCCCCCCTGAACTTTGAAACCTGGATTTAGTCCAGACATGAAATTTGAAAAGGCATTCTATGGAATGCTTTCATCACCTCTGCTGTTTTGCCTTTTTCATGTTGGTTAAGAATACAAGACAATTTCTCGTAACTGCTCCCTGTGATTGCCATGCTAACAAAGCTGTTTACATAAAAAGTAGGAAAATTTCAGCATCAAATGGCATGTGGATCTTGTAAATGTTAAGAAGCTTAATATCCACAGAACTGTACCCATCTGTAATGACTCCATCTAGATGCTAATTATAATTCACTTTTACTGGTATATTTAATAGTGATCACTGTTATTCACTGTTTAGTGAGCAAGAGACACAGACCTCTATTTATATGAAGTCATCACGCTGGTCAAATGAGTGACAAAAAAGACAAATCACAGAGAATAGATACATGTATGCATACAAATGCACTTGTTAGCTAACTTTAAAAATCACTTACATTCCTAATGAAGAGACTATCAATGTTGAATCAGTAATCCTGAATTCCCAACATGGGCACATGTCTCCTTTGCAGCTGGGCTCGTGCCATTCTCATCCTGGGCATAAGACTAAAATCTTACAAAAAGCACAAGATTTGGTGCTACCATTTATTCTCCCAAGGTTCTTTCCACTTTAAGCAAACCCTCCTCACAAAAGAGAGGTGTGCTTATTTGTATTTTCAGTTAAGTTCAATATCTATCCACATTTCCTGCAGATGAGTCACTCATGCAGCTCACTGAAAAAAATAAATTGAAAACCAAAGCACTGCAAAATTAAGGATCAAAGACGTAAAAATGACGTAAGCCCCTAATAGGTATGGGTAAAGGATTTCATCAGCCAGCAAGTCAATCAGCACACCAGAACTGTGATGCCAGGGAGACTGCTTTGGGGGATTTTCCCCTGGGAATCAGTGCAGCAACCCTCTCTGAAGCATCTGTGCCACTCTGGCTCATCAGACATTTATAAACAAAGTGAACATTGACAAATGGTCAAGACACTAAACCACAGTCACCAGGTTCTTATATGAGGAAAGATCTTGCACTTGCTCCCAAGGATAGCTATGGAAAAGGTGTATAAGATGTCTCTGTAAATACTAGGCCTAAGTGGAGTGGAAGACCACGGGAAAATAAAGCAAACTCACCACTTACATGGTGCAAAGGCAGAGGAGGCGTCAGTTTTCAGCGTGTGTTTTGGCTGCTTTTCTCTCCTTCCTGAGACAAAATGCCTGTCACCCAAAATTAAGGAAGGAAGAATTTATTTAGTTCACAGTTTGTGAAGGCTTTAGTCCATAATCAGCTCTGAGGCAGGGTGATACGGCACAGGACAACACTTCAAGGCAGCAGAAGACAGCAAAAGCAACAAGATCAAAGGGGGGGGCAAGCCTTTTTGCTTCCCTTCTATAGTATGGCTACCACCCCCTAGGATCAGTGTAGCACTCACACTGCCTCGATGGCCTCCTCTTGCACAATGAGAATGTTTACAAAGTGAGGACCCTAACCCCCTGCTGAGTCACTTAACTTCTAGACTTCTCAAGTTGGCACAATGTGTCAACCATAATCCACCCCTTGTCCACTTGACAACCAGACACATTTCTTTAAACAGTTTCCAGATACAAAAACATATCATCATTTCACAACTTGAACATTATAACACAGCTTTAACCTTAATCCTTAAGAATCAGTACTAAATCTATCAACATTATATTACATTAGAACCATAACATTTCACTCTTGGGCCCCCGAAGACTAATGAAGATCCCTTTATACAAAATGCATTTAATCCATCTGCAAGAGTTGTCAAAGTCCTAACAGTTTCAGCATTGCTGAGAAATTCAAATCCCAAGTCTCCTTCAAGATGTAAGGCAAACGCTTAGTTGAAAACCCCTATACAAATGAAATTTAGACATTTCTGACTTCAATGGTGCAAAGCAACCATTTTCATTCCAATAGTTACAAACGGGGTAGTACAAAGAATTGGGAACAAAGCAAGTCCACAATCCAGCAGAGCAAACATTAAGTCCTATAGTTCCATGTCCAGCATCTGAAGCAGTCTGTGGTGAATTGTGAGTTTCAAAGGGCTTCTGTGGCATTTCCGGTGGTTACACCTCCCACAGCTTCTCTCTTTGGCCTACTTTGCTCCCTCCTTGCAGCTTTCTATAGATGACCCACATTCAAACTTCTGGAGTCTCCACTGCACCTTTGGCTTCACCCTCACAGTATCATATACTGTCCTCTCTAGAGCACACTCCCTGATCTCCCAGAACTTCTGAAATCTTAATGGGAAACTTCTTAACCCCCAAACTCTTGCATTCTTCATGCACCTAAAACCAGTGCCATGTGGATGATGCTGAGGTCGGCTGCTAGTTGGAGCAGTAGCCACACTTCCTTTTTTCTTAGCTGTGGGGACAGAGTTCTTGGATTGTTGAGCACTCTGAATCCAATTCTGAGAAACAAATTTTCTATGCCACTGCCATTCTGGAGCATGGTGCTCTGCAGCTTTCTCCTTAAAGCAAAGTCTTTCATCTTTGCAGTTTTGGAGATGAAAAGGGTAGAGACTTACCGCTTCTTGTGATCCCCTCAGGCCATCTTTCATATTCTCCTATTCCTTCTCAGCAATTGAGATTTCCTCAGCTCTGTCTTTGCAGTTCACAGTTCTATGGAGCTTTCTTTCTGGCCAAACTCACAATGTTATAAATCATCCTGCTGGTCTTAATGCTCTTGATTTACAACATAAATCTGCCTAAAAGCTCCCAACAATAGCCATGTCATGGCCTCAACATTAGACTGCCTTGAAATTTTTCCTGCCAGATTAATTAGTCTGCCACCCTTAGCTCAGTCTCAGGCAAAGTTTCTGGACACAAGAAAAGTACAAAAAAAAATTCTGTCAAGCCATAACGTACCTCATCTACAGTCCAACAACCAATGAAATGCAGTCCTTCTTCCCAGCGCAAACCTCCCAAGCCTGGCCTTTACTGACAGGATTTCTATCAGCCTTCTGTCCTGAGTTCTGACCAGCATCCCCCATACAGCCTATGATAGTCCAGCTTTAATCTTTCAGACAACATCTCTGAACCTTCTTAAACTCTTCCCACAAGCAATTCCCAAAAGCTCTTGAACCACTTGGTGAGGTATAGTCACAGTAATGACCTCACTCCTGGTAACAAATTATATCTTGGTTGCTTTTCTCTCCTTCCTGAGACAAAATACCTGACATCCAAAATTAAGAAAAGAAAGATTATTTAGTTCACGGTTTGTGGAAGTTTCAGTCCATAACCAGCTGGCTCTGAGGCAGGGTAGTATGGCACAGAGACAACACTTCAAGGCAGCAGAAGACATCAACAGCAATAAGATCAAAGGACATCAAGCCTCTTTGATCTCTTGTAAACAGGCTACCACACCCTAGAGTGGCTGTAGCATTCACACCACCTCCATGCCCTCCTCTTGCAAGGAATGAGACTATTTACAAAATGAGGATCCTGATTCCCTGCTAAATCACTTAGTTAATTTCTGAATTTCTCAAGTTGACACAGTGTATCAACACTAACAGCATGAGATCACCGGTTATGCATCTGGGGAAGCAGAAAGGACATGCCCATATACACCCAAAATGGCTGGGTCTGTATTCCATACACAGACTGATTTGTCCTTTGGTTGCAAAGTGAAAGATAAGATCTTCTTCTGGATACATTTTTGATTGACATTTAAAAAATCAGAGCAATGGATATCCATACATATACTTCACTAAACTAAACATTTACACATCACTAAAATATCTAAAATAGGTGAAAATACCACTATGAACCTTAGAAATGGATATTAAACATATGTATTTAGTAAGCAGATAATATATTCAACATAAATATATTTTATATATTAGATATTGTGTATATATTAAACCTGTATTAATCTTCAGGATGATGTCATGAAAGAGTTATCATTGTTATTCTAATTCATAGAGAATAAAATGAGACATAACTTTGCCAGTGTCCTCAGCAGGTACAATCTTCTTTGTTCTCTAAGTTCAAATTCTTAGGCACCACCGGGTTGTCTGTTTCCCTTTGTTTGTTTCCCTATGATATTGATACTATCATATCAAATCCTTTCCACTATGCAAAAAATCAATTCATCAAATTAAGAGCCTCTCATTATCATCCTAAATCCACAATCTATAAAGCATGCTTTGGAATTATCATATACATTTTCTTCACAATAAGCTATGACCATAGGATCACAATATGATGCCCCAGTAGGTTGGTCTCTTGTGTTATTTTCATGACACTCCTGTAACAAACTACCATACACTTAGTGGCTTAAAACAATCCAATTTGTTACTTGTCGTCCTGAAATTCAGAAGTCTCACTGGCCTAAAATCAAGATATTGGCAGGGCTAGGCTCATTTTGGAGGCTCCAGGGAGAATCTGTCACCTTTCCTTTTCAGCTTCAAGAGGACATGCATTATTTGGCTCTAATCACCTTCCTCCATCTCCAAAGGCAACGGTTTAGTGTCTTCAAATCTTTCTCTAACTCTAACTTCTCTTTTCTCCTCATCCTCCACATTGAAGGATCTTTGTCATTTCACGGGGCTTATTAGATAATCCAAGATTTTATCTCACTATTTTAATGTCAGTTAATTAATGGTCTTAATTCCATCCATAACCTTAGTTTCCCTTGTTATGTAACAACATGGTCACAGTTTCAAGTGATTTGGCCATGAAGATTTTTACGAAATCATATTCAGGCTGCCACAACTCCCATCAGGTTTCTCTTATCTGTCTGTCTTTGTGTTCCTGTTGTTAGTTCCCTAACTTTCCTCTAGCCCCATTCTAGAAGCAGTATCCTGAAAGGGGCACCTTAGGAGATGGACCAAGGTTCTAGACCATGGGTAGAGGGGCCTGAGCTCTAGGCAGTCCCTGAATACCAGGACCAGTCTGCCCTGATCCCGCCCACTCACTCTCCTTTCCTACTCACAGAATCCCCTTGCTTCTGCCAACTTTCTGACCAGAATGTGAAAGCTTCATCATTTCCTCAAAGAACCTGCTTCTATGACTGGCCATGGGGACATCTAACCTGTAATAATGACAGTATCACAATAGTGAATGCATGTCATCCTGAAAATCCATCCTAAATATCCTAAAGAGTCAGATCCTTTAAGTCAACAATTTGGATTCAAATCTCAGTTCTATAACCTATTAATTATGAGATGGTGGAAATGTTATTTAATCTCCTTGAATCTCTATGTTCCATCTGTAAAACTGGGATAATACTTTCTGAATGGCCTGCCATGAAGATCAGAAGACTTAAATGCACATAAATCCCTAACCCAGTAATTAGCATAAGTGCTTAATTAACGGAAGCTGTGAGCACACATCAGGAAACATTTTCTATAACAAGCCAGAGAGTAAATAATTTAGCCTTTGTGTAATATTTGGTTACTCTTTCAAGTATTCAACTGTGCCATTGTAATGTGAGAGCAGTCATACACAAAAAGAAACAGGCATAGCTTTGTTCCAATAAAACTTTATTTTTAAAAAAGAGTGGTAGGTTTTGTGGAGAGGCCAGCTTGCTGACACTGCCGTGTCACTGACACATTGGAGGTAGGCCAGTAGTGTCTATTGGCTTTCTGGTGCCAAAGTGAATAAATGAATATAAATGTTAAAAGTCCCAAATTCTTCCTTGGCTCCGCACTTGAATTTGAACTCAGAAGCAAAGTCTCTACCTCTACCTGACTGATCTTGGAGGCCTCATTAATAATGAAAAAAGATTCTTTTTCCAGTGTGATAGACTAAAGTAACCTCAAATTCCTTGTCCTCCAGAGAGAGAAAGTCTTTTCCACTTTGCTTCTAATCTCCATTGGCCATAGTAATTTGCTTGACCAATAAATAGATAGGGGCAGAAGTGACATTTTGGAGTGTGTGAGACTAGATCACAAAAAGCCTCTCCTCCTTGGTTTCCTAGAATTGTTGCTCTGTAAAGCCCAAAACATATGAGCAGGCCAATTGGCACCCCTAGCTGCTCTCCAGCCATTGCCTAGCCTGGGTCCCGCCCACCACAGGACAACCCCACTCATGGAGTGAAGACTCCCTTGGAAGAGGACGCACCACGCCTGGCTGGCATGCATGATGCTATCTGGTGAGGAGATGAAGCAGCCAGCACAGCCCTTTCTGATTTCCTGACACAAAATGTGAGCAAAATAAAATAGTTGTTTAAAGCCCCTAAGTTTTTAGGATGCTGGAAATATATAAATAATCTCTTCAAAAACAAATATATAAATAATCTCTTCAAAAAGGACTTATCTGACTGCCCTAACTCCACCCAGTTAAATCAGATTCCCCTATACATTGCTTTTCCCTTCATTATTTTAAGTACTTGTTCAAGGTCTTTTTTGCCTTCTAGAATAGGAGCTCCCTGAGAGCAAGATTGGGGTTCCCTGCATTCCTTGCCCTCCCCTAACGCCCAGCAAGTGCCAGGCATCAGGTGGTTACCTGTTAAATGGTGCTGAATAACTACTAAAGGCTACTTTACAACAATTTCGTCTAAAAAGTTCCGTGGATTTGTATAGCCCCAATCCCAAGAGCAGCATATGTCATCATCGTGAATGAAATACCAAAAAGTTTAAAAATCTTTTGCAGAGGCTTTTCTTCCTGGCCTTTTCTTCCCTATTTATTTAGTTATTTGTTTATCTGCTGGATGGCCTGACAGAGCTTTCTGTTTTCCTCATGCCCTGAGTGTCCACACAGCTGCACACTGAGCACAGACTTATTCAGCGATGCAGCTTCCTGTCACATGGAAGACTCCAGAATTAGGTTTCTGCCACAGCCTAGCAGACTTGAAATGTCTGTGCACAGCTCTGCTGCTCTGCAGATGGACCCCAACCTCCACGCTCTCAAACACTGGCGCCTCTGTGGGCTCAGTCTTGGCTGCCTGGTTGCACTCTCTGTTTGTAGGAAAGAGGCAGTCTGATTCTCCATGTGCCGGTTGCTGAGGATAAGGTGAAGGAGACACTTTCACCAGGACATAAGAGGGCATTTGGCCGGAGAACCCAGAACAGAGGCCCAGGGCACTGGTCAAGGGCCCAAATGGAACATGTAAACCCCTGAGCTAAATAAAAGGAACACTTCCTAATTCCATTTGAATTTCCCTTGCCATCAGCTGATGCCCAGTTTTTGCCCTCTACCAACTACAAATTATAAACTGTATCACTGACATTTAGGAGCTAATTTGATCACATCCAGCCACAGAGTCCTGTCTCTGCCACTTGCCCACCTACTCATCTAGATAGTTCCCTGCACAGCCCTGAGCCTACATTTCCTCACTGTGAAGTGGCAATAGTGTCTGCTTGTCATGCTGTTCTGGAGATCCAAAGTTCATAAAGAAAAATAAGCAGTCATGTATGAGCACTATGTGGGCATTGTGGGATAAACTCCGGATGTTCAACAGTCCCTCTTGTCCATGGGGGACACATTTCCACACCTCCAGGGGATCCCTAGAAACACAGTAGTACTTAACCCTGTGTATGCCATATTTTTCCTGCATGTGCTATGGCACTGCCACCCAGGACCTAGTTAATCTGTCTCCCCACATTGTTTCCCCTGGTACCTCCTCTGCATGCCTGTTTTCATGCTTTGTGCTATTGCATAAAATGTATTGCTTGAGCACAAGCACCTCACTGCAACAGCACCTCGCTTGAAAACCAAGATGTCTACTAAGTTACTACAAGAGGATAGTATACACAGTTTAAACATGCTAAAGGAAGAGGCGATGTATGGCCAGGCAGAACAGCCTGAAGTGAGACAGTGAAAAATCTCATCACATTATGCAAACCCTATGCACAGTTTAGCATTTGTGAATTATTTATTTCTGGAATTTCCTATTTAATATTTTCAGACCTCAGTTAACCATGGACAATTGAAACCTCAGGGAAAAAAACCTAAGGATGAGGAGAATTACTGTATTTAATCCTTACTATGCGGTTTTGAGGGAAAGACTCTGATGACTGCCACTTTTATAGATGTAGAAACTGAGGCTACAGAGAGGTTCAGCCATTTGTCCAAGATCACCTTCACAGTGTGCTGGAACACGATTTCTATAACAGCTCAGTGCCCTAGAGTTCTGCGCTCAGATTCTGAAGTTATTTATTGAGGGTTAAAGTCCAGGTGTCACAGCATTCTGACTGGGCAGCCTTTGTGTGTCACTCATTCACCAACGTGCTAAATATCTCAGTGAAATGTATGTTCCAGGAAACACCTTGCTTATCTTCCTGGATGCCCCAGCCAAACAACTGGGTACCCCGTTTATAAGGAGCCCAGTCCATGGGAAATTTAGCTCTCACACCCACAGTTAGTCTTCAAAACACAGTGTTCCAAATTAGGCTTTAACGTGGCTCACTGTCCTGGACCTCAATGAACATTTCAGACACAAGAAGCTCCTCATCCTCATGCTCTTTCTACCTGCCTTTGTTCTTCTGTCATTCCAAAGAGGTCCAAGAAATATGTGGGAATTGCACCAGAGCTTCTCTGTTCGCTCATTCCGAACAGGCTCTCAAGCATTGGGAGGAACATAAAGTGAAATTCAGACCAAATAGTTACTACCTGCCTGAGTACCTTCTCGGTAAACATCCTAAAATCCTATTTCTCCTGCAATTATCTGTTCATTGAAAGTTGCTTTTGGTTTTTACCAAATATTTAGAAGCCACAGTGCGCAATAGGAAGCAGGGAATCCCAAGAGGACACCCCAATCTATGCTGCCTCCACCCACCCCCAAACACATACTCTCCTTTAACCTAATAAAGTCTAGACCGTTCCTCAAGGCAGAAGAGAGACCTCTGCTGTATTTCCAAAGGCAAATGAGAAGTAAAGCTCTGGAGCAAATGATTGTTTTAGGATGAAACATCTCTAAAAAATAACAAAAACCAACACATATATGACTACAGTAATCCAAGTCTACATGGCAGGCACTGCTTGAGGTGTAGAACAAGTTACATTTAATACTTACAGCAAACAGCTGAATCACAGAATACTCTCCACAAATACAAATAAGGAAAGTAAGGTCCAGAGTCACTGAAAACTGGTTCACAGTCACAGAGCCAGAGTGAGCCAGAGACAGGGCTCAGATGTAGGTCTGCCAGACTCCTCCCAGATAGGACTGATTTTGTGTCTTGGACTAAGAAATCCCTGGTTCCCCTCCATTCCTACCAAGAATCAGCTCCAGAAACTGTTTGAACAAAGAAGCCAACAATTGAAGTTAGCATCAGGCAAGCACCTTGCACGTTTTTAGTGACGTCTGTAAAGGAGGGGCAGCTATTTGTGGAAAAGGTGACTTTGCAGTCTGATAATTAGGTTTATTGTCTGTGTGACAAGTATAACTGCTTTCATTGATCTCAGTCAGCTGTATGTAGGAAGGATGGGCCATGTCTGGTTGAAGCAACCAGTTAAATTGACTAAACTTTGCATCTTTCAAAGTGTCACTTTGGCAGTGACATACAAGCAGAGCCAGAGCTCCAACCAAGATGTCACACACTGACAAACCATTACCTTAGAATCCTTGACTTGACTTTTAAAAATCAAGTTGAAGGCTTTTTCCCTCATGGGAATGTTCAGAATGCCAAAGAGCAATTCCACCCAGCTGAAATTCACCACTTCTCTGCAGAGTACCTCCTGCCTTTTACCCCAGGTGGCATTTCAGATGCCCAGGAATTTATGTTTTATATTTTAGGAGCATGAGACATGAATGCATACACAAGAGAGAAAAATTCCAGTATTTAGCAACACATAAAGTACAAGTTAATATCCCTTTTACCTAACCTATTCCGTATTGCCAACATCATTCCTGTCCAGGAATGCGTGCTTCGATCAACTTGACACATATCTTTGAACGTTATTAAAACAGAAAGACACATGGTATGCATATGTGTCTACTCAATTGTTAAATAATTGAAAACAGACTACATAAACCATTCTACAACATCTTTTGTTTGTTTGTTTGTTTGTTTGTTTTGTTTTTTGCCTTTCTGAGACAGGGTCTTTCTATGCAGCTCAGGCTGGCCTTGAGCTCACTTTGTAGCCCAAAATGACCTCGAACTCACAATAATCCTCCTGCCTCAACCTCCCAAGTGCTGGGATTACAGACGTGAGTCACCACGCCCAGCTTACATCCTTTTTCTTAATCCTTTTCCACTTAATATTTGAATCTCTATATTATTATTGTTATTTTTAAAAATATTATGATTATTTTTAACAACTTAATTGCTGCATAGCATTCTGTCATGCACAATAACTTATATAGTCATTCTTCTAGCATCACACACTAGGTTAACACAAGTTTTCAGTATTACAACAAATGTAATCAAATTACGCATAGATCTGTCCTTGTACATTCTTTAGACTGTGTCTGAAGGTAGATGCCTAGAAATAGAATTGCTGAGTCAAAAATATATATTTATGTTTATTTTTAATTTGGAAATAAAAGCTGTCCAATTATACCTTGTTGGGAAGAAGATGATTTTCTCTCCAACCAACAGTATATGAAAGACTGGAAATTTTGCAACAGCAGCTTCTCAGACCACTGCATGAGAGGATTGCTTCACCATCTGAAATATTTGGTATCAGAAGTTCTAGTAGCTGATGCCCTTTGGTGAGCTGGAGGCATTTGGTGAGCCCCTAGAACCTCAGTGTAATTAGGTGGCCATCCACACTCCCAACCAGGGAAGTCCCTCACTGGGCTCGTGTCCTGACATCTCTGAGTTGTCCTTGACGCTCTTCTTTCTATATACTCACTTAACTTTTCATGTTTTGGCTCCTCCACTAGGGACTAGCCTTTTCTCATACAGAATCCTACCTGAATTACCTTCCGATTCCCAAGCCCAATCACAGCACCTGGGCCCTGCCAGTGCTCTCTGAGCCATCTTCTGAATGAATGGTGGGAGAGAGAGAAGAGGAGGAGAAAGGATGGCAAGTCAGTTCTCTAACAAAGCTGTGAGGATCCCAACCCAGTAAGGCTCAGCAGAGCTCTCTATGGGCTGACGCACACTTACTAGTTCTGCTATAACCTATAAATGTGAGCATTTGGAATCAGAAAGAAGATGTGTTTGGTTTCTAAGACATTCCCCTACTGTATAACTGACCTGGGTGAAACTGCCCATTTCCAGTAAGAGCAGCAAGATACATTTTAGGATTTATGAGACAGAAATGCCATGCTTGGAGTTTTCTAAACACCCTTCACCTTCCTTTTCTGCCCCTGAAGCTATCTTAAATGTTGACCAAGGCCTGTTTGGAAATATGAAAAGCAGGCTTGTTTCTGGTTTAACTTTTTTCACAGGATCTGTCCTCTTGGTGCTCAGAGGCCTTCCTACAACCACACTGTCTTCTTCTCACTTAATTCTTTAAACATCCTGCAGGCTTCCTGCCCACTCCATCCTGCCTTAACTTTCCTTCCTACACAAAGGAACCCCCTGAAGGGAATCCTGTGCTTACTATTTAAACAGCTGCAACTGCTTTGTCTTTTTCTACCCACATGTTGCATATAGGATTTACAGGATGTGTTTTATCATGGATACTTGAGCTGACTCAGGCAACTTCAAGGAAATATTAAAATGTTCTTGAATGCAGTCTGGTTCATAAACAACCTAGAAGAAAGGCTGAAGTTGTGCAAACTACATCTAAAGTCACTAGTGTTAATGAGATCAGCATATGAGAAGATCAGTAAGTAGAGGCCAGCTTCCACACACAAGAGAAATGAAGAAGAAAATGAAAGAGGGAAAATAGAGTGGGAGAGAGAAAAAATAATCTCAAAGAAATGGGCAAACACTGTAGTTGAAGAGCATGGTATATCTTATTCTCCAAAATAGTGACTCCACGGCACCGCCATCTCTGGAGGCCCCTTTATCGTGCTACATGAGCTATGCTACATCCATGCAAAGTAGCTCCTTTGTGCCTGGGATGCTTCTTTTTCTGCTAATGATCCAATGTTTATTTCATGCACCGATTGCTTTAATACTCCAGGCTTCCCAGATTGTTGTAACACATCTGCAACTTTAGACTTTTATACATTGCTTAGTCCAGCAATCGTGTAGCATATTTAAATTAGCATGTTCAAACCTACCAACTAATATCCAAAGGGGTCTCATCTAGCAATACCTCTACCATACTGTTTCTGAGTTTATAGCCTTATAGTTCAAAGTTTTCTTTACTATTTCTATATATTTGTATATAAAGCCAATCAACAGATATAAGGACAGTATATTTTCTTTTCTAAAGTTTTCTCTCCTGTCTTCTGTCTCCTGTGCTATATACCACACCTAATATCTACTATCACCCAGGTCCAAGGAGATCTTTGCTATTATTACTTACTCTGATTTTAATGTTATCAGAACATATTACTTGTTTCATTTGTCCAACTAGTAACTTATTTGAACTTTCTCTAAACCAGAGGGGCTCTTAGCCACAAGGCTGAAAACTGTTTGTGTGGATCAGCATAATCAGCAGGTTCCCAACACCCAACTCAAATTGGATTACACAATCAAGAAAGTGTATTAGCTCCTATTATAAGGATCTGTGTGTGTGTGATCAGTGTGAGCAGATCACGTGTGTTGTCTGTGTGAGCAGCCTTTTGACTTGGCTTTAGTGTCTTGCTGTTCTCTTGGTTCTGTTGACTTGATCTCGGGGTGATTTCTTTCAGGGGAGCAGAAGGGCAGCAGCAATGCCAGCTTCACAAGCACTACTGCACTGCATCCAGCGGAAAGAGCTTCTCTCCTCCCTCCCGAAGGGTCAAGCTGCAGTCTAGGATTTCCCTCCAGGGAAATGTAGGTCACATGCCTTTTTCTGAACCAAAAAGGAAAGATAACTGATTTAAGTCAATCAGAGCTCCCCACCCCCACCAGGGACAGCTCCTTATCACTCAGCCCAGTTATATCTACTCATTACAGTTGTGAGAAATGGAGGCAGGGAATTCAATAGCAATGTCCACAATACAGACTATTTAAGAAAGGGGAGGATCTGTAGCTCCCAAGCTTGGAATTGCACATAATCTGTAAAGTAACTTATTTGTGAATGTCACAACCCAACATGTCTTTTTTAATAAGGTGAGTGGCTGGAATACAGGAAATATTATTCACCTAGTCAGACTCAAAATGTTGAGAACTTTTGCTCTAAACCATCAGTTACTCAAAGGCAGGAGTTATGTGTTATTTATCTTTGTTGGCATGGTACATGGTAAGTCTGAACTGAGTTTATTTGCAGCCTCCCTTACCACTGAATGGCTCCTCTGCTTTCTCTTCTGTTAATATCTTATATTTACTGTCCTCTTTCCTAGACCTGGTTTCCATCTTCTCAAAGGTCAACCAATAAAAAAAAGACAACTACACTCTTTCAACCCTACCCACTTTTCTAAGAGAATATAATTTGGAAAAAAGACTTTAAGGGCTTGAACATGTAATCAAGTAAGGTAACTTCATTGAGAAAGTCAGAAAATGACATGTCTCCTGGGTGAAGGGAAGGGTACCCATCCACAGCTTGGATTTAATACTATTCATCTAGGACTCTGTCTAGCATTCCTGCAGCTGCATAGAGCTTTGATGAGATTATATAACACACCATCAAAAACTACAGTGACTGTTTAAAGTTTTTTTTAAATTATTACAATAAAAGTCACTTTGCCATTAACCCCTCTCCAAATATTCCCTTCTCTCTTCAAACACACTGATCCCAGCATCCTTGCCACTTTCTAAGGAAGTTCTGGAAGCCTTCTCTTTCATGTCTTTTTTTAATGCTGCCATGGCTGCCCCAATGTCCTGAGTCAATTCAAATCATTTAATTTTCATTTTGATTTGAGGAAAAGAGGCAGATGTCGCACAATGCCAGATCTAGTGAAAGCCTAAGGAGGACACTCCACAATGTTTTTATTTCACAGAAATTTCCGTAAACATAAACTGTACATTGCTTCAGAAAGTGGCCAGAACAATGGGATCTGTGTGTTGGAAGCAAGGGATGATATTTTGAGGAGAATGAATGACAGGGAGTCCTTTACTGCAATAATAACCAGGGTGTTTGCTCATTTTTTAAAAAAGACTTTCAGACTGAACACATTCCATCCATCATGTGGTGCAAAGATATTCTAGCCCTCTGTTGCAGGACAAACATGTGACACTGTCTTCTTCATTTGCACATGAAGCCCAAAAAGCAACTGGTAGGTGCTTTTTCCCAAACCCTGGAGAGAGGCTCCTGCTGGAGATCTTTCTATAGTCTGGGTAATATCTCCAGCCGTCAATCAGGATTGCTTTTACTCAAAGAAAACTTCAACAGCAGTGGATTAGAATACTTAGAAACTAAAGCATTGGCAGATTATGATGCTTTCCATTCCGTTAATTGAAAGCATTTTTTGTAACACTTAACTGCATACAATTATATGCACACAATTTATATGCATACAGAAATCAGAGTAATTTAATTGTGGCTTTCCAGATGGAAAATCCTGACTATATTCGATTAATCTGAATTCTTCTCTCCTCTCCCTAGAATCTTTGTTTCAGTATCCCTGTTTTACTGATGGGACTTTAAGCACATACTTATACTGTCTTTTGAGAAACCTTTATGGGAATCAAACAGCTACCTTTTCCAGAGCTTTGGTATTTTAAAGGGCTATGTGAACTTTTTCTGCCCGCTCCCCAAATCCTATCTGAGAACCCTATTTAAAATTGAAACCTGTTCTCCTTCACCACTCTTAATCTTCCTTATCTTGTTCTATTTTTCAAAAGCTTTTGTTGCTTTTTGAAATATGTATAGTTTATAATTTTTGATGCCTAATGTTTACTGTCTTCTGGGAACCTCTAAAGTATAAGTCCTAGTGGGGAGATGGGTATTGGTATTATGCACTTTATATACTGGGTAATTATGACAGTACCTGGTATTTCCTAGGCAGTCAATAAATGCTAACTGATTTTTAGCCTTTGACCATCTACTCACTTATACACGTGACCATTTTCCATGATTATCCTTTTATATTTCATTGTGATTCCATTCCATCCTACACATTTATGTGAGATACCTAAGACCTATGACATAATTGTTGACATAAGGGTCATGTTACTAACATAAGAATCATTTATAGAGACCATAAGAAGCACGACTGTGTCACTATCATGTAAATAACAAAATTCATACTTACTCTTTAAATAGAAAGGATTTCTCTCTGGGCCCAGTCTGCAATGCCATTTCTGCATCAAGCACAGCAAGGAAATCAGCAAGGGGTAACAGAAACCAGGATACAGCTGGGATTCCTTGGCTCTAATTCCCAATTGCAGCGACGTAGTGGTTAAGATCATAGGCTTTGGAGTTAGGCTTATTCTAGGGTAAAATAATTATGACACCAACCAGAAAACTCAGAAGGAAACAGGACCAAAGCCCTAACAGTGTGCACAGATTAAGCTCTGCCAGTAACCTGGATGAGTCTGGAATCTCTCTGAGTGAATCTCCCTGGACTCCAAAGAGATCCGCACTTAGGTTTCAGTCTTATACGACTCATAGGAGAGAGAGCAGCCTGACCCACTGAGCCTCTCAACTAGAGAATTATGAGATAATAAATTTGCATACCAATGACTAGAACATGGCAGCCTATCGTAGCTATCTGCTGATTACATAATATACCACACATCCGCCTGCAGAAAGGCTGTCAAAGGGGAATGTGCGAGAGGTGCTGACCTGCTGGCCTCATGGAGGGCCTTATGTTAAATCCTTACATAGATCACCTCACTTAAAACTATTCTGGTGCATATCTACGGAAAAGGCCCTTACAATAGAAGATCAAGAGTCAGACAATGAAAAAGAAATTTGTGCCAGAAAATATAGCTGAAGTTAATCAATTTAATTAGAATAGTAGTTTTCATAGAAATGTTTGACTTTTATTATAAACATGCCAAAGACAAGCTGGATGTAGTGGCACATGTCTATAGTCTCAGCTCTCAGGAGGCTGAAGCAGGAGGATTATCATGAGTTTGGGGTCAGCATGGGCTACATAGTGTGTCCAGCCTGAACTCAAGGTGAGATCCTATCTCAAAAATTTTTTTCAAAAATGCACAACATAGAATATGACAAATACCCACTTACCCACTCCCCAGGCTTAGTAAGTGTAGTCAGTTTTCCATCTTCAGCTCAGATCTTTTTATTTTTGGAAAGAACAACAACAACAAAGCAAGAATATATCAATATGCTGTTCTGCAAGCTCTCACCCCCCGCCCCCGTATTTCTCCATAGCTACCCCTGCTCCTCAATTGTGTGGATCCGCTCTGTCCAGGATTCCACACTTCTGCCACATAAGGACATACTCATAAGTCATATATTACTGCAGTTTCAATCTCACACAAATAGCAACATACTACACCTTGCATTTTACAACTCGCCCTTTCCAATCTACATTATGTTTTTCAATACTTAGTTGACTACTATATGTAAACCTCACTTGTTTTGATTGTTTAACAGTGGTTCGCTGAACAAATAAACTACAGTTTATTTACCCATTCACATAGTAACAGAGTATGCTCTGATTTGATGCATCCTCCAAAAGTCCTATATTGGAGATGTAATCCCCAAAGTAAGTGTTGAACACTGGCACTTTCAAGGGGTGATGAGAGGTCATGAGAGCTCTGTCTTTGTAAATAGATTAACTTCATTGTCACAGGGAGGTCCATTATCATGAAAGTGTGTTTGTTATAAAAGCAAGCACAGTCCCCTCGCACTCTTGTGCTCTCTTGGCCCTTAGTCTTCCACCACGGGATAACGGTGCTCAAAGGCTCTGTCCAAATGTGAGTCATCAACCATCTCTTTCCCCACGCACTGAACTAAAGTTGAAATGGATCAAAGAGCTAAATATTAAAACAGAAACATTAAATCTGCTAGAAGATGGAATAGGCAAAACCTTTGAAGACATTGGTGTAGGCAAAGACTTTTTGAATAAAATTCTGAGCGCACAGGAACTATCACAAAGAATCAACAACTGGGATCTCATCTTATTAAAAAGCTTTTGCATAGCAAGAGAAACCACCAACAGTATAAAGAGACAACTCGCAGTGTTGGAAAAAATGTTTGCCAGCCATAACTCAAAGGATTATTATCAAGATCATACATAGAACTAAAAAAAAAAAAATCAAACCTTCCAAATATAAAGACACAATCCAAAAATGGGCGTCTGAGATGAATATACACTTCTCAGATAAAGAGATAAAAACAGCAAATAAATACATGAAAAAATGTTCAACATCACTGCTCATTCAAGAGATGAAAATTAAAACAACCCTGAGATTCCTCCTTACAACAGAAGAAATGGATATTATTAAAAAATCAACCACTAACAAATGCCAGAGGAGCTCTGGGGAAAAAAAAAACCTTCTTCACTACTGGTGGAAATGTAGAGGGGTGGAGTTACTATGGAAATCAGCGCAGAGAATCCTTTAAAAATTAGGATTGGAGGTCCCATTTGAGCTATTGAGGTCCCCCAGCCATTCCACTTCTGAGTATCTGCTTAAAAGAATTAAAAACATCATACCAGAGTAATATATGTGTATCATATGTACCATGTTTATAGCAGCACAATTTGTGATAGCCAAATGTTGGAAACAATCTAATTTTCCATCAACCAAAGAATAAATAAAAAAGGATGTGGTATTTTTCTAAAACGGAGCCCTATTCAGTCATAAAGAAGGATAAACTTGAGATATTTATAGGTAAATGAATGCACCTAGAGGCCATGTTCATAAGTAAAATAAGTCAGACTCACATGTGTAAACATCACGTTGTCTGCCTAGTGTGAGAAGCTGAAATCAATAAATTAATGTACATATCTTGTACTCTGAGTAACTAAAGATAACAATACACAGTTTATTAACCATTGATATCTTCTAAATATCATGCTTTGAAATTTTGTGCGGCTTTTTCTCTTTAAAATAAATTAAAATAAAATAAATGTGATCATCAGTCTTGGACTTCCCAGTGCAGAATTGTAAGAAATACAATCCTCTGTTCTGAACAAATTTTCTAGCCTCAGTTATTCTGATATAGAATAGTTTGTTTCATAAGTGAAGCTTTCACTTTGTGAAACTAACATGGTTTCCAAATTTCTGCCATTACAAAGACAGCTGCAATGAGCTCTCCTATAAATGTGTCATTATGGGCACATGGAGATTTTTCTCTAGGTCACTTTATATATCACCACCACATAGGCTGTGCACATCTGCATAATTTATCTTTGCTTGACATCGCCAGTTGTTATCCAAAACACACCATTTCGCATTCCCACCTGGAATATATCAGAGCTTCCTCACATTCTTTTCAACAGTAGTTATGTCAGAGTTTTAAAACATTTGCCTCTCTGTCTGAAATTATTTTTAATTATAATTTCCTGGTTATCAGAGTGACCATTTTTGCATTTCTTAACTGTCGGTCATTTCCCTTTTTTGAAATTATTTATTTATATTTTTTATCCATTTTTTAAAATTCTGTAGTTTTTCTAATTTTCAACTTATATGATCTAGAAACAAAATACTTTATTACAAAAGCTGAAAATATCTTCTCCCAATTTATGACTTTATTTATTTTTACATAGGCTATCTTTTTAAAAAGACCAAAACTGCTTTACCACAGTCAAAGGTACTGACCTTTCTTTTGTGGCGTGTGCTATCCGGTCTTTTGTGAGAAATCACCCTCAGCTGGCAAAGATTCCTAGAGGTTACTTAAAGTCATCAAGGGAGGAGGCAGTGAAAAGGGGCCACACTGAAAGTCTATTACTCCACCCCACTCAGAGTGGCACTTCAGGTACCTATCTGGACTGTTGCTTAGGCTTTGCACTAAGAAAAAAATCTTGCTGTTTAAAAAAAAATGAGAAATAAATTTATTTGAGATTCCTGTCCATTGAACAAAAAAAAAAAAAAAAAATGCTATGAATCATATTTGCTCCTAAAAGAAAATAAAAAGAAAATAGTGTATGTTGCATAGCTTTTATTTGCCGGTAAAAGAGACTTGCACACAGAGGGGAAAGTCCTGCATGATCTCACCCAGCTGTGGAGTAGAAAGCAGCTGATCTACAGTGGCTGCAAGTAAAGTGCTAGATTCCAGAGATGGGAAAGCAGGGGACGGCAGGGCTGGGGAAGGGTGGATTAATCATTACCACGCTGGAGTTGGACAGGAGCAAGAATTTCTGGGGTGCTGCTGCACAGTAAGATGCCTAAAATGTTGGAGGAAAAGCAGTTGAACATTTTCACCACAAAGAAATGATGTGGATTTGGAGAGACAAATATATTTACCATGATTTAAACATTGCACAATGATTATTTGTTTTGAAATATGTGGCATGTTATTAATATAAAAGTTTTTATGTTTTATATATTAAAATTTAAATTAAAAGAAAGGGAAGATAGACTAGCAGTCTGATGGCAGAAGAAATCCCTTCAGGCCAAATCAGGCTCTAAGGGACCGTGATATAGGAAGAACAGTGAGTGGCGACAGTTTCCAGAACTTCAGAAAGGTTCTCTGGGGATGTTGTTTATGGACTGGGGGGAGAGATACTCATCCAGAACACAGTCATTTTAGAGCTTTAGTAGAACAAGAGCTCATGTGTGCTGTGGCCTCACCCCAAGTGACATGGCTTCTTGAGGGCTGCAGGTAAGAACCTGATTGGAGCCTCAGCATCTGGTAAATCAGAGAGGCTGGCTCCACTGCTGGAGCCTTCACCTCCTCGGGGACACACACTGGGCTCCAGCTGGGCTTCTCTTCTCTCCCATAGAAAAGCACAGCCAGACTCTCAGCGGTTTGAAGAGTAACGTGGTCAGCACCCTACAACTGTGAAGTAAACAAACATGGAGCTCTGCTTCCTTCAAATACATAAAACCCCTCCCACACACAACTACATGTTTGTGAGTTTAACATCTTTCGCAACATGAGGAAATCTGTCTACTTCATGCTTTACGGCAGTGATAGCTGGGTAACCCAGATTAACCAGGACATTTTACTTTGAAACACATCTATCTCAAATACAGGTTCATGTCCATAGCAACTGTACGAAGGAAAAGAATAAAACATTTTACTTTATTATAAATTTGGCTTTTTCTTTTGATCCTTTGCCCCTCCTTACGTATTTCTGTCTTTTTCTCTCTCTCTCTTCTTTTAATTTAATTTTGTTTGTTTGTTTGCATTGTAGTTTCTATTTGTGTTCTCTCTGCTAGGGCTCCTTGGTTATATTTCACTTCATTTTTTGTGTAACCTGCTTAGATTTATGATCTGTTTGCTTAAACAGGGTTGGCATACATGCTAATATGTTTTCTGGCTCTCAGCCACTGCCCCATCACCCAAATCTCTGGGTTCAAGGTTTACTCCTTCAAGAATACACAGACCTGTTCTAAGTAAAGATAAAGTAAAGAATTCAAAACTCCTGTCCGACAAAGGCATGCAGAGTGATTTTTCATACCTGTGCAGCACAGAAGATTAGTAAAGCATTTACCTTAGGCAGTAAGAATGCTAAATTAAATAACGTTCAGTGAAATCTTCCTGTCACCACCCTAAAGTATGTATCAGTGTAATTTCCACTGTGTGTCCATCAGTGGAAGTTTCCCCAAAAAGTTTTTTATTTCATAGGTCAGGGAAGTGAATCATGTAAAAAAGAACTCACCAACAACTACATGGTCACCATATGGTCTCAAGGGTTTATTAAGAAAACTGTGTGCATTGTACCTTACACACATACCTTTCAAAGTACAAAAGAAATAGATTCAGTCACCACTGTCAAAGTCCTGGCAGCCAGGAACAAAATGCCACTAATAGGGTTTAATGAAGGAATAATCTATAGGTTAAGTGGAGCCAGCAAGCGAGGTAGAAGCCTCATGGACCAGCAACAGCAAGGAGACATTCCTACCCTAAAACCAAACGAAAGGAAAGGGTAGTGCGGGAGTTCAGTTGAGAGCAGAGCCTAGGAGAAAGTTTGTGGCTGGTGCATGTGGGACTCAGAAAGCAGTGTTGACACAGCAAGGGCGCAGGGGCAAAATGTTCCAGGCAAACTCCTAGTCTCTTGTTTCCTGCTTCATTGGCCAAATCCAGCCAGTAACACATGCAAAGAAAGGATTCAGGGTACAAAATCTGTGGATCATCCTCTTAAGGAACAGAATAGGGCCAAGAGGGGATGGATCAGGGAGGGATGGTTGCATTTGGCAAATGGAATGTAGCCAGCACACTAGTGAGTAAATTTAACGATTGATCAAGACCCTCTTTAAAGTTAGACTGTGTGCGTTAGACTTTGGGTGTCAGCATGGAGAAGTAAGTGGCTTCATTTATACTCTCAGCTTCTGATCTAGACTTGCTATGAGATTCAAGCTGAGATCGATGTGTGTGAATTCTGCTGAGCTGATGAATGCCCAGACATAAAGGTTTGAGCTGAGAGGGACCTTTGATTCTCATCTAACAATACCACTGTTCTGTAGAGATAGGAAAAAATGATGCTTAAATGAATTTTCCTTGCTTACAAAAACTCTGGGAAATGAGTATTATCCCCATTTTGCAGACAATAGAGTGACACTTCAGAGGATTGAACTAGTCTGCTGAAGTCCCACAGTCGGTATGTAGCAAAACTGAGGGTCAAGCTCAGATTATCCAAGTCCCAATGAGGCACCAGTCCCAAACCCTCAGAGCAAATTTGTGAAATAAAGGTCTAGTAATCTCCTCTCTACGATACATGGAGAAGTTCTTTCACTTCGACACAGTCACTTGGTACAGAATCTCATTGCAACAAATAGCATCCACATGCCCAGTGTTCCCCAGAACCCCAGCGCAGTTTATAAACTTGATATCATCTTTCTCACCACCATTCTGAAGGCTACATCCTCTACCTTTGATGTGCTTCTGCACTCAGTACCAGAGGGCTTTAATGAAAGCGGCTGCTCCACTGTGGAGCATCTACTGACTGAAAGCCCACTGTGGCTTAGCTGGCTTGTTCTTGTGAGAAAGACAGCGAGAAGAGAAGCCATAGACTCCTAGCTGAGGTTTTCAGATAAGCTAAGAAGAAACCCACTTTTCAGAAGTCCCATAAGAAAAGAACTGCCAGTGTCCATTCCTGAGGTCATTCTTAGTACTGACGTCTCCTGAAGCATAGCATCTCTGCTCTAGTCAGAATCTCTTCTCAGGGAGGGAGTTGGCCTTTTGCTCCATTTTGTACCTAAACAAGCAACAGACATAGCATTACTTTGGCTTTCCACCACTAGCCTTCAGAGATGTGGCGGAACCGTAATTGGAACCTTTCAAAGAGCTATTTGGATAAACAAACTGGCAGTTCTTAGTTATAAATAAACTGCTATCAGCCATCTAAAAAAGACAAAATGATAGCAATGTACCAAAATGCAAAGGGACACACACCTCAGAATGCCAAGCTGTCCAAAACCAGTTGCATAATCTATTACTTCCACCACTTCCATTTCCCAAATTGATGAAGTGCACAGTAAAAGAAAAACAGCTCACATTTATAGTCAGACACATTGGAGTCTGAATTCCATCTCTAATGTTCTTTAGTGTAAACCTTGGGTTAGATGTACTATTCCTTACAACTTCATAATCTTGGGGAGAGAGGGAATAATTCCTTGGGTTGTTAAAAGAGCACAACAGACGAGGAACCAGCTAGGAACTGGCATATGGGTACTGGGTAAATGACTGTTGTAGCGGTAAACATGGTGGTGATACTAGGCATGGTGGTGATGATGATGATGATGATGGAGATGACTGTAGTGATGGTAACAAAAATCCATCCTTCTTTTTCTTAAGAAATTGTGATAATGATAGCAGTGATGATGATGACAAAGGTGATGAAGTGACGGGAGTGATATGTAGCATCACCCAGGATTTGAGGACTGTGCTGAGCCCAGGACTCAGGATGTAAACTGAAGTTTGAATTTATTTTAAAAAGAAAGCTTAGTGAGATTAATCTGACTATTTGATGGTTTGTTGTTATTAACAATGAGAATATTTACTTTTTCTCCGTTTTCCATGTGGCAGGCATGGCCACGGCTATTTATATCTAGTTCATTCAATCCTCACAATACGTCTTTGAAGAACAAAGTAGAATTCGCTCTATGTCATATTAAAAACACAACCTCAGAAGGGCTCTGTGTTTCATTCAGGGACATATAACTAAGGAAACTAAATCAAAGATTCAAGCCCAGTGCTCTCTGCCTTCAGAGCCCCAGCTTGTAGCCACCATATGCATTGTCCAATTCCCAGCCAGGCACACAATACCGACCTAATGGGGGTCGGGGGGCTGTGGGTATGCTGAGATAATAGGCAACTGCAAAGGACTTATGATTATAGTTCTTATAAAAATTCATACAAATTAATAAAAGTATTCTTGAGATATGTGTGAGGTTATACGCCAGAGATAGCAAACAAACTGAGAGATGTCTTGATGTCCTCTCATGGTATTCCTAACATTTAAGATTAAGATGTTTCAAAATCTAGACTTCAAAAATCCATTCTTCTTTTTCTTAAGAAATTGATGATCTAGAAATCCTGAATCATCCTCCAGAAGGTTTCAGCGAATGGAAGAAGTTGCTGCCTGTAGCTCACATGTATATTCTTGAGTTTTTCCAGTTCAAAGAACTCCCTATTTCTACTGCCTGCAAACATGACTTGTTTGTACTTCTGTTTGACCCTTATAGACATTTGAAGTGTGACCTCATGCAGAGGCTCAGGCCTAAGACAAAGGCACAGTTCAGGCTGCAGTTATTAGGACAGAAGGTCTTGGCTAATAATTGTGTACACTGAAGAATGTGAGAAGGACCCACACCTCTTGTGGGCCAGGCCATCTCCACTGAGGAAGATCAGTCTACCGCTGTATCAACAAAAGTCTTCCCCACCATTAATTGTGGACTCCACTATGACTCATGGCCTCCACCATCAACCATGACCTTCACTGTCAACCATGACAGCCATGGTCTCCCCTCTACCTACGGTCTGATCTCCTTTGTGACCTGCGTACTGGCTGCTGATCACTCGGTTCTCTCCTTTTATAACAGTATTCTTATCCATCTCTCTTGAAACCTTTTTTTTTTTTTTAACCATGGAATTTTTGGCAAAGACACAGTTTACTAGCTGTATGTCCCTTCATTTTTCAGAGTTTAAATTCCACCACAAAATGGCAGCACACACAGCTGCAAAATGGCTTGGAAAATTGCATAGTTATACAAGTGTCAGCAACATTTGAGCAACCTTCTCTTGGTATCAGTCAGTTGGGTGTTATTGAGTATCCCAGGGTTAGCACTGGGCCTGGCATAGTGTATATTCATTAACCATCTGTAGAGCATTGACTCAAATCCAGATCTTAGTACTTCGGGCCCAATACTCTTTAACAATAGCTGCTCAAAAAGTGTTTGATAAATATAAATATAAATTAACAGCACATTACCTCTCAAAATTACTAAAAACATCTAACACCAGCATTTCTCTTTCAAGACCTAGGTAACAAGGCTTCTTGTGGTTCTTACCTAAAAGTAATCACTATTAATTTCACCTAAAGTAACACAAGATACTAGAGAGATATAAAAACAAACACCTCTGCTGAGGCAGATAAGTAAACAGATAAAGCTTTCTTCTTAGTTTGTTGACACTCTTCTTTGCCCAAGGACAATCTGTTATGAAGGTGATATTTTTCCCTAACTACTTCACACCAAATTCCAGACTTGAAACCAATCCTGGATAGTAAGTAATAAGTTGCTTAACCTTCTCATATCCTTTACCTGAGGTAGTTTTTAAGTCTACCATGAAGAAACTCGAAAGTGTCCTCTCCAGTTTTTCTCCTATTATGCAATTTGGTGAGATGTAGGTGGTGGCGTACATGGAGACCAATCTGACAGGAAAATGGTGGCTTGGTTTTGGTTCAGATATCAGTGCAGTAACATGGTTGCGTGATTCAAGAGCCAGTTCTGCAGACTAAATCTGCTGTGTTGGGTCTGGCGGTTCATCTCCACCAATTGGGGTCATCCAAGAGGCTCCACTACCTATTACTGCTTTTTGCTCTGGGCCTGGACAGAATCCTTTCTCCCTCTGGAAAGAACAACCGGATGCTGGCCACTATCAGAGCTTCTGTGTGACTGACCAGGTCCCTTCTTCACCGCTAGGCCCTCTTTGCCATTCCACCATTCAACCACATCTCCACCACTCCCAGATCAATGGGCACATAGGCACAGTAACAGAAAGGACAGACAGCAAGAGCGTGAATCTTAAAACTCACAGGCTATGGGGCTGTAGGACCATAAAGTTCCTCTTTTATGTTTATACTCTGGCCCATTGTCTTTTCCTTTTTGTTTCCTCCTGTGTTTTTCTTGCTTGTGTTAAGTCACAGTGCAGTGTCCGTACTGGGAGCATCAGCTTTATCTGTGACTTTGATGGAAATACAGACTTTCCGGCCCTGCCTCAGACAGACTGAAGTTCCCAAAGAGAGCTGTTGCGGTCTAGTCTGTGAAGCACTGGTTTAAAAATTCTTTCTCCAGAATTTCCTGAGCATGCTATCTTTTAACAACAGTTAGGTAAATGAACAAAGGTTTTCTGATCATGCTAAAAGGAACAGAATTCTCAAACTGTAATTTTTGAGATGAGGTCAGAAGACATGTCAACCTCTGAGAATTCACCTAAAATTAGCCAATAAGGTGAACTGATGAGAGCAAAAATCCTGATATTGCATGGCTCTGAACTCATACAAGCCCACCAGATGTTTAAACTTAACACCTACTAGCAGTGGAGTCTTATGCTAGTTGTTCATACATACGTTATCTATGAGGTTGGATGAAGATGCCCATGTTACAGGACTGTAATAAAGATGAAGTGAGATTACATGTGTGAAGGACCTGTGACAGACAGCAACCACTCAGAACACATCTATGTCTTCCTGTCACCTACCTTCATCTCCAGTAAAATTACAATAAAAATGTTCTCCCAAGGTTTTTTCAAGATTATCTGAGGCTAGCCAAAAGAGCAAAGTCTCTCTCATTCTGTTCTCTAAGCAAGATTGTCGGTCTCCTATGACCAATGTAAGTAAGTTAGTATAACCAATGTAAGTAAGTTAGTATATATATAAATAACCTAGTCCTTTCATTTTATCCAATTTTATGGTAAATTTATTAGATAAATTTTGACCACCATAAAGAAATATAGGATGTTCAAATTTTCCATACTCTAGATAAAATGGTTTTTTAAAATACCCTGTTCCTTTTATATTAAGTCTATACCAATCACTTAAAATTTATTGACTGTTTATTTGTCATGTGCCTGATCCCAAGCTAGGAAATGATACGTATGCATTAGAGCACTGACTCCTCAGAGAGAAATAACCTGTCCCTCAATATAAAGGTAAGGTTTAGAAGTTAAAGACAACTTGCATGAAGTCACTAAGACTGAGATTTTAAGGGTCTCCTGAGCCTGTGCTTGTAACCACCACGCCTCTATTTCTCAAGTCAGTTTCTCAGGTAGCTCTGGACGAGGGAGTCAATCTCCAGAATTGTGAAAGCCAGTATTAGATTAGAAAGTTTTATGCCCTGATACAAATAAGCTAGTTGGTATTCTGATTTATAAATCTGCCTCCTGTTAGTTTCCTTAATGAATCAATGCCTGAAAGCCTGATAAACACAGGCATAGCTGACTGAATTAAGATTTTAAAGCTGCTGAGGTAAGGTGTAGCTCTTGTCTTGAGTTTACCTCACCAAGGAATTACTGACCCAAACAGGGCTGCTGGAGACAGCCAGCCACACAACCAGTCACTTGTCTTCTTTGATGCCACTTTAAGTGCACTACTATTCAATCACAGCTCACGTAATAGTAGACAATTTAGAGGAAAAATAAGGATGATTCTGTTGGAAGGAGCCAGATTTTAGGCACTTTGAAGATACAGTGTAGGTAAGTGCAACTATAAATTCTTAAGAGTGGCAAATAGGTTTTGTTTTACATGATAGATCTTATCAGTTGGTGGCAACAATTGCCTGGGGTCTTACATTGAGAAAGATTCTGAGGTTGCTTCTGGGTCCCATTTTAGAGAATATCATAATGGGGCAGTAATGCCTGCCATGGTGAAGACGGTCTGCAGGTTCAATGCAAGCTGAATGAAAATCTCAATAGTAAGGTGTACGTGTGTAAAATTGACAAATTGTTGGCTGAGCATTGCGGGAATTCCTGTAGTCCTAGCAAGCACTTAAGAGGCTATGGCAGGACAATCACATGAGTCTACCACTTTGCGATCAGCCTAGATAACCCCTGATGTCAAAAACAGAATTATCACTGGTTCAGCCATTGTGGAGATTCCACAGAGAACTAAGTTTTAAGGTCCCAGTCAATCCAGCTATTCCTCTTCTGGGTATTTTCCCCAAAGAATTGAAAGCATCATATGACAGCAATGTGTGTGAACCCTCATTTACAGTAACACAATTTGTAATGGCTAAATTTTGGAGACAACCCAAAAGTCAATCAATAGTGGGATGGATAAAGAAGATGTATTTTTCTACAATGGAGTGCTGCACAGCTTATAAAGAAGGATAAACTCAGGCTTTTATGGGTGAATGGATGCAACATAAGACCATATTTATAGGTAAAACAAACTAGACTCGCATGTATGGACATCATATTGCCTCTCCAATGTAAAAGCAGAAGGGATGGATGGGATCCAAGATGCACAGAGCATCCTGTGAAAGTTGCGGGGAGGGCAACTGCTCAAATGGCAAGAACAGCTGGGATGAGGGACAGGAGAAAAGAAGGAAGGGAAAAATTATATATACACATATATGTTAGATAATTATACTACTAATCTCTTGTTAGTGCATCAAAAAGAACAGTTTGTGCTTTCATGGTTTTATCATTCTTCCATACCTGTATCTTATAATCTGAGCAACTATTTTGAAGATAACAATATGCAATATGTTAACCATTGTTAATCTCCTCTTATGTTGGTTTGAAATTCTGTATCATCAGTTTTGTTCCTTTTACACTTTAAAATAAAAATTTAATAACCTTAATAACTTAAGATACTTAAGAGACATAATAATTGAATAAGTAGATAGGTCCTAATTGGCAAGTTGTTAATAAAGACTAAAGAAAGAAAAAGCTAGAAGGCTTACATTGCCAAATCCTAAGATTTATTTTAAATTTACAGCAATTAAGAGAATAGTTATGCTGTGACAAGGGACAAATAAACCAGTGGATTAAGATTCAGAAAAAAAAAACTGATAATGACCAGATTACTGACAATAGTGCCATTAATGCAAGGGGAAAAGATGGCCTTTATAACAAATGGTGCAGAGTTAGGTGGATTCCCATATGAGGAGGGAAAAGGAATCCTAATCCCCACCTTACACCATTCACAAAACTTAATTTATGAAAAGAAAAACAGCAATCTTCCCAAAACTACCCACAAAAATATTCTCACCAGCTTGGGATAAGAAGGATTTCTTAAGAGGACATGAAAAGCACCAGCCAGTAGAAAAAGAGTCTTAAATTGGACTATATTAAAATTAAAAATTATTCACAAAAATATATTGTTAGAAAAATGAAAAGACAAACTACAAAGAAGAAAATATATTTGCATACATGTATCTAAAATAGGATATAAAACTAGAATATATTTTTTGTTTCTGTTCTGTCTTTTGGTAACAGGGATCAAACTCATGACCTTGCCCTTACCAGGCAGTCACTTGAGCCACTGAGCTAAATCCCCAACCCCAGAGCATATATTTTAAAATTCATATAAATCAATAAGGACAGATAGTCCAATAGAAAATTGAGCAAGAGGACAAGCAGACACATCACAAAAGAAGATTAAAAATGACCAATATAAGAGCTCAACATTTTACTCATCAGAGAAATGCAAATTAAAACCACAATGGGATAAAATATTTACCCACCAAGCTAAGTCTCTTAAAAGAACTTAAAATCACAATTATTGGTAAGAAAGGAAATGTTAATTCTTATCTGTTAAAAATGAAATACATATGAGCCCTATGACATAGTCAATGTTACTCATATCCGAAAAACAGAAATGTGTGTTACATAAAAGGCACACAAAAGAATGTTCTCAGAAATATCATATATAGCAGCAAAAGAGTGGGAACAACACAAATATTCATCAAATATACTACTAAATATTCATCTGAAGCAATACAATACGGCAATGAGAAGAAACGATTGTGTGCTCCGCGTGGAAATATGAATAAATCTCAGAAGTACATGACTGAGTGAAAAAAAAGCACACACTAAAGAGCAGATATACTGAAATTCAAAATCAAAATCTATTGTAATAAATTAAAAGATCAGTTTTCTTTGGGTAGGGATAAAAGTACAACGGGTTGCCTAAAATAGTGTACATTGTTGAATGCTTGATTAACACAATGATTATATTTAAAAGTTGATCTATTCTGAGAGAAGTAAGAAAATTGGTAATAGTCGATGGGAAAGGGCTCTGGGTGCTTTCGTGAGCTGTCAGGGTTCTGTCTCCTGATGGGTGGTGGGGATGAGGGGCCATCACTGCATTCACACTATACATTCAGCAAGCTGCTCACTTACAGGTCAGCCGCTTGTAGTGGAGATTTTTTAATTTAGAAAAAGTGGGGAGAGATGCTGTGAAAGACCTGAATAAAACGGATGACCATCTTACTTCTGATAACAGTAGGACAGGACATTTATTGGCCACGATACTGCTAAGCACGTCACAGGAATGTTCTCATCTAATTCTCGTGTGTTTTATGGAAACTGGTGCTATTATGACCCCATTTAAAGATGCAGGATCGAGGATTAGAAGGTCCAGGGCTTGCGTGAGCTCAAACAGCTAACAAACAGGCGAACTGAGACACCAGGCCTCAGTCTGTCCAGGGGAAATATGGAATTCAAACGTTCCTTTAAAAACAGAAAGCAAAGGCTGGAGGGCTTTTCCCTGATACCTGTTCAGAGAGCAGCAGTCTGTGGTCCACCGTCCGTCCATCAGCCCAGGCTTCCCCCTCAGCCTCTCAGCCCAACAGAAGGATGTTGTGAATTGCCTTTTCCTTCACACTTCGTCAGCCTCCAAGACCGAGGGGCGGATTTGTTTGAGTTGGATCTCAGGGCAGTTCTGTGGCCAGCACCCACTGGGTTTCCTGTAACTGGCAAAGAGTGATGTAATGGCAGTGGGCGAGGGTGGAAAACAGGCCTGGTGGTGAGCGGTGCGTGAAACCACCCTGTGTGGAACCCTCCTGAAACAGGCCCTCGGCCCATTCCGCCACGCGTGTGCCGCCCACACGTCCCTTCACACCTCCTCTGCAAGCCCCCTCGAGGCTGCTCTCTTCTGAGAACCCCAGGACTGGAAATCCTGAGCTTTGGTTCAGGCTGAGCCCTGCCTTCCGCTGAGCCAGGGCTGCAAACGTGCACCGGCCTCAGCTGGAAGGCAGAGCGGGCTGTTCCATCACAGCCACTCTGCTCAGCCTCTTCAGAAGCCTCATGGTGAGCGGTTTCTGCTATTTCTTCCAGACAGTAAGCAACCCAAGTGTGCAGGAGGGAGCAGGCTACAGGAGCTAGCAGCCTCTCTGTGCGCAGGAGGAGCAGGAGGCGCCCCATGCAGCTCCTCCAGAGAGGTGAGCACCCGCTTCAGGGGAGGAGGAGGAGGCACCCCTGCAGGCAGAGGCCTGGGGCTGTCACTGACCTGGTGGGACCCTCAGGTTCCGTCCTCCCGCTGACTGAGCATGATCCTGCGAGTTCCTGCTCTTCCCTCCCAGAAGACCACAGGGGCCCACTGCAAAGCTTACCAGTGTTTTTAGAAAAATCCCAGTGGCACAGTATCATCATTCGCCTGCTCGTTCATGTTTTAAATTTCATTATATTAATATATATTTGCACTACATAAAGTCTCACTCATCCGAGCCAGTGGGTACATGCCCATGATACATCCTGATTTTTTATTTCCCTTGCCCTCCCTACCCGCCCTCGCTCTCTAGATCCCTTTCCCTGTCTTCATTACTATTGTTATTATTTGTGGTTCGTGTTTATGACATACAATGTTTACATTCATTGGGGTTATTTGTACGTGTACATGACACGTCTTTCACCTTTTTGCTCTCCTTCCCGTCCCCTTTCCCCTCATTTATGTTCTATCAATCATTCATTGAATCTCTGTCATTTATTTAACAAATGTTTATTGAGTATCTACCATCTGCTCTGTGAAATTAACTGTAAGCAGGAGACATTCTTTCTCTCTTTCCCAAGTCACAAAAGTAAGTGTTCCTATTCAATTTCTATATATAATTACATCTGAATGGCATTTATTGAGTGCCTACTATGTGCTGGACACTGTTCTAACCATTTTAAATGTATTATCTCATTAATCCTTACAGTATCCCAGGAAGACTTGTATTATTTTAAAGATTAGGAAACTGAGAGAGAAGCCAAAAATAATTTCTCTTCAGCTTCACAGCTACTAAGTGAGAGCTAACATTTAGCATGGAAGTTTATTCCATAGTCTTTGCTGTTAAGCACTGAATGTGTCTACCTAGGGGAATATACAAAAGATGCAGAAGGCCATGCCCAATTTCACTGAAAATTATACTGTTACTTCGAGGTAGGGAGAAGATACAGTGACTAATGATCTGTATTTTACTGTTTATTCTTGCTAGAAATTATCTCCTCCCTACCTCCCTTCTCTCTGTCTCTGTCTCCATCTCCGTCTCCCTGTCTCTCCTCCATTTACATTTTACAATTATGATCAGAAGAAATTGATGAAGAGACAAAAGCATCTTATATTTGTACCAGGGTGGCACCTGGAGGACATAAAAGATGAGGTGGGATGAAGACATCTCTCCATCAAAAAGGACCACAGTAGAGGAAGATGAATCTTCACCTCAGCAGCTGTCAGCAGCTCTGCACAGGCAGAAGCTTTCTCGGTGACAACGCGTGGTATTTACGAATAGGAAGGTTCTAAAGTGAGTAGGATTTTTAGTGACCACACTGGCTGTGTGAGAACAATGTGTGCTCAGGGAACAAATACGTTGCATAATCACTGACCCAGGGAAGGCTAACCGCACAAAAATACCTGCTTTGGAGCAAGCCTTGGTGTCAGCTTAGTCACTGTGACAGGTTACCAGTGACCCAGACTGCAGAGGCCTCCTGGCCACAACCATTAACCCGCTACAAGGTAAATAATTATATTGTTCTTTCTTCAGTGATAGTCTGTCATTCCCATGTCAGGAAGTTTGTTTATAGCAATAAAAGATGTGTGCTGTTTCATTTGCTCCTAGGGAAGAACAACTAATTACACATTCATGTCGTGGCAGGTATTGCACATTTTAGTTTTGTTAATCTCCTCAGCAAATGCATGTAGTAAAGTCTGCCCCTCTCACCTTACCAATGAGAAAACTGAGGCTCAGAAAGGTCAAATTACTTGACAATTAGCAATTCTCAAGGAAAACCTCTGATAATCAAAAGAAAACCAACCCTTTTTTAAAAAGTGGAAAGAATGTTAGTGCAAAAGAAAATCATCCCCAGCTCCACCAGAGAACATGCTGAAAATGAAGGGACCCAGGGAGGAACCCATCCGGGGGAAAATTCATTTACTTTTCAACTTATTTTTCCACCTAATGCTCTTTTCAGATCGGAATGTCATCTATGGCTCCACATGGTAAGATTATGTTTATAACTTGTAATTTGTTCAAAGGGCAACAAGAAGCCATTGCAGTGTTTTCAGCAGAGACTAACCAAGTGATCTGTGTTTGAAGCTCACGCTGTGCACCGAGGGGATACTGTAATGGGTTGAGTATCTGGTGTCCTAACTAGAGGAGGTGCTATTTTTTTTCTTTTTGAGACAGTCTCACTATGCAGTTCAAGCTGGCCTTGAGCCCACTCTGCAGTGCAGGCTAATCATGCACTCACATCAGTCCTCCTGCCTCGGCCTCCTGAGTGCTGGGATTAGAAGCGCATGCCTCCACGCCCTGCTAGGAGGTGCTGTTCTTGTTGCACCTCCATCCAGTGACACCTGGTTGTGCCTATGCAAATGCCAGCTGCATGGAAGCAGAGACTTTCTGTATTTTTGTCACTGTCGTGTCACTTAGTGGCTGAAGTAGTGTCTATTTGTTGAATAAATAAGAAATTAATAAAAAAACAAAGGAAAAAATCACACAAATGAATTAAGATAAGTATACGAAAGCATGTAACAGGGGTCTTTGTCTGGTGTTGGGTGATGATAAAGAACATAGCTTAGACACAGAGGTGATAAGATGTAGATTCAAGATATGTTTATGGCATAAAGCTGATGAGACTTGATGTGGAGGATAAATGCAGGACAAAATTTGTGGAGGTGGAAAAGGGTTCTGGGAATGGGGAGACTGGAGGTAGAGGAGGGGAAGGGAAAGTAAAAAATACTAAGATGTATATTTATAATAATACTAAGATATATAATTATATTATATATTATATAATTATTATATTATACTATATATTAAATATTATATATTGTATTATGTATATATAATTATATATTATATAATTATAATATAGTATAATATATGATCTATATTATGATATATAAATATGATAGGATTATAATTATATATAATTATATAATATATTATATATAAATATATAATTATATAATAAATATAAATATTATAATCATATAATTATAATATAATATACATTGCATAATATATAGTTATAATAATTATAATATATTTTTATATTATAATTATAGTTTTTATATTATAATATATTTTATATGATTACAATATTTTACAATTATTTTATTATATAAAATACTAAGATATATATTACAATTATGTCACAATTATATAATTATACATATCTTAGTATTTCATATAATATATAATTATAATATATCTTAACATAAAAATGAATTCTCTATGATGAATGTATTTAATATGTATTGCAGACGTACACTAGTAAAAAGCTTTTATTTATTTATTTTTTTACAAAACTCTTGTTTAAAGTTGAACTTCCTTTCCTCAGCCATCACACAGGACAATGCAGTTCAACTGGACTAAGTGACTATCCACAAGTTGTTTCCTAGTTGTCAATATACAACAGCTGCAGGCTTCCAAGCATGATTATTCAAAAGACAAGATTCTCTGACTAAAAATAGGAACGTATAAAGGGTCGTTTCTAGTATCCAGGGGACTCAGTCGGTAGCAGACTTTCTAGGATGCTTCCTCTTTCGCCTCCTGATATTTCTATTAGGTTTCCATGACACCACAGCAGTCGGCTCCTTCCATTCTGTCAAAAAACCAAAAAACAAAAAGAACTTCAAGATACAAAGTCAGCAAACAAAAATCAATTCCATTCCTGTATACCCTAATAAACAACAAGAAAGAAATCAGAAAAATAATTCCAATCACAGTCGCTTTCAAAAAATTAAATACCTAGGAAACAACCTAAGCACAAAGGTGAAAGGCCACTATTATGAAGAGTACAGAACTCTGAAGAATGAAATTGAAGAAGGCATTGAAAAATGAAAGACATTCCTTGTCCTTGCATCAGCAGAATTAATATTGTTTAGATGGCCAGATTACAAAAAGCAATCCATAAATTTAATGCAAGCCCTATTAAAATACCAACATTTTTCACAGAACCAGAAAAAAAAATATCTTAGAATTCATATGTAGCCAGAGAAAACCCAGAATAGCCAAAACAATTCTGAGCAAAGCCGATGGTACCAAACTACTGGATTTCAAGTTATACTACAAAGCCGCAGAAACAAGGTGATACTGGTACAGGAACAGATATGTAGCCCAGTGACATACAACAGAAAACAGAAAACAACTCATGCAGCCTTAGCAATCTGATTTTTGATGAGGAGCCAAAAATGTACGTTGAAGGAAGGCAGTCTCTCTCACACTTGGTTCTGGGAAAACTGGATATGCACCTGCAGAAGACTGAAATCAGATCTCCATCTCTTTTCCTGTACTAAAATCAAATTAAACTGGCTCAAAGACCTATATTTACCAACAAAAACTTTGAAACTGCTGGAATGTAAGATACAGAAAACACTTGAGCCTTTAGGTACAAAGACTTCCTGAATAGAACTATAATATCATAGAAAATAATATCAAGAGCCAACAAATGAGATTACATCAAATTTTAATGCAAAGGAATCAACAGAGTGAAAAGGCAACCTACAGAATATGAAACAAAAATTGTTCTAGCCACTCTTCTGATAAACACTGACTGATTAACATTGAGACTGTGTAAAGAACACAAAAATTAACACCCATAACAAATTACTTAATGAAAAATGAACAAATATACTTCTCAAAATAAGAGGTACAAATGGCCAATAAGTACACCAAAAAAATTCAACTTTGTTAGCCATTAGAAAAGCACACGTCAAAATAACTTTGAGATTTCATCTTACCCCAGTTAAAATGGCTATCATCAAGAACAAATAAATAAAAACAGTGAATACTGGCAAAGAAATGGCGGGGGGGACACACTTCTCCACTGTTGGTGGGAATGTAAACTAGAACCACATTAAGTAAATCAATATGGAGACTCCTTGAAAACCTAAAAATAAAAATTTCCCTTGACCTCACTGTGTTTCCTGAGTATATTACCAAAAGAATTAAAGAGATCATATTATAGTGATACATGCATATTTATGTTTACAGAAGTGCAATTCACAGAAGCTGAACTCTGAAAACAATCTAGAACCCTGTTAAAAGATGAATCAATAAATAAAATGCTGTATATAAATGCAATGGAATATTATTTAGTCCTAAAGAATAAAGTAACGTCATTTACAGGAAAATGATTGGAACTTACAACTGTAACACTAAACCAGACTCAGAAAGTTAAATACTGCATGTTTTCTCTTACATGAGAAACCTAAAATATAAAATAAATGAATGAACAAGATAATGGAGAAGTAACAGGAAATTAGAAGGCAGATTCTTACAGAGGGGGAAAAGCATCAGGGAGAGGGGAAAGGAAAGAGACAAGGGGTGGAAGGATTGAAAATAATCAAGATACGTTATATGCGTGTACCAATTCTCCAAAACAACATTATTTTGTATTAAAAATATGCAATGAGTCAGAACAATGTCAACTTTTCTTATAAAAATAAAAACGATTTTTAAAAAATGGTTAGATAATGATGCTTTTTTTCACCTGAATGAACACACCCACTCCCAACTGCCAAACACGTGTGCATGCACACACATATGTATACACACACACACACACACACTTATTGCTATCACAAAGTTAAGCATGCAGATATTTTCAAGTATCAGTTGACTCACTAAATTAGTTAAAATCCCTTTTATATGATACAGAATTTTCATAGACCTCTATTTAATATTTCTAAAGAACAATTTCAAATGTAAGTGTTCTTCCATTGTGGACTGTTGGAAATTATTCTCTTGATAATTGATGTCAGTCACTATTGTTTTAAAATTACAGATAAAACTCCTTTCTCTTTGTTGTCCTCAAAAACCTGTCACTTTGTAACCCTGATTTCCAAAGAGGAAAGCAGGAGAGGAGACTATTTTCTCACATGTATATGAAGGTCCTTTCCCTTCAGCTCCTTGATCAGAATGTGTTGGCCAACCAGCCCGCCTGAGCTTGCTCGCGATGAGTTGTATTTGGGATTTCCATTTTTGTGATGTGAATATTTTAGCTGAGCTCATTGAGGGTTCATTTACAACTTTTAGAAACTCTTCACTTTCCAAATCCAGGACTTCCCTTTGTACTTCACAGTGGACTACTGAATCCCTGCCATGGTGGCTGGAGGATGTGTGTCACCAACAACACTTTTACGTTACACAGACATGATGACTAAATAAGTAACATGTTTACATCACACAAGGGATCATCATGTGACTACAGTGTATGGAGTTCTCTTAGGTGGGTGCATCTGTAGATGGTGGGTGACTCTTGTGAAAACAACAGAGTTGAGGTGGTACTTTCTCAGGCCAAATGCTACTGCAAAGCAGAAGCCATATAAAACACATCTTAATCATCAAAATTCGATAAGTCAAATAACAAGGTAACATCTTACACGAAAGATGTTCTAGTCATCCAGAAAAACCTGCATAAATTATCACTGTTCGAAGTCAGTGTGCAACATACCCAGTTTCCATTAGCATTTTCTTCCATCAGTATGAGATTCTAGTAGATCTGAACTTAACAAAAGCCCCAAATACGTGCTAAACTGGGACAGTCTGATGTGTCTCTCTGGGAATTTCGTACTTCCTTCCTGCATCTGCAGGATAGTCACATATACGTAAGTGCCTCAGCCTCATAAAGGGATTAGTGAAGGAACTCTGTGATGAACAGCTGACAAAAATAAATGAAAGACTCATTTTTTTAAAATCTCTTTGGGATTTGTTTTGGCATAGTTGAATACAGGACCCTGAACAAAAATATGGAAAATTTTAATAGCCTGCTATTTAAAATATAACATAGTCCCCTATGACCTTTAGGCATGAGATTGCTTTTGACTTTGTGCATGATGTGTATTATGGGGGAAGAGGAGGACAACATCCTGAACCAGGCTTTGGTTTCTTCAAAGCTGTCCCACTGCATGTATTTCTTCTCGTGGCTTTCAATGCCCTGAATGTTCTGGGCCTTCTTTTAGGAATTTTCAACCTTAATCCCTCAATATTTCCTCTGCGGTCCTGCTTTCTATTATTTTTCTAATTCCTGAATGCTGCATCTTGCCTCCCATCCCAGAGCCCTGATACATACAATAGCCAGGACTGGACAGCTCACACCACATACACACATGTAAACACATACACTCACCAACCCTCATGCCATTAGTCATCCAGTCTCTTCTACCCCGTTAACCATGGTTCAGGGCTCAGTGAAGCACCACTCCTGAAGGAAAGCCTGGGCTGGCCTCTCAAGTCAGATTGTTTTTATCTTCTATTTCTCATGGAACCTGCTCTTTTCCTTCAGAGCACTCGCCTTGGTTGGCAGTTGTGTAACTATGTGATAATTCTTTATTCATTAGTCTCCACCCTCGATTTTGTAAACTCTCTGGAAACAAAGTCTGCGTCTATTTTTCCTCAACATTATATCCTCAGCTTCAATTGTGTGGGGCCTGGCACATCAATGGCTTGCAGTAAGTGTTGACTAAATGGATGAATTGATCCATGCATGCATGGATCATTTGATTATGCTTTGGTGTGTGAGTGTCTCTGTGCATATCTCTATGTCTGTGTCTTCTGGGAAATGGGAATGTAACTTGCAGAGTAGATTTTTGGTTTTCTTTAATTCAGGCTGTTCTGGAAAACAGAAAGTAGAAACAACAATATTCTTCCTATGAATCAATTTTCTTTGCTAATTCTGCTTAAGAAATCAACATTCATTCAGTCACATAAACACTATGAATGATTCATATGCTTGTGGTTAGCATTCAAGGAAAAAAAATCTATTTATACAACTTACGAATATCATATAAATACCATGTCTTTTTAACTATGTGCCTGTGTTCACTTCAACTTAATCACAGAAACAGCAATTACTCTTCTCTAACACCATTAACGACTCCCTAATGTGCCACAGATGAATTGCTCAATAAACAAATGTTTAAATACATCAGCAGTGTCTGATTAAGGATTATGCTACACACTCCTGGCCATCCAGCAGCAGTCGGCTTCTTTCATTCTGCCTTTCCCATTCTCCTGTCCACAGTGGAACAGGCTGTGGAATTTGGAGCCACTCTAGATATATAGACTGAAGAGTACAAATATACACACTAAAGCTTAAAGAGAAATGATACGGAAAGGCCCCTTCAACCACTCCTAACTGGTACCATACAGCTGGGAATGCATTTTTGATCATGTACCAGATAATTCAAATAGTTGCAAAATGGATAAAGGTTGATAAAAAGCATATGGAGCGCCAGAGAGCTTAAAATAGTCAGGACTGCATACCAAGGCAAGATTTGAGCTCTAGCTGGTGGGGCTTCGTGCCTGCTGGAAGCTGGCGGAGGGAGAAATGGTCAAAGCAAACTTCTGCCAGTAAAACTATATTTACATAGAGAAAATAAGGCCTTAAAGAATTATCTTATATTTTTGGCTTCCCAAAGATGTACTGCTAATCTTTCCTACAGCATCAAACAATCCACAAAATAATAAAAATCTGTCCTGTGGTTCATAAACAATGCTCATAAGATGTATTCCCCAGGGCTGCGTTTGTGAGTTCCAGGGTAATAAACATCAAATGTTAATACAGTCCTGCATTGTAGCTTCCATTTTCTTTTAAAAATCTCTCAAACTTGTAATAAGTTATTTTTTAAACCCTGAATTAATTTGTATCATAAAAATCATTTTCCTAAATTTATTATTATTTTAGATATACACAAGAGATGTTTATAAATTTAAAAGTCTAAGTCCCTTCTTTTCTTTTCCTGCTGCAGGTTATATCCCATTCCACAGAGATATATAATGCCAACAATTTGACATACTTACTTTTTTACCAAGGAATTTATCTCTTTTTTAAAAAAAATATTAACACATGTTTGTGATACATAATACATAATGACATGACACATAATCATCATGGGGAGTTGGTCCATATACATATCGCATCTCAGTCTCTAATTTTATACAAATAGAATTCTGTAACTATTTTTGTATTCTTTAAAACATATTTCAAATGTACACTGGAATAAGCTGGCTACATAGATTCACTGTACTATTTTCCTTTCACTGACTAGTGAGCCAGTAAATACTTAAAAATGAAACGTTTTTCAAAAGAAATGAACTTGTCACTTTAAATATATCTTAGTCTATCATACTACTTCAGGGTATAACAGCTACTTTGTTGTTTCGAATATTATTTGTATACACAATAATTCTTTTATTCTGCTTCTTACTAAATTGTCTCCAGTTTTGTAATACCACAGCACTGATGTCATTTACAACATTAGACTTTCATCTCCAGTCGTGATATAATTTGACAAACGGAGGTCCTCACACTCTTCCATTATCCTTCTGTGATGCACACAACTGAGCTTTATAGCCGTGCCAGGAAAGTTTTAGTATTAGCACATTTGCATTTTTGTAAGCCACATGTAGTCAGCACTGATGCTGGATGATTACTGGGAGGTTGGGGTCCGCTCCCCTGCTCTCCAGCCTGTCCCTTCCTGGAGGATGCACATGCTCACCAGATCCTTTCTGTGTGTTCAGAAGAGTCTTGAGGAGCTTTGCGTGGCTGAGCAGCCTTCAACCTTGACACAAGCAAACAAACAAAAACCATCTGCATATTCAACAGGAGAGATGAGAAAAAGCTTCCCCATGTTGGTTAAAAACACAGGCAAAGAAAGAATAAATTGATAAAAGTGACTGCTTAAAATGGTCAGGGCCTTCTGAATTTGGCCCCTCATTTGACAGCCAGGGACAGGCTTCACCAAATTTGTTTTGAACATTAGTATTTGTCTTTACAATATACACCCATTTTGATATCCATTAATGTAGCAAATTTACTGCTTTAAGTTCATGGTACCTTAGATATTAGGATATAAAAATAAATAAGACACTTCCCACACACCCAAAAATGGTCTATGTAAACCAGCACTACTTAGCCTGTTTGGCAGCCACAGATCCGGTTGAGAATCTGGTAAAAACTGAGGAACAAAAATATATGTGCGCTGAGCACACGCAAATCTTACAGGCATTATTACACACTGCAAGTGAAAAATGGGCAAACAGAGGAATAAGAGATCTCCAAGCAAAAGCACTGAACAGGGAAGGGTATGCTCAGACCTTCAGGTACCGAGCTCACATTTGTCAAGTGCTTCTTCATACACATATCCTCCTGTGGTAAACAAATTCACTCTTGTCAGATGAGGCAAGATGCTCAGAGAGACAGGACAACTAGCTAGACGCTTTCAGGACTCTTACTAGAATCCAGGTCTGTCACATATGCTGCTTTGCCAAAAGAAACTTATGACTAATAAGCAATGCCATGATCAAAGTTTAGAAATTGAAATCCTGGTGTCCATTAAGTGAAGATGAAAAGTTTCAACCATTCATCAGTTTTGCATATGGGTATTTCTTTCAACTCTCTTTTCCTCCCTCTCCTCTCTTTCTCTTTCTTCCTTTCTCTCTCTCTCTCTCTCCCTCTCTCCCTCGCCATATTTATTTAGACAATGAGGTCCCCCTATTAAATTGCATATTTCTTGAAGACTAAGACTATAGCTGGTTTGTTTTCATTTCCTCAGTGCTTGGCAAATAGCCTAACACATAGTCAACACTCATTGTCTGTTGGGTGAATAAAAGTTTATTATACAAAGAAAGAGATTAGTGATATTAGCTTCCACTAAATGTTTTCCTAAATTCTGCTTTCAAAAATTATCTCTAGGACATGAAAAGTAGTATCATCAATTCATTGACATGTTACTCTTTGTTTCTCTAGCATTTTTTATTTTCCCATATTTAACCGCCTGTGATATTTGATAAGTGGAGCCAAGCTGGGTTGAGTTTAGTTTAAGCATCTTAACACTAAGCAGTCTTTCACTGCACATAATGAAACAATTTTCCATGTTTTATGCCAAAGTGGAAGAAACATCAAGCAATAATTTAATTATTTAAATTAGTTACAGGGTTTAGATTTTTTTTAGCTGAAAGCTTATTAAAAAAAGAGAGCAAGAGAGAAAGAAGCAGTCAAACTGTAACTTACTCCTCAGTCCAAATCAAATAACAGCTTTGAAAAGCAATGCGGTTGCTAAAGCAGTAAATGAATAGTTTAGCCCCTCTTGAGTCTTGGAAAATGTGCCCGTCCTTGCCAGCAAGTAGAGGAAAGTCTGTAGTTCATTTCACTTCACTGAATTTCTTAAGGGTAGGGTCTGTTCCTGATCCATCTTTGTGTCCTAGAAGATTATTTGACACATAGTAAATATTCAGTGAGATTTTATTAAATTAAATTTTTTTCAAAATGTATATATCCTTAATATATGGTGAGATATATACTATTGTATAATTTTTTTAGGTTGACACTAAAATGGCAAGCTATGCTTCATATCTTCCTATACATAAACTGAGAAAGTCCATAGTAATCCTTAGTGTGTGAGTGACAATTAGAATTTCATCTAGTAGAGCATTTGCTTAATCTGTGCTGGTTAAAGCCACCCTATTCAGTACCAGTTCCTTACAATACTGCCTCTGAAACATTTTCCTAAGTAGATAAACTAATCTGCTATGCCGTGTAGCTAATATATACTTTATACTCAACCAGTGCTGAGTGGAGTAGAGACAGTATTACAAGCCTTAGGCAGCAGCTTGCCCTCTACCACACAGCCACAGGCACTCCTTGCAAGTCCATGACTTTACACTGCAGGTTGCTTCTCGCAAGTATGACCTTTCAGGATCATTTTAACCTTGGTGAACAATACAGATCCACCACAGCCGACAAAGGGAGCAGGTAATAAAGCTGGATTTACACAAAAAAGAGAATATACAAAAACTTAGTTTTATTAAGACACAGTGTGCTTTTAGGGGAATGATTGATGAGACAAGACAAAAGATTCGCAGGTAAGTGGGGATTTGTGAAAGTGATACAACATTATCAACAGTAGAGGAAATGCCACCTGGAGGCAACTGTGACTGAAGTAAGGCACTCAGAGGAATTAGAGAAACCAGGAGAACAATTAATAAAGCCCTCCGGGAACATACTGTCACAGGGCCTGGTTGAGCCAATTCCACCAGAATTTTCAGGAATTAGGGCCCACTGACATTATGAAGCTTAACTTGGAAGCACCGCATTCTTTAGGACCAACAGTGTAGCCCAGGAGAAAGTCCACTCTGCCTCCTTATCTAAATTACTTTTGCAACAAGGAAAGCTGAAGTGAGCAGAACCCTCGGAGCAACTGTAACACTTGACCCACAGTGACTCCACTTCCTCTGAAATCACCTCCCCCCATCAGGGGACTGAATCTTAAGGGCTCTTAAAAGGGAAACAGGACAACTCCACATCTCTTCCACATGCATTCCGGACCCACAGTGGCTGGACTGAAATGTCTCCACAGGCACCGAAGGCAGCACCCCGGCACTTCATAAATATTTAGCACTATCAAATATACTTCCAGGAAACAGCTTGGAAATGAGTTACCTCATTTTTCAGCAGCTGCTTGAGAATTGTACATTTTGCAAAAAACAAGTGGACTTGTTAATAAAAATAAATGATTCCATGTGTTATTTGATATTCTTTTAGCATTAGTTTCAAATCTTCATGCCCCAGCAAAGATCTCCCTTAATAAAAGGGAATGACTCAATTTTTTTTATTAAAATGACTGCAAAATCCATATGAACATTGAGCACATGTTTGAGCAGCTTACATGTCCAGTATTGTATTGTTGTGTTCACCAAGACTGTGGCAGTGAGCAAAGTGGACAAGATTTCATGGTGATGACATTCTGAAAAGCAAAAATAAATGCACAAACAAAATAGATGCACACTATAACATGTGTCATAAAGAAAAATGAAGAAAGGTCATAAAGAATGACAGGGATGCTGTTGTGCAAAGGATTAACATCTCAGAGAAGGTGACTGAAGGAGTGTGAAATGAATTAAGAGTGCGGGACCCACAGATACCCAAAGTTCCGTGCTCAACAGGAGAGTTGAGCGTGCGTGTTTGGCCACACTCAAGGAACCACAGCATGTAAACCAGTGTGTTTGGATAAGGTAAGGAGCTGAGGTTGGAAAGACGGCAAGACATCATGTTTTGCAAGGTTTTACAGATCATGCCAAGGCCTGAGGAAACCATTGTAAATGTGACAGAATGTCACCAGAAGCTTTTAAGTAAGGCATGTTTCGATGAAACTTGGATAAGACACTATTAAGCAACATTAAAACAATTCAAGCGCAGACTTCTGTTTTGAGTCCTAAAAGAGCTAGATACACAAGAGAATTCCCTCCTGGTTTAGCACACCTCAGGCTGCACACACATAGCAAGTATATGTCTGTTGAGTTGGCAGAAATATAAAGGAATTCCTTAGGGTCTAAAAATGTAAGTCCAGAGGGAGAAGCAAGCTTTGGAGTAGTGTTTGCCATGTGAGCATAAATTCCTGGTGACTTAGGATCTGAATTTAAAAGTCCTTTCCTCGAGAAGGTAGGAGACATATCCTGAGATTTAAAGGATAGGACATTGCAGACTAGTTATAAAGTAATGGTACTCCTAGTTGATGCCTTATTGGTCAAAGCAAAAAGAATTACCCTAGAGAAAGAGATTGTGGAAATAAATGTCTGCTTGGGTTAAGGCTTTAGGTGGTATGTTTGAAAAAAATCTTCTTGAAAATTTTTAAGTATAATATTACAATCACACACAAATTTGGGGATATAGTTCGTAAGACTTTTGAGGCAAAAAAAAGGAGAGAATTTAAAGTAGTTTGGGGTTAAGAATTCCCCCAGAATTCTGCCAATACAAATCATCTCAGGAGAAAATGATTCTTTATATAGGAACTTCAAAATATCTCACAGAAAAAATTCATACAAAATATAAAAGTTTACCATTGAAACTCAGTAAACACTAAGAAAATAATCCACCATAAATGAAAGATAACCAAAACAAAAAACGATAAAATCAGACAAATGTCTATTTTTATTCAAAATATCAGCTATAGAACATAAAAATGTTTTGAGAACTATTTCAAAAAACAAAGTATGACAAAGAAACATGAAACTAACAAAATTCGTTAGGCAGTTTCGAAAAAGAACAAAATATATTTCCTAGAAATAAACATAAAAATTAAAATTAGAAATTCAATGGAGAAATTAAAAAACAACTGAGGAGAAATTTTGTTTTGTTTTGTTTTTGGTACAGGAGATCGAACTCACAACCTCATGCTTGCCAGGCAGGCATTTACAACACTGAGCTAAACCCCGGGCCCTTGAAGAGAAAGTTGATGAACAAGAAAATAGAACAGAAGAAAATATACAAAATGAAGCATAAAGAAGAAAAACAATATAAATTAAGAAAAGCTAAGACATAAAGAAACATCAAAAAAGTCTAATATACATTTCAGTAGAATTACAGAGAGAGATCATAAAAAGAATTAGAGAGTGGAAATATTTGAAGAGAAAATGGACTTACAATTGTCCAAAACTGAAAAACCAAATACTCAAATTTAGAAATACCAAGCATGATAACCAAAAAATAAAAAAAAAAAGGAGGCCAGTGCCTATAATCCTAGTTCTTGGGAGGCTAAGGGAAGAGGATAATCACAAATTCAGAGTCAGCCAGGACTATTTTAGGATTATTTAGTTCAACTCTAGCCTGGAATATAGCAAGACTCTGTCTCAGAAAGAGAGAGAGGAGGACAAAGAAGCAATAAGCAAATAAACAAAAATAAATAAATATACCATGGTTAGGCATATAGTAAAATTATATAATGAAAGCACAGAGAATATGTATAATTTGGAAAATTTTTAAAGTCAGGATACAAATGAATAGCAACAAAAATATAAATAGCACTGCTGTTAAAGCAATTAAAGGAGAGTATAATTTGCATATCAAAAATAAAGGCTATAAATTATCTAGCTAAATATTTACTTTGATTGCTAAGAAAGTAAAAGAAAGTATGACAGTAAGAAAGGAAGAATAAGCCAGGTGTGGTGATGCACGCCTGAAATCTCAACACCCAAAAGACTGAGGCAAGAGGATGGCCACAAGTTCAAGTCCAGCATAATCTACACAGTGAGTTCAAGGCCAGACTGAACTATGTGGTGAGACCTTGGCTCAAAAAACAAATAAACAAACCAAAAATAGAAGAAACAAAAGAAAGAATAAATGCAAAGATATTTTCCCCAAAAAAACGTGATCAACAGGTAAAGAAAAGAAAGCTCAACAACATCATTAATCTTCAGGGAAGTACAAATTCAAGCCACAATGAGATAGCACCTCATACCTCAAGTATTAACAAAGATGTGAAGGAGTTGAGACTCTCGTGTAACACTGATATAAAATAGAATGGCCAATTTGGTAGTTTCTCACAGTTCATATTCTCATATTTTCTATATGACCCAGGAATTTCATTACTCCTTATCTACCCAAAAGAAATGAAAGCAAACATTCACCCACAGGCACAATGGTCATAGAAGTCTTCATATGTAACAACAAAAGGTTAGAATCAATCCAAATGCCCATTGCCTGGCTAAAGGATCAATCAAAGAGACATTTATACAATGGAATACTTCTTCACTATAAGGAGAAATAAACTATTGAGATTCACAACAATGTGTATGGAAGCATTAAACTAACAGTCTATTGTTTTGTTGTTGTGCATAAAATAGTTGAGGTTGGGTAACTGGTAACGAAGTTTATTTGGCTACTAGTTTTGGAGGGTTGGAAGTCCAAGAGCAGAGAGCAGAATCCACATGGCAGCTGGCAAGGGACATGGGACTGCATCATAATGTGGCAGAGGTTATTGCCTGGCAAGAGGGTCAGAGCATGCCAGCTCCCGTCTCCTGTTTTCTTGCTTATAAAGCTGTGCCACACAGGCCCTACCCCTCAGGCTCACCTAATTCTAATTCTATCACAAAGCCCTCACCATCAATAGCATTATGTATGAATCTGAAATTACATTTCCAACACACAAACTTCATTTAACCATAGCACTAACTAAAAGAATCCTGTAACAAAGATTAAATATCATGTGGTTCTATTTAGATTAAATTGTAGAGAAGTTAAAACTCTAAAGACAGAAGTACATGGTTATCTATGTGTAGAGACTGACCACAAATACAAAAGAACAGGAGAATGTTTTTGAAGTTGTCAAAGTATTTTTTAGCATGTTGTAGTGTTGTTTGCATAAATGAATGCATTTACAAAAACTCACTGAACTTTATATTTAAAGTTTCATTTCATTTAAATTATACAATAAAGCTTTAAAATTCTAAAAATAAAACAGGATAAGAAATTATTATAAACAGCATTCAGTCAAATTTGAAACTGTAGATAAAATGGGCTATGAAAATTGCCAAAAACCCAAACCTAAAAAAAAGAAACTTGTTTATGCCTATTAATGAAAATGAATCAGCAATTTAAAACATTCCTTAAAATTTACATAGGATCCCATTTTATAGGTGAGTCGTATTGAATATGCAATGCTAAACAATTTCAAACTTCAACAGACTATCAGAAAACAGAAAAAGATGATAGAGGACCACTTTCAAATTCATTCAAGAGGTTTGGAAAACCTTGATAGAGAAAACTAAGAATAGGACAAAAGAATCTCATTCATAAACATAAAAAAATAAGCAAAACATTAGCAAGTCCAGTAATGCAATGTATAAAAATATGACTCATAATTTGGGTTTGGGATTTATTCCCAAGTGCAAATGTAATACAAATTTATAAAAACCTATTAATGTGGTTCACTACATCATCCAATGAAATGAGGGGAAAATATGATACTGCAAAATATCAAGAAGAATTTAATAAAATTCAGCAACCGTGATAAAATCTCTTAGCAAAGCAGGAGGGGAAAGGAATCATTTTGACCTGGTAAATGATGTCTATAAAAATCAAGAGCTACCATCATATTCAGTGGAAAAACACTACCAGAATTTTATTAAAATCAGGGCTAAGACAACAATGCCCTCTATCACCATTTATACTAATACTGTATTAAGATCCTAGCTGGAAAAGCAAGAGAAAAAAAAAGAAAGAAACTATAGAAACACTAAGAATGAAAAAATAAAACTCTAACATTCATAATTAATGTAATTCTACATAAAGCAAAAACATTTTCAAATTCTTAAAATTAATTAGAGAATTTGGTGGCATTCTGGATGTAAGATCAATATAAGAAGTCAACTACAAATCTAGTTACCAGACATAAGCAGTGAAAATTTTTATATTTTCAAAAAGTTACCACTCTAATAGCAATTAAAAATATAAGCTACTGGGGAGAAAAATCCTATAAAATATGTGTATGTTTTTAAATATAAAAACTAAGTAAAAGAAGCTGGAGCTGGTGGGCACACACCTGTAATCCCAGCACTCTGCAAGGCTGAGACAGAAGGAGCACGAGTTCAAGCCCAGTCTACACAATTTAGCAAGACCTTGTCTCAAAATAAGAAAGAGTGGGTTGGGAATGTCGCTCAGTGGGAATATGTAAAAGGTATGTATTAAGCACCAGGAGGGTGACAGACACTGCGCTGGTTGGAGAAAAATGAAGGCTAGTAATGAGGTAGGAGTTTAGGATTGGGGTAAACCAGCCAACCAACCCAGCAGTATGTAGATATCAGAAACCCACAGCTAACCAATTGAACGAGGTATTTCCTAGCAAGATGTTTCCCAAAAAGAGAGGACATGCCTGAACACTGGGCCCAGATGACTCTGGGCTTAATGCTTCTCAGCATTGTACATGGAACCAATCAGAAAGCGGTATGCGATATGCTCAGTTCTTCATTTGAATTCGTGCCAATCAGGAAACCAAGCAGAAAAGTACTGTTCCTAAGCCTTCATTTGAATCTGGCCCAGTCGGATGTTGTTCTTAATCCTTAGTTTACACATGAGCATGACCAGTTTAAAGATACTGTTCCTGAGATTTCATTTACATCTGGAGAGAGGCCCAGTGAGTTTTTGATAGGGTAACTGTCCCAATGCCATTTTCACATGAGGTGGGGATCCACCCAGGTATTTTGGACAGTAAAGTCCCCTTTCACTTTATCATCAGGGTGCTGTGGGCTTTCTTCACCTACCTGCTCTCACCATGGAGAGTGTACTTTTTTTTTTTTTTAACTTTCAAAAACTCCACCATCACTACCTTTTCATGTTTGTACAATTCTTTTCAGGACACTACAGACCTATAAAGAATCCCCACCGCCACCATCATCTGGTAACAGTAAAGCAATCACTTTTCTACTCTCCAGTGCCAACAGGCTAGAGACTGGAACCGTAGCAAATGGCTGCCTCAAGTCTTTCGAATACAGTGTCAGGGACGAGTTATGTTTAAGGAGCTGAGAAAAAGATCATACAAAATTGGGGCTACCTGCATTGATTCTTAAGAATTTCTAGGACTTCTCCAGAAGAGCAAAGAGGAGATACAATAAGCAATGCTTGCCAAGCAGTGGGAACAGAATGGTGCCAGAAAGGCATGAGGCATTCAAAGAACCCTGCTTTCCACAGCCATGCGACTGGCAACACGTGCTGAGGACGTTAGCACTTGGCCCACTTTGTTCCCTTGTGCTATCATATCTCATCCTGCCAGCTCTCTCCCATCTCTGTCAAATAAGCTGTTTCCTGGCCTGAAACTCCAGTTCAAATCACACCCCACCCCACCAGGGTCCACCTCTCCCCTCTGTTCTAATGGTGCCCGATGGAATGCCAGCTATGTGCTTGTGTTTACCAAACAGCAATTCAGCCATTTCTTCTAGCTTCACAGGATTACAAACTAACAGTGGAGTAGGCACTAGGAGCCTATGTTGCAAATGGACTCACTGCTCACAGTACAGTCTCCTCAGAGCTGCTTTCGGATTGTGATTTGAAGGAAACCAGCTTTGCTGCATGACGTCACACTGAAGTGAATGGCCATTGTCTAACCAAGCAGGAGACCAAAAGACAAAATCTGTAGAACTCTTAAGCCTTTAGAGTAATTTCTCCCCCTTCAATTTCCTCTCTGATTAAAATGTCCTGTGTAAAAATGAAGATGACTATGGGCCGTGGGGTTACATCCCACTGGTTAAAACGCTTTTTACCCATCAGTTTGAGCACCACAAGGCAAGTTTAGCTGGCTGCCCAGAAATCACTTCTGATTTTTCCTGTTGCTGTACTGTTTCTACATCATAAAAAATTAATGATTTTGTACAATTCAGAGGAAATGATGCTGTCCTCCACCATCCCACGTTTGTAAGGAAATATGGCTATGTGGTGTAGGTGGAAGAGCACTCAGACTACTCAGGAAAATACTGTTGGAAACTTGAGCAACTCTAAATCTTCAAAGCCTGTTTCCTCTCTTCAAGGGAACGATAATGTCACTTGCTCAAACTACCATTCTTTTGGAAGAATCAGTGGCTGTGTTAGCAGTTTGAGAAGTAAAAAACTGTATGCCAGTGCCTTGTTTACTAACACTAACCAGTATGCGCTAACAAATACTTTCTTTAACACGGGCATAAATCCTTCAAGCCTATTAAATCTACCTGCGATGAGTTAAGGTTTGTGAAAATACCCAGAAAGTTCACCCAGGATGTCAGTTGCTTTAGACTGTTAAGACTAATTCACAGCAAAATTTATCATCTGTCTTTAGCATCTTCTAACATTGTCTACAAGTTCTCTTAAATAACTATGTTAATTGGTTACATTATCAGGTTGCACTGTCTTCAGAGTAACAAATCTCTAAATTGCAACTTTTGCGTATTCTAGGGTTCATTAAGTTAAAACATTATATAGTATTTCTTGGTTCTTAATTATCAAAAATACTTTTTCTATATATATATATATATATATATATATATATAATTTCTGACATAGGCGGAGATCTTTTATTCATTGCCAGTTAAATATCTTTAGAAAGAAATTATCCCTACCTCTGCATTATATTTGTCTATAATTCAGATAGTGAAATACTATGCAGATATTTTTAAATTTTATTTTATTTTGAGGGAGTTATTTTTGTTTTTTTGTTTTTTGAGACATGGTCTCACTGTGTAGTTCAGGCTGGCCTTTAACTCACTATGGTAGCTCATGCTGGCCTTGAACTTGCAGCAATCCCTACACCCCACCCTTCTGAATGCTGGGATTACAGGCTAGAGGCACTATACCCAGCATTATTCAGCCTGTTAAAAATTAGACTGAAAATCTAGCTTTACTAAGGTAAAAAAAATTTCATCATATGGTTAAATATTAAATGAAAACAACATTATGAAGTGATGGTGTGGTGTGATCTCATTCTTGTAACAGGAAGTGTACATTTGAATTACCAGATAGCAAAAATCTGGATACACAGAAATACTGGCTAATTACTAAGTGCATAGATATCAGTGTTAAATTGACAAATATTCAAATCCATCTCTGACTAACTGGATGACCTTGAACAAGTTGTTTAATTTCCCCAATCTTATTTTCTTCTTCTTTAAAGGGGAGAACAACTAAATTTGCTTCCTAAAGTTGTTATGAGAATTAAATGAGTTTTAAGCACTTAACATGGTACCTGGATCATAGGAAATTAATTGTAAATGACAGTCATTACTATCATGATACTTGAGAAGGCACCAATTGTCTATTCTTATCACCTCTGAGTAGGAGTTTAAGAATGATTTTCTTCTGTAACTCTTTGTACTCCATCCCCACCTTACTCAGCCATTCTAAAGCATTAAAGTGTACTTTTGTATGTGCATATTACACAATAGGTATTATTTTGCAATGTGTTTTTTAAAATTATGTGAAACTATCATGTACCTCATTGATCTCAGTTTTTTCCCTAGGTTCTGTATTTTGACAGTCCACCATCCACCCATCTTGCTGTGTGTGCTTCTGGTTTATTCCTTCTACATGCTGCTTAGTACTCCAGGGTGTGTGTCCTCAATATTTCATCTATCTGCTCCCTCAGCAAGTGCTCCCAGCTCCCACAACTACAAGTAAAACTGCATGAATACTCCCACGCACATCTCCTTAACAATTCATGCACGATTTTCTATGAAATATACATTTAGGATTGGAACTGCTGGGTTATAGATCATGCATATTCTTAATTTGACTAAGTAGTACTAGGTTCTTTCCAGAGAGGCCACGGTAGTCCACTGACAAGGAGGAAGTTCCTGTATCCTTGCATCTGCACGAATACTTGGCCTCTTGCATCTCTCTAAGTTTTGGCAGTTTTCTAAATGTGAGGAGAAAACTCACTGTTGTTTTAATTTACATTTCTCAGATGAGTCATAACTGGTGGCATCATTTCTCATATGTGCAGTAGTAATCTGAGTTTCTTCTGTAAGTTTTTTGTGTATGTGTTTTGTCTATTTTTTGTTTTGCATCTCAGCCTTTCTTGTGTGGGTTTGCAGCAGTTGCTTATTTCATTAATTTAGCTCTTGTGTATCTTAGACCCTTCTAACAGGTTTCCCATATTGTTATCTGTGTAATAACTTTGTTCACAGTGTCTTCCTCAAATAGAAGTTCTTGCTATCTGTCTTGCATACTTTTCTCTCATTGTTGAGACAAAATACCTGACACCCAACACGAAGAAAGGAAAGGTTTATTTCTTACAGTTTTTTGATGGTCTCAGTCCATAATCAGCTGGCTCCAAAGCAGGGTGGCATGGCACTGGAGCAACACTTCAAGGCAGAAGCCAGCAAAAGCAGCCAGAGCAAAAAGAAGAAAACAAGCCTCTTCTGGTTTATGTTGTACACAGCCACGCCCTCTCCAGGGCAGGGTGTAGCACTCATAAAATCTCCTCCAGAATATTTACAAAGTAAGAACCCTGGTTCCCTGCTGAGTCCCTCAATTAAAACTTCTCAACAGATCAAGTGACACAATGTATCAACCATAACACTATCTACAAATCCAAAATCATCAGTATTTTGCCTTATGATTTGTGCTTTTTAAAATTTTCTTCAGTTAGGTCACCAAGACATTCTCCTACATTGTTCTCCATGTGCTGTGCAGCTGTACTTCTGTGTTTTAGGCTTTAATCCATGTGCAGTCTGCAGGTGTAAGCATGTGAGGCAGGGATCCAGTTTAGGCTGCACAGTGAGCTCACTGTCCCGGTGTAAGCTGTGAGGGAACGCCCTCTTTACCCCCTGTACACATGGGTCTGTGTCTGGATTCTCTGTCCTATTTTATTAGTCAGTTCATCTGGGAGATGTTTATTTTGCTTTTGTCTTTTCTGACATTTGCCTTGTACCGTGCACCACTGTTTTTAGTGCTGTTTGGCAATGGTTTTAATATCTGTTACCCACTAGGGCAAGCTTCTCCTTTCATGTTTTTAAATTCCACTTGGTTTATTTCTCGGGGCTGGGGATTTAGCTCAGCGAGCGCCTGCCTTGCAAGCAGGCAGTCGTGGGTTCGATCCCTGGTACCGATAAAAAGGAAAAAGACAAAAAAAAAAAAAAAAAAAGAATGTAAATGTTTATTTCTCTAAATACATTTTAAAGTTTTATAATGTTCCTCCAAAACATCTAAATATGTTATGGCATTCTATCAAATTTATAGGTAAAATGAGAGAATTTATGTCTTTCTAATATATTATCTCATTCAAAAGCATAGGCTCTCATTCATTCAAATCTTTTGTGTCCTTTACTCTCCATTTAAAGGTTTTTGCTTCACTGTAAATGTCTTTTACATTACTTTATTCAAATAATTCCTATATATTTAATAGATTTTCTTGGTAATGGGAATCATGTACATTTGTTATATTTTCTAATTGTCTATTGCTTGCTGGTGCTTAAATAAAAACAAATACAGGTATTTAACAATTTTACTCATCTAATTTTATCTAATGCTTTGTCTTTGGACTGTGTCTGAATGAATGATCATATTCTATGCAAATTAAGACAGTTTTCTCTCTTTCTGCATTAGCACTCAGTAAATTACATTGTAATGACAATTTCCAAACCTCAGTGACTTACAACAACAAAACTTTAACTACTCAGTCCTATAATGTGTTGAATACATGACTGTATCTCTGTTCTACGTGTTTTCTTACTCTGTGAGTCACACTAAACAAGCAGTCCTAATCAGGAGCATGCCAATCTCACAGCAGAAAAGAAAATACAAGAAAGTCAGCACATCCACACTACTGCTGCTATAAGTTGTGCTCTGAACTGACAATACTATCAAACCTATCCACACTCATTGCCCAGACAAAGCCCAAATGGAAATCTACTGATAATAGGGTAAAATATATTCTGTTCCCAGAAGTGCCTACAAAGCACATAATTGGAAATATAATCTACTATCCCTTCTGATGATCGATGTTATTCTATCTTTTCCTTACCCTTTCACCAAGACCTCCAGCGATAACAATCCCTGTCTTCTATTTTACGAATGACTCTGAAGGTTCTCCATTTGTATAATACTTACTATAGCTCCTGGATCAAAATAACCTTTATTAAATTAAGGAAATCTATCACTGATGGGTTCTGCCTGTGTGAAGCTGCCGGATTCAGCATGGTGCCTGCCCAACATGGTGTTAGGCAGTGCTTCCCTTCAAGGCTGACTGGCCATTCTTCTTCTAAGCCCAAAACCAAACTTCCCACTCTGCATGAGCACACCAACATTCCCCCAGTCAGCTCTCAAAGCTTCCCTCCGCCCGCCCCTTCAGACTCTACCCCTGTCAAACTGAACACAAGCTCAAAAGCTCGCAGCTTCTTTGTCTGCCCCAACAAGATCTTGCACTGTATACAGCCCTCCCGTACCCTCAATGAAGGCCATTTCCTTTTTCCCTTTCTTTGCTCTTGATATTCTACCACGCCAAGGAAAAAACTATCAATCACTATTTCAAGTTCACTTTGAGTTTTGATAACAAATTTATGCTGAAACTTATCAAATAATATATATACTATATATTAGTATCAACTAATATATATTTGGCTTTTATTGGTAATACATATTTTTTTCATTAGTCTACTAATTCACTAACATATATAAATGAATTTTCCCTGCTAAACCAGACTTACCTGTCTCAGATGAACACTACTTATTCTCAAGATTTATTTTTAAATCTACAGTTATGTTTAGCTAATTTTTATTTATTTTTTGAATACATATTAATAGACAAAAATAGCTTATTACTTTGCTGTGTGTGGTATCCTTATCTAGTTTTGGAATAAAACTAGATTGTTAGACATAAAATAATATGTATATATTCCAGCATTTTCCTATTTTCCTTAATAATATCTATGATAGGAATTAGTTTTCCTTGAAAGCTCAAAAGTTTCTAACAAGATAATCTGGGATGCAAGTTCTCTGAGAAAGGCAAGACTTTGTCATTTTCAAATTATTTAATGTACATTGATGCACTGAAATTGTACATTTCTTATTAGTACCAGTTTCAGCATTCCATCTTTTGTTGTAGGATTTTATTCATTGTTGTTGAACTTACTACGCTATCGCTGCCTTAAAGCCTTGATCTCAAGATTTATTTTTAAATCTACAGTTACATTGAAGACTGTTGGGTGTGAGAGGAAATATAATCTATAACAGAGACTTTCAAGGGAGGATCATAATCTCTAATTACATGCCCTTAAATTCCGAGTTCACTATCAATATTTCATAAATGATAATTAATGGGCACAATCTGATGGACAGATTGCACAAGATATTAGAAATTATTCCAAGGGTAGGATTAAGGGTAATCTGTATGTGTAGTATAGTCTACATTCTTTGGACAAGATACTGCTTTTATACAATCACGAACAACTAAAACTATTTCTATTTTGTACTGAAATTAGTCTATAAATCTTACCTAATTTGCAAGTTATTTTCAAGCACCCACAGTCCATTGAGATGTGGTATTTCCTGCGTTCACAAGCAGACCTGCTTCTTGGGTACGGAAGTTATCTGTAAATAAGCAAAGCGTTTTGGGAGCTGTGGGAGGTGGGAGGGATCATGCCCTGAAACTCCCTGTGCACTGTCAATATTTTATAAATAATAATAGCAGACACCAGCTGACCCTCTGGGATTTTTACCAATTTGTTTTCTTTTAAAGAATATTTTAATATAGCCAGCTATGGTTCTTTTTTATAATTTGCAGCTGAAATTTTGGAAGATGAGTTATTTGTTCTGGTTGTCTTTCTCTTCTGTCTTCACTCTCCACTCAAGCAAGGGTTTTACTAAACAGTGTATGTTTCATTTAAGGCTTCGAGAATATACTTTTTGAGTAAAACTGTTTGCTTGGTATTTTGTGATGAGTGGAGACCTATTTCTCTTTGGTATTTAGCATGTGCTATGTGTAAGCCTTGAGGATTCAATGAAGCTATTTTCTTTTGAAAAGCTGTCAGACAACACAAATTGAATCCAGTAATTGAAAAGACATAGCCAAACAAGCTCAGCGAGTTCATATACATTTTTTTAGAAGTGAGGAGCACAAATAGAGGAAGAGGTTTTTACCATTTTCCCTTTTCTACTAAACGTCTTCAATTCTCAGGGGAAATACTTAATAGGTGCACCAGGTTGTGAATTAAAATTGGCCCGTTAGTTAGAAGCACTTAACACAGACCTTGACACAATAAGTAATAAACACAAACAGAGGCGGTTTTTCCGTATGCTTCTCTGTGTCTTTTTCTTACTGTACCAGCTTCCTCTGGGTAAAAGAACTGAGCTCTGTCTCTCTAATAATGGGTTGATGTTCCAGAACAACATAGATGTATCTGTGTTAGTCACCATTCTCCTGTGGATAGGCATTCTAGTTGACTCCAGATTTTTACCACTATAAGTGACTTTCACCACTAAGTGAATTCTGCTCAGAAACTGCCCTTCTCCTCAGACTCCTCCTCAGACAAGGTCTTCCTCCACAGGACACTCACAAGTTACCGCACTGTTCCTCATCCTTCTTCTAGGCATGCCAAGACAGAGCAAAAGCCACCCAAAGACCCAAGAAAGACTGGCTGACAGCTGATACTATCTGAAGCCAGTGCTCTTGAGACACCACCATCCTAAAGACCACAGCAGTCATGATTCCTAGTGCAAGAATTCAGGTGACTAACAGAAACATGGCAGGAAGCCGTTGTGACTATGATGAGGAGAAAAACAACATCCTGGCAATCAATTTGCTGTAGGCTCCAGCTCTTTTAATCCACAACTGGACAAAACCCTTGTAGGGACATCAGGAAGTCAGCCACTGATTCAGCCTGTTTTAGGAATTAGCCACTAATAATGATAATTGTGCTAGCAGAGTGACCTGTATGTTCTCAGAAGATTCTGATGGCTCTGTTACATCGTTTTGGGTTTTCACCTGAGCTAAGTGATACTGTGGCTCAAATCAACTGAGCTGTGAAATAGCTGCACTGTCTGGGTTAGCTGAAATACTAAAGCCAACCACTTTTAGCCTGTTGTTCTGTGTTACAAAGGAAGTTTAATATATTCACTCAGGGTTCACATGAGCTTATCCAGTTCCCACCAGTCACGGGATCTAACAAGTTATTGAAGTTACACGTGCTATAAACTGTTCAAATGCTATCTGGCACTTAATCCTCCCTGAAACTGAGAAATGCTATATAACATATATAGGAAACACATCCATATTTTATTATAAGTGATGGGCTTATTCCATTCTAGAGGCTAACGAGTCCCACAGTCTGCCTTCTGCAAGCTGCAGACCCTAAAAAGTCAGCTCCAATCCAAGTTTAAATGCCTCAGAACCAAGAGAACAAATTGTCTAAGTTCAGCCCTAAGACCAAAGGCAAAAGAACCAGGAAGCAAAGTTCCGGGAAGTTCAAAGACCTGAGAATTTGGAGCTTTGATGGTATATGACTCGGTCTGAGACCGAGAGAAGACCAGTGACCCAGCTTAGCCCAGCAGAGAAAATCCTCCCTTCCCTCCACCTGTTTGTTCTATATAGGTTCTAAACAGACTGGGTGATTCCCAACCACATCGGGGAGGACAATGTACTCAATCTATTGTTCCACGTATTTCTATCATCCAGAAACATCTTCATAGACACACACCTACGCAGTGTATAGCCAAAACTCTGGGCACCCCACGGTCCAGACAAGTTGGTACAGAAATGAACTACCGCAGGAATTTTAGAATTTCACCTAATTCTGCCCTTTTACCAACCTGTATTTCACAGCTGCTCTTTGCTGCAGGAGAGCTAGACATAGAGGAGAGAAAAAGTTAAAAATATGTGTGGAAACTCACAGCACATGCTTTCCCCCTCAGAGGGAGCCAAGTGTGGGTTAGCATGTTAACAGCGCAAAAGGGCCCCACAATACAAACACATATTAAATTTATTTTACCCAGTGCTTCTCAACCTTATTCATGCACTAAACTCTCTAAGTAAGCGAGGAGTGCCATTATGCTATGAGCTACATTTTCCTAAGTGGCCATGGTCCCTGGGCTCTGGGGCAATAAAAATTGAGAATATAGCATGCAGAGATCAGAAAATGCTAAGAGTTTGTTGGAATCCTCCCTCATCACCTTGACAGCCCTGGAACAACCTAACCCAGAGAATTTTTCACAAGAAAATACAAAATTCCAAAATGAAAACTAGCCAAGATCTCATCTGTCAATTCCAGCCCAACCGTGATACACACCAGGAAATTAGGAAGAAAAGTGAGAGCCGATCAAAAGGGACATCATCTGTCCTGGCTGAGTGTCTTTTCATCTTTTAATACTACAAATAAGCCATAGCCAGGTTGCTTTGAACTTTACTAGGTCTCAAAAAATCCTGAATGTATATTTAGATGGCAAAAAAGAATATACCCCTTACATCTCCCACTTATACTGTTATTTATGAAGAGTTGAAGCAAAGCCCTGAATCTAAAAACATATTTGTTTAAAAAAATATATAACAATTAAAAGGAAGGAAAGCCTCTATCGGATCATTCAGAGCCATCTTCTCCCTAACAAGCTCTCTGGCAGAGAATAAAAAAGGGACCAACATCTGAGGATATTGTGATCCTTATGAGCTCACTGTTAACTCTGTTCCACACTCTGACTTTTGTATAATCAGTGATATTAAAGCTCAACAAATTCCTGCTGACATCTGACACAGCACTATGGTTCCACAGAACCCAGTTTTGGGGATGTTATCTTACCTTATCTAGATCATCTTTGAAACTTTTTTAAAAGTAAGCATAGTTGTGTATGCCTATAATCCTTTTTTTGGTATCAGAAATCAAACTCACAACCTTGCACTTGCCTGGCAGGCACTGTGCCACCGAGCTACATCTCCAGCTGAGATTCTTTTTTAAGGTAACAGTCCCAAAACTGTTCTCTGTCAGTGATAAAGCTATGGACCCTACATTTTTCTCAGCCCAAGTGCTTTCTTCTATCCTTAGAGAATCTCCTTACCACTCTTAATTGGTGTTCTGACCTTAACTGCCATAGAATAAGTATAAGCACATAGAGTGGAAGTTTACCATGGAAAGTTTACCATTAATTTTTTATGAATAAAAATATTTTCCTTTAGTTATAAATAGGTAAATGACAGCCAACTCATATACTGTTAAATATACAAACTATGTATAATCCAATTCTGGAATGACAGACAATTATGAAAAGTTAAAGGTAGCTGGATGTAGTGGTGCATATCAGTACATGATGTGTACATGATGAACATACATAATTGCATATAGGAATAAGTACATTCAGATTATTTTTAAACAGTGAAATGCCAAAGCAAAGAAAGCATACATTTTGGCATATCCAAACACTTGGGCGGCTGAGACACAGGGATCACCATGAGTGAAGCCAGCCTGAACTACATAGTGAGTTCAAGGCCAGCCTGACATACAAAGCGAGACTCTCTCTCAAAGAAAAAAAGTTTTAAGGGTATATTTTTGAAGTATGGAATTCTAGACTGATGAGAAGAAAAAAGAATTTAAATTTTGCTTATATATCTACTGTTAATGTTGGACTTCTTTTAGAATCTTGTGCAACTTTTTACATTAAGTAGAAATATTAAAAGCATCATAAGCATGTCTTTGCTTGACCCTTCGGAGTAAAATGAATGGCAGGAATTTTAGGCTCTGACATGTTGCCACATTTGAGTCCCTTTGATGCCCCTCAGATTAACACTGCTTGCCATGCTTGCTGGCCAGGCATGCCAAAGCACAGGTGCCAATGATAAGCACTGTGAGCTGAAATCTGAAAGTCCTAACTTCTCCCTCTTTCATTCTCTTACCGAATCTTGAAAGTGTCCATCCTTGAGGAAATTATACTCCAGGCTTTAACTGAAGAAATGTTCTGTTCTAACATCGGTAGCCTGTATTCAGCTCACAGTTCTCCTCCCAGATCTTAATCTGGATCCGAAATGTGAGGGTGAGGGGCATACGACAGGTTCAGTAGGGCATAGACTGAAAGAAATACGTTTTGCAAGAAAAGAAAACGGTCTCATCTCTTTTCGGGATCGACTTGGCCTTTCAACATGTATGGACTCTTATATTTTGCTTTTCGCCCTTTACAAAGTTCTGGGGTATAATTTAATACCACATGGCCTCTGTGCCTTTTGAAGCGAACTGAAGTAAGTAGTACACATACTTACAGTTGTTCAGATATAGGGTTTAAGTCTAAGGTTTACATGTTCTTTAGTTAGAAAACCTGACGGATACAAATGAGTACTAATGACATGACATCTTGCTATTAAATATCCTGTTACTCTACACTATCACTTGTTACACTGATCATTATAAAGTCTATGATCTTTCTCTTTCTTACTTTATCCAACAGTCTATAAATTGGCTGCTATTTTCCCACTTCTTTCATGACACTTTTAATATATGACATTTTTTTAAAGAGTTGCACGGTATTTCCGGTTTCATGTTCCTCTAGGTGTTATAAATCTGGTCTCGTAATAGAGATAGTCAGGAAATTTTAACTTTTTAGTCTTACAAATAATATAAAATCATTTTTGAACATACATAATTGCATATAGGAATAAGTACATTCAGAAGATTATTTTTAAATAGTGAAATGCTAAAGCAAAGAAAGCATACATTTTAAAATCTATTACCATAGTTTTGTTGAAAAATTTTATACTCATCATGTACAAGATCAATATCCCACATTTTCACCAGTAACAAATTTTATCAAATGTCACAATTTTTGTCTAAACAAAAAATGTATTATTTTGATACTTTTGTCAATTCAGTAAAGCACATTGCTTTTCTTTGTATTTCTTCTTGTATTATTCTAAAGCTGAACATTTTTGTGATGATTGATCATTTGTTCTTTTCCATGAGTTCCCTCTTTGTTATCTTTGCTCTTTTCATTTTTCTATTTTTTGTGGTGAATGGTACAAGCTATCTGTATATAAAGACAGCCTTTGTCACATATGTAGCAGTGTTTTGTCCTAGTTTATCATTTATATTTTCACTTTGTATTTGGACTTTCCTATTATTATTTAGACATTTCAGAGGCTGACATAATAAATGTACTATATTTCCGTTTATAACAACTACAGTACATCCATCCTTTGTATTTGGTGATCTCTTCTGTCTTCTGAATCGTGATTCTTACTTATATTCTGATATTTGATTCTTGTCGCACACAATTTTCAGGCTTACCTTCACTATCTCTGTGTGCACATGTACATGTGTATTACTCTAAAAAAAACTGAAAGAGTAATAAGATCCCAAATGTATAATCAATATTGTAATGATGAAAGGGAAAGAAAGTGCTCTAAAGGATGTAACTGTCTGTATGTTTAAGTGTGCAAGATAGATGACCACGTTACTATGTTTTTGTTAGTTCATCTAATAGAACAGTTTGTGCTGTCACTGTTTGATTGCCCACTTTTTATGCTTTGATTTTTTAACTTGAACAACTACTTCTAATATAACAATTTATAATTTATCAACGAGTGATCTCTTACTGGTTTTTTAAATTCTGTATTATTTCTACCCTTCTTTCTGTTTTTTTTTCTCTTAAAAAAAAGTATTTTAGAAACTTCTTGAAAGGCTGAAGGAATCAAATCGCTCTGTATATTCTCCACATTATCTAATATCTAGTAACAGAAGCATTTAGGCCTGAGGGAATTTCAAACGGAAGCATTAGGAAGAAGAATACAGTAAGTGCTGTGAGAATCTAGAGGGAAAAGCTCACACTCCCAAAAACATAAGAAATTCCTCAGAGAAGGTGTGAAAGAGGCTCCAAACAAGCCCAAACTCTCCCCACCTTTTGCTTAAAATGAAGCTAGTTTTGGTCTTTCACGATCGTGTCTCCACCCCCTTTTCAACATTATCTTGTGTCATTCTTTTCCTTGCTCTGTCGATCCTGCTGTCCTGACCTTCTGTCTGTATTTTAAATTTCAGCCAAGAGAATTTTTACGTAGGCAATTTTTCCAGGCAAACCTGGAATGTTCTTCTACTTGATTTTTGTACGCCTAATGTGACCCTGAAATTTAGATAGTGATAGAATGAATTTGTCAAAAATGCTCACTCTGCAATTAATCTCACCCCATATGCTCTGCTTATAATGGGATGCTGACACTCCTCTGTCAAGAAGTAGGGCCCTTTGCTTCCTCGCATTGAACTCGGGTGTCTCACATGGAGGGGCTCCGTGTGGCTGCCAGCCACCATTAGCCATCAGACTTGTTAATGAGCAAACACTCCCATGGTTCTATGTGCAGCCCCAAACACGGTGAGGTGGAGACAAACATCTCCATTAGCCCTTCTCACAATTCCTGAGCCAGCGAATCCACAAGCCAAATATGTCACTAAGCTTTATGTCACTAAGTTCAGGGCCTGCAGCATTCTGCAGAAGAATAAGACCCTAGTTTAATGTCCTCAGAGAATTTGGACCACTTGATCGAAAGCCATTACCCATTCATTGCTTTGTGTAATTTTAGTTGTCTGTGCACACTCAGGAGTTTCTTCGTCTCTTTGTCTGGGTTGCATATGTTTGCCTGCCTGCACTAGCAAGGAAACTCCACGTGTCCAACACTTCTGTCTCATTCACCTCACAGTCCTCAGCACTGGCAGCAATATTTGACACATATAAGTATGCTTGCTGAATTAATAAATGGAAGGCAATTAGGTTCGTCCCTTAGTTTTTATTTTTGCGGCTTAATATAGCAATCTTTGACTTAGGACTTTTAAAGGGATGTGTAATGGTTTCCTATTCTGTGGCTCTATGCATACTTTAAAGAATGATGTCATGCAGATACGAGTGAAAATAAGTAATAATCAGGAGACACATAGAATGAAGTTTTTAAAAGTGAGCTTAGACATGACAGAGATACAGAAAAAATCAAATAAACCAAAGGAAAATAAGGCAAACCCTTTGACTATTTTTTTTAAAAAGAACTTTCCAAAGGAACTTATGATTTTCAATTATGTACAATGAATTAAGCCACTGTGATACAATTTGTAATTTCTAAAAACCAGTATAATCCTTTTTGTTTACTCAAAGAATACCACTATGTTGGTCAGAGAATGAATTAGACAATATGGGGAAAATCAGCTCTTTGAAATACGATTCTTTGTGTTTCTTTACGTTGGGGTAGAATGTTAAACCAAAAACTTTCCCCTTTCCCCTGTTTAATTAAGCGCTCTGCCCCAGATGGGCTGGAATCAGTAACCAAACCAATGGAAAAATGAGAGAACCCACAATATATAAGTGAAGCTGAGGCCTTTTAAAAAACCCTAGAACCTAACTGGTCTTGGAAGCTGTTTAGGAGGTGAGTCTTCTGCCAAATACCTAGGAAGTTTCTTCCTAACACAATGAGGTTTTGTGCATCTCAAAAATGTATGTTTCTGGAGAAGGGAAATGGGATCAAGCAAAGTGGATGGGTAGAGATTGAAATGATCAGGATGTGTATGTAGTAATTTCCCACAATGAACCTAAATATCATGTTACAAACACGTTCTCATTTTTTAAAATGTTTCCTTTCCTCCTTTGTTCAAGTACCTTTACATTCTTGTTTTCAAAACCAAAAGCATCTTTGCTATTTTATGAAATGTTGGGACCAATTTATCAGTTCTATTGACTTTAGAGCAAGTTTGGGATCTCAGAAAGAAGCACAGGCCTCGAATTAACACGAAGCGTTATTTGGGTAAACACACATTTTTACGGATCCTTGGGAAAAAAACATCTAAGAGCCATGAACTTGTAACTTGCTTGTGCCTGTTATAACAGATAACTTACAGTGGTGATGTCTTGTCACTAAAAAATGTGCAAAATTCTTCAGCTAGAACAAGCAGAAGAGATGAGGCGTGAACTGTTTGAAGCTAACTGTTCCTCCAGAATAATAAAATGGAGAATAAATAATACTGGTTCCAGAGGCTATCAGATTAAAATGAGAAATTCTCTTCTTTTCCCTGCCACCCACTGCTTAAATATCACCCAGGGGCACTTTAACATACCCTCTACAAGATCCATATTGAGATTATTTGCAACCATCCACACCTCTTTTTCTGATTTGTTACCTATCCTGTAACTTGTATTATGCATCTGTAATCTAGCTAAAATTCTTCATGGCCCTCTCCTCCAATCTGGGATGAAAAAGTAAATAAATGTACAAAACACATACAGTAAAATTCACTGTGTCAATCATCAATCATTACCTACTGGCTCAGAAGACAACTTGCCAGGGACCTGAAAACAGGAGTGGAATTAATTGCTAGACCAGCTCCAGGTTAAGATCAATACTGCAACTTCTATAGATAAATTTTACTTACTTGTTCAGGAGGCCAAGTACTGTGCCTTTATTCTTCTGTCAGGAAGGGAATTAAGTGAGGGGGAGTATGAAAAATAATTAAAACAGTAACGAATGCCTAGACACAGATATCAGAAATTATGTCCCAATTTGTACTTACTGGATTGGATTAAGCTAGGTCCTCATTTCCTTTTGCAAGTTGGATATCAAAAAGATGATCCCTGAGTGGGGGTTACCAAATTAACTGCTGGTTTCCTAACCTTTGAACTTGCCTTCCTACAAGAGGAAAGCAAAGTGGAACCTAAATAGATTTCTTCTACCTACTGAGTCTATTTGCAGACTTTTTTTTTGCTCACAAATTTAAAGCCCTTCATGTATGCCAATACTTTTAGTCTAACTATCCCTTGTTATTTTTGAACATTCCCTTCCAGTTCTTATGTCTGATCTATCTTTGCAATCATAGTTATTAGGAAAAAGTTTGTTCCAGGAACAATCATAAAATAACCCAAAGCCAATCAGTTGAATAACCACAATCATCATCATGATCATCATCAATCATCACCACCATTGTCATTATCCTTAAGAAGAAAGGCAGGCAAATGCCAACCTGGTTTTAAAATAATGGATCCTAGCAACCTCAAAATTCTTGAGTTTCATTTCTGTTAAATTTAAACTGAAAAATCTGCATTTTCTTTACTTCTTCCACCAAAATAAAATCCTAGCTCAAGAAAATAAAGTTTTAGGATGTTGGTTTTCTGGGTTTTTTTTTTTTTTTTTTTTTTTTTTTTTGGAACAACTCAAATGGCAAAGTTGGAAATCAAGTGCTTCTGACACAATAGTGATTTTGATAAGTTGACTGCCAGTGAGTATACCATATGGATGAAATTCTTCCTAAAGTGCATGTGGGTGTGTTTAAGGATAGAACACATAGGGTAAAACGCATATCAAACTTTCTCAAAAACCCATGCATTTGCAAAATTGTCTGATGTAACTCCAGAAACTGGGAGCTCACACAGACCCTGAGGTCTTCAAGCACGTGAGTTCCAATTTAACTACATGTTAAAGTGTCTTTGTTTTACCCACTCATATGCTTGAAGACCTCAAGATCTGCATGAGTTCCCAGTTTCTGGGGTTGCATCAGACAATTTTGCACTGATGTTGGGTCAAATCCTGTTGTATGCTGTAACTCCCTGAGCAACTTAATTAAGATTCAAACTAGCCTTCATATGATAAACCAGTGAATCAAAACCAGAAAGATAAAGACTAATGAGAGTAACACAGTATTGCTGCATTTAAATTCAAAACTCAGTGGTGGTTACGTTTTGGGATTGGGGAACTGATTGGATAGCATATATGAATCAAGACAATGTGTCTACAAAGTGTCTTAGAACAGCTGTGGGTGCTAGAGGTGAAGAGCTATGGCCCAACACTGAGGTCAAATTTAAATGTAGCAATATTGTGTTACTCTCATTAGTCCTCATCAAATCAATTTACTATGCCTGCTTTAGAACTTTTTGTCTTCATGAGAATTATTCATGAATGGGAGTCAGAATCACCATCTTTAGTACCTAAATTTGTCTTGAGTTAGATCTGTTTAAAATGTCTGTCTCATAACAAGCCTGCCTAAAACTTTTGAAAGTTATCTTCCCCAAACCTGGGTGAGTTTCCCAAAGCTGCTGGTGTTTGCAAAGTCACTTTCTCTTAGGTCCCATTCTTTTTAATAGTGTTTGTTTGTTTGTTTGTTTGTTTTTGGTACCAGGGATCAGACTCACAACCTTGTGTTTGCGAGGCAAGCACTTACAGTGTTGAGCTAAGTCCCAGGCCCCCGTCCCATTCTTCCCTCAGGAGTGGCCTGCTGCTCAGAGGGAACAGAGGGGCAAACTCCTGCGGTTCTTTCTATTCTATGACTGAAAACAAAGCAGATCATGAATGTATCAAGCTATATAGCAAAAAGAAAAGTGAATGAAATGTTAACTACAGTTGCTCTTGATGCCAGCCAACATGGAAAATGGTGTCCTGAGAACAGACTCTGTAGACCAAAGGCAAGGAAGACGGCTTCTTTGATTTCCTGTTCCAACTAAGAGTCTCATCCAACATATACTAAGAGGACCTGCAAGATCATTCTTGCTTTCTTGTGTTCCAATGCAAAGTTAATTTTGTTCTTTACCTCTAAGTATTGGTATTCTTGCTATCAATTTAGACAGGACAGGATTTTGATTTTTTATTCCTCTATACCCCAAAATAATAAGCAATTACCTAGCATATATTAGATACTCAGTAAGTATATGATCATTGAGTGAAACTAAAACCTATTTCTTATTGTTTTCCTAAAAAGTATTAAGGTGTCCCTCTGCCATCATTTTTTAGTTTGGTTTAGATTTTTGTTTGTTTGTTTGTTTTGTTTTTTTACTTAAAAACTGTTCTAAAAAATTAAGCTACCATATCTTCAAAATTTGATTCTCTAAATTTGGTGAATCACAAAAATTTACTTTAAAATCACAAGTTGAGTTACTAATTTCCAACTCCTCCTATATCTCTGTCCACTCTAAATCTTAAAGCACAGCATAATAGAGGCACTTTAGAGAATATATTGTTTTTGTTTAATAACAAGAATGAATTGATATACAGTGCTATCATGTCCAAAAAGACTTTTTCCTAGATGGCTAGTGTAGGTAAGTCCTGCCAGTCAGCTCTAGAATCAAAGAAAAGAGTATGTCCCATAAATACAAAGTCATCAGACTAATATTGCTGGGAGAGTATCGGTCTAGCTAGCTATCTACCAACAATCTTATAACCTTTGGCCATGCGTTCAAAACAAACAAAACTGTACTGATTCTAAAAGGCAGAAGAAAATAAAATTACATTTTTCTCATCTGTTTGCATCTCAAACAAAAGATAAAATGTAAACTAGTATGTAACATAGAAAACATACATTTAAAACTATCATGGTAGCTAAGTCACCATGGTTATAAAATACATATTTTTTAGTCTTTCTTTCAAGTCAAGATAGAATAATAAATAGAAATTACAAGGTAGTGATGGAGGTTCATGGATAAAGTTTTGAAGTTATGCAACCTGAATAGAGTTCTGATTTTGTTACTTTCTCTCACTGTACCTACCAGATTATTTCCTTCCCCAGTCCTCAGTTTCCCCACTGCAAAAGAAAATATTGACTTTCTATTTCACAGGTTGGTGTAAAATTAAGTGCAATAACCCATGGAGAATACTCACACCATTCCAGGCACAGAAAAATTCTTACTAAATGTTTACTAATATAGTCATGACTTTTACATTAACCCAAGAGTGGGTTAAATAGAAACGGCATAGAAGTGTCTAACCATCAAAAACTTAGTCTTTTGACAAAAATGTCCATTATCACCACTCCTACTCAATATAGTTCTGGAAACTTTAGCCACAGCAACTAGACAAGAGAAAGAAATGAAAGGAAAAAGATTGGAAAGGAAGAAATTAAATTATCATTATTTGCAGATGACATGATACTCTACACAGAAGACCCCAAAAGCTGCATTAAAAGACTAATAGAGTTAATAAGCAAATTCAGCAGTGTAGCAGGATGCAAAGTCAACACTTAAAAATCACTAGCATTCCTATACACAAACTCACTGAGATAGAAACTAGGAAAATAACGCCTAACAATGACATCCAAAAAATGAAATACTTGGGAATCAGTCTAGCAAAGGGTGTAAAAGTCCTATACACTGAAAACTATAGTACTCTTAAGAAAGGAGATTAGAGAGGATATCAGAAAAGAGAAAGATATCCCGTGCTCTTGGGTGGGAAAAACCACTAAAGTAAAAATGGCCATACTCCCAAAACTGTTATACAGCTTTAATGCAATCCCAATCAAAATACCATTAACATGCCTCACAGATCTAAAGAAAAAATTCCTAAAATTCATTCCCTGACTTGAAATTATACTACAAAGTTAGTGTAAAATCAGCATGATCCTGGTCAAAAAAAAAAAAAGACTTGAGGATCAATGGAACAGATTAGAAGATGCAAACACAACAAAGATTCTCAACCACCCTACCTTTGACAAAGGGGCTAAACATGTTCACTGGAAGAAAGACAGCCTCTTTAATAAATAGTACGGGAAAAATTGGCTTTTCACATGCCAAAGACCGAAACTAGATCCTTGCCTATCACCATGCACTAAACTAAAGTCAAAATGGATTGAAGATTTAAATATTAAAATAGAAACACTAAGTCTACTGGAAGACAAAGTAGTTCGAAATTTTGAAGACATAGGAGCAGGCAAAGATTTCATGACCAAAACACAAACCACACAAGAAGTACTTCAAAAAATCAACAACTGGGATCTTGTCTCATTAAAAATATTTTGTGGGCTAGGGATTTAGCTCAGTGACTCAAGCTCTTGTCTGGTAAGCACAAGGTCGTGAGTTCAATCCCCGGTACTCAAAAAAATATTTTGCACTTCAAAAGAAATCATCAACAGAGTGAAAAGAAAATCCACAGCATGGGAAAGGATTTTACCCAGCTGTTCCTCAGACAAAGGACTTATATCTATAACATATAAAATATTGAAAAAATCAGGCCCCCAAATTCAAACCAATCCAAAAATGGGCATCTGAGATGAATACACACGCCTCACATGAAGAAATACAAATGGCAAATAAATATATGAAGAAATGTTCAACATCACTGGTCACTCAAGAAATGCAAATTAAAACAGCATTGAGATTCCATACTACTCCAGAAAGAATGGTTACCATCAAGAAATCAACCGATAACAAATGTTGGCAGGGCTGTGGGGAAAAAGAAACCTTTCTCCACTGTTGGTGGAGTGTAGACTGGCACAGCCACTGTGGAAATCAGTGTGGAGATTCCTCAAAAAACTAGGATTGGAAGTCCCATTCAATTCTGCTATTTCCCTTCTGGATATTTTCCCAGAAAAATTGAAAATGTCATGCTACAGCAATATATATGCACCCATGTTTATAGCAACACAATTTATAATAGCTAAGTTTGGAAACAACCTAAATGCCCATCAACCATGGAATAGATTTAAAAAAAAAGATGTGGTATTTTTATACAGTGGAATATTATTCAGCTATGAAGAAGGATAATCTTGAGGCTTTTATAGGTAAGTGGAGGCAACTTGAGACCATACTCATAAAAGGAATAAATCAAACTCACATTTGTAAATACCGTATTGTCTCACTAGTGTAAAAAGACTGAAAGAGTAATAAGATCCAAAGTGTAACATAAATATTGTGATAATGAAAAGGAAAGAGAATGCTCAAAAGGAACGAACAACTGAGATAGTGAAAAGAGGAGAAAGAAGGGAAAAGATTATGCTTATGTGTGTATGTATACAGAGATGGACGGTTATACTACTATCTCTGTGAGTTCATACAAAAGAACAGATTGTGTTCTCACTGATAGATCATTTCTTCGTGCCTAAATCTTATAACCTGAACAACTACTTCTAATATAACAATATGCAATACATTAATTAGTGCTAATTTCCTACTATTATTTTGTGAAATTCTGCATCATTTCTATCCTTTTTTGTTTTGCTAAAAAAAAAAAAAAAAACACATAATCTAAGAAATCAGTCAGCCAGCAGCACCAACAGCTAATTCTACTCAGAATGAAACAAGACAAATACAAATTATAAGAACCAGGATAGAGAAACGCTAGTGTGCATTAGGAGGAATGGGATCCAGTGTGCTTCGGAGAGATCACTGGCCACTGGACTCAGTCAGGACCGTGCTCTGAAAATGTTTGTGGCTCTATCTGAAAGCTGAATCACAGTCCTAAGAAGCTAAGGAATTGTCATGTGTCTGTTCTTCAGTAACCAAGAAGATGCCTCTTGGGGAGATGGCTCTTCCACTCAGAAGGCCACTTTTCTTTCACTTGGCATCCTGCAAATCCATATCAGACAGGTGCTGGTCTCATGAGACTCACAGCTCAGTTGAGGGATAACAGTACAGAGTGGTGGGTGCCCTGGAAGGTGTCCAGGCAGGGCACTTCTGGGAGCCAAGAAGAAAACATGTAGCCAATCCTGATAAAAAGGCTTCCTGAAGAAAATACTGACAATGTCACATGAAGAGTGAATGGGGTTAGAAAAACAATGGGAGTTGACAGAAGGAGAGGAGGTCCATCCAGAGGAAGGCGCGCAGGCAAGGGGCCCGCAGAGGACTCCGAGTGGTGTATGTGATGGTCTGTGGCACTATAGCAGGAAGCACGAAGTACATTTATTGTTATCACGGCTTGCCAACATTAATTTGCACTTGCTGTATGCCAGGCCTGTGACAAGCAGTCCCACTGGAGTGTTAGCTCATGAAATCTGCACAGCAATCATCTAAACTAGGGATTATCATTCATCTCATTTTGCTAATGCAGAAATTGAGAATTAGGCTATGATTCAAGATATGAATTCTAGCACCTATGTCTGACAGCCTGTGCATGAGCCAGGGTTCCCACCCAGCACCCTGACTTGAAAGTGCACATCTTAAGCATACCACCCCATAGGCATGGACCCATTAGCACAAGGCAGCTCACCTCTGACTCTGAAGACACAGGATTGTAGCGCTTTTAAGTAGAGCTTTACGTTTATGATTTGACTAAAGTTAAATTGAAATAATTTTTCCACCAAAAAGGTTTTTTAAAAACTCCAAATATATTTCTGAGTGCTGGGAGATATGCCCAACCACAAAGTTTTACTTCTAAATAATTTTTACACAGGCTATTACTGCTACAAAGTCTTTCTTCTTACAAAAGCTTGAGAATCTTCTGAAATCCTCTGGACAGAAATACTGCCTCTTAGACTTAGGCAAAGTTTTTGGATGAATTTCTATCCAGGTGCCAAGGAAAGAGACTTTTCTCCTTAACCCCAAGGTTCTATGTGGCCGCTTGAAAAGAAGAAAACTCACTTATGCATATAACTTTGGAACTGTGCATAACAGACATTAGCATATGGCTTACAACCTAAGTCCTGCAGCATGCAGCATGGCCTCTTGCACATAGTATGTAATCAAAAATATACTGGAAGCGAATACACAGAAAAGCTTGAATAAATAAGAGGAAGACATTTCTGTCATTTGTATCTTGGCTTTCTTATCGAGATGGGATTCAACAATGTAGGACGAAACTACTCTAAATGTAGTAACTAATCATGATAACTAATGATATAATTTCTATGACTATTAAACTGATATGATCTCAAAAACAATTTGTACACTTAGTGTATTACACTATTAGCCACAGTAGCCAAAAGGTGAAAAACCATTCAAACAGCCATTGGTAGATGAATAGATAAAAATATATAATTTTTTAAAAGTTTTTAAAAGTTTAAGTGTAGAGTGTATGTAGCATGGGATAGCATTTAGACCTTAAAAAGGAAGACATGTGCTATAATGTAGATGAACCCTGAGAACATGCTGATAAGTGAGTTCAGTCACAGGAATAATACTGTCTGATTCTACTCATACGAGGTACTTACAGAGGATAAATTCTTACAGACAGGAAGCATAACAGTGGCTACTGGGGACAGGGGTAATAAAGAATGGTAAGTTATTGTTTTATGAATTCAGAGTTTCAGTTGCACAAGATGAAAAGAATTCTGGAGTTGGATGGTGTTGGCAGTTGCAGAACAATATGAACATACTTAATACTACTGAGTTGCACACTTAAAATGGTTACAGCGGTAAATTCTATTTTATCATAAATTTTAAAATTATATTAAGTGAAAGTAAAATAAAGATATTTCAGACAAAAAGTAATGTGGATTATTATACTATGATTATAACACAATGCTGGTGAGCTAGTTAACTTCCCCTCACTGTGAAAAATACCCCAGAGAAACAACTGAAAAAGAAGAAGTATTTATTTTGCTTCACTGTCTCAGAGGGTTCAGTCTGACGTCACTTGGATTCATCAGCTTGGATCCACGGTGAGGCCAAAAATCACACGGGGGAAGCAACAAGTCTGCTCACATCACGGCAACCGGGAAGCAGAAAAGAGACAGGACAGGACTCGGAGCCCAGTACATCCTTCCAGGGCTGGCCCAGTGACCTCGCTTCCCTGAACTAGGATCCACCTCAGTTCCCAGTGCCTTCCAGCAGCACGCTGGCACACCGAGCCCAACACATGAGTTTTTGTGTTAAGACCAAAAGGTAACACTTGGTTGATGGTATTAATTATTGTAACTTATACTCTATACATTACATAACTATAATATACTATGTAACAATAATGATGATAGCTAGCATTTATCTCCTACATTATACAATAATAGTTGCTGACAGGTACTGAACACTTTTCACATGTCATCTTATTCTAATTATTTTATGCTAAAAGCACAATGAGGCAGCTTCTGTTTTTTTGTTTCCTATTTATGGATCAGGAAAATGAGGTACACAGAGATTAACTAAGTCTCCGAAGGTACAAAGCTAGGAAAAGAAGCTGTGGTTTTCCTAAGGGAATAACTAAGGGGAAGCACTCCACAAAGGCCCTGTGGCTAGTCAAGGCTATCTGATGGAACTGGCTGGTAGTGTGGCTGAGGCGGACTAGAGGGTCCAGTAGTCGCAGTTTCACCCAAAGTTCTCCAGCAATTGCAAATCAACAATTGTAGCAGAAATAGAGCTCCAAATGCCAAGTGTGGAATAAGGATTTTAAATTATCATTTAAATCTTTCCAGTGACAATAGGAACTAGACACTAGTCCTGTCTCCATTTTATGGATAAAGACATTGTAGCAAAAAGAGGTTAAAACACTTGCCCAAAGCCACAAAATGAGGAACAGGTGAAGCCAGGAGCTAAATCATGTCCAAGAATTTCTTGGTATTATTCATGATAATTATGAGTTAATATTTGCTCAGCAGTCATCATATACTGAGCTAAAGGCCTCATGTCTTATCTTATGATTAACTCACAAATACCTTTGAAGAAGGCACTGCCATTAGCTCCATTTTTTAAAGAAAGAGGCTTCCCAGGTATCCCCACCAGCAAAAGGTAGAACCATGATTTAAATTCAGGTGGTCTGATTCCAAAATTGAAGCCTTAAAGACTCCACCCTTGCTGTTCCAAGAGGCAGCCTCCAGCAGCAGCCCCGAGGAAATAAAAACACTTGGACTCTATTCCAGACACAAGGAGAATCTAGGTGATTCATTTACATGTTCAAAGTTTGACAGCTGTTACATTCCACTCCTTATAACAAAGGGAGGCCACAATCGAAAACACCCTAGAAAGACTTACCTTCTACAGCCTCCACATACAGGACAGGGGAAAGCAGATCACACATAAAGAATTACAATTAAGTGCTAGGCCTGTGGTGCATCTAAAGATGCTATTTCCCTATCTCCACCCTGGAATTGATGAATCTGAGTGTACAGGGGAAAACCTAAACTTAGCAACATGAGTCCCATGCCCTTTTAAGCGCAAGAGCCTCTACTGTCTCCAGTAGGATTCAGGGAAGAATCGGGAAGAAGAACACTAGTATCTTGCCAACTATTTTCAGGACCACAGAGGCAGACAACAGGCTGGGCACCTGACAAGCCACGTGCTGATTTAAAACACTGAACCTCAGAGAGACATGTGCCGCTTAAATGGTGTGTGAGGCTGCAGGCACTCACAATTGTGGCTGCACTGTTGATTGGTCCCTATGGAAACAGTTTCTTGCTTCTAAGCCTGGCTTTACCCATCTGCTCATGGTGAAGGCCATAGCCCCAGCACCCCTGGGAAAGTTCTAACATGACAGCAGCAGCCAGGACCTAAGCCGACCCTAACCAATGCCATGAGCACATCACAGCTGGGAATCAATTCTCATCTAAGGAAACTGGCCTGACGTCTGGCTCCTAAGGAGTCTCATGCACAGATCACATTAGCAGATCTGATGCTCTCCCACTACTGACAAGGCTTAACAGAAAGAACCAGAAAAAGAAATGCAGGCAAATTGTTTCCATAAATTTCAATGCGAAGGGCTGGGGACATAGCTCAGCAGTACCAGCGCCTGCCTCACTAGTGTGAGGTTGTGAGTGCCATGCCCGGTGCCAAAGAATAAATAAATAAAACTAAAATTCAACTTGAAAATCCCAACTCAGAAGAACCAAGAGAAAGGGAATAAAATGAAGAATCCATCTTTTTCGGCACAGTAATAATAATCCTAACTAACATACTGTAAGTGCTTACCACATGCCAAGCACTGCACGAAGGAATCAACGTCTAATTTCATTCACTGTTTACCCCCAGGAAGTAAATATTTTTACTTTGAAATGTAATTATTTCCGTTTCACAAAATAATATAAGATTGTCACTTTACAGAAAAAGAGGGCAAAGAAGGGAGGGGCCGAGGGGTTGAGGCAGAGAGGAAAGAAATTAGGGTGGAAGGGAAGGAAATGGGGAGAGAGAAACAGTGAACGAACCCTGAAGGGAAAGAAAGTCAGACCCCAGAGCTCAGCTTCCTTGTGGCCAGCCCCAGAATGGCTGCAGAAGAGCTGAAGGAAAGAAACTTCTCTGAGGATCAGGAATGGAAGCTGACTTTTTACCTTCATTTGGAATAATAAAAATACTCAACAAATGGCTCATTTCATGATCTGTAAATTTAGAGAAAAATAATCTGGCTTGATTTTAGCCCTACCCAAGTAACAAACATATACACATTAAGTGTTTATTTTTTCAATTATGATTTCTGGGGAGTGAATGGGAAATTTGGCAGTCTGGTTAAATGTAACTACAATGACGTAGCACTAAATGAGTGTTTTGTATTCTCTTTGTTTCTCATTATCCCTGGAAGATTGTCAAGACTTTAATGAAACTAAAACTTTGGGATTTGGATCACTCATCAGAAACCAGAGCCTGTTGGAGGCTAACAGCTCAACTCATGTTCTTTGAGCCTAAAGGATGTGCTAGGAACTAGGCTACATACTATATATATATATATATATATAGTCCCCCAGAACCCTCCCAGGGACCCAAGTGAAGAAATGACTGTTATTTCCATTTTCAGAGGTAACTGAAGCTGAAAGGAGTCACCGAACTTGGCTAAATGGTAAGAAGAGGACCTAGAATTAGAGAGACTCCAGTATCTCCTCTCAAACACTACCTTGAATGCTAAGCTATAAAAATTCTGGCCACAAAAAAAAAAAAAATTCTTCTTCAGGTCAGCTAAACTGGTTGTTTAGTACAGAAATTTTAAAAATGTAGTTTAGCTAATTGTTTTAAATGGCTTTGTAAATGATACTTCAGAAGACAGCAAACCTCCACTGAAGATCCCGGGGGAATGGCTGAGATTCCAAAATGTTATTAGGGAGCTATTACGCCACTCAGTCATTTAACCTTCTCTTCCCAGTCTCCAAAAGACCTGTAAATTGGCCACATGGGTCCAAGGCAGGTTGAGGCACAGGGCTGATGCATTCGTTCACCTGATGATATTAGTCAGCTGACTGTCATGTGACAAACACCAGGCTGTACATTTCTCGTGCTATGATTCTTTAAATCTCACAAAGTCCTGTGAGGCGGGTGCCATTATTATCTTCATTTTAAAGACAGGGACACAGAGACTCGGAGTAGCTAGACGTTTTACTATGTCTGTCGGTTGAGTTTAGGGGCCACTCTCAAGCAGTGTGAACTATAGCAACAGTAAGCAGTAAGAGAGAGACATGGTCCCTGCCCTGGAGAAGCCATCGTGCCACCAGGGAGATACACAGTTCATCAACTAATTACTCGCTTAGTTTACTGTACTACCACTTTGGAAGATTCTTCGCAGTTGCAGTCAGGGCCCTGGGCTTGTGCGTAACAGGACAAATAAGCCAGGGGAATTACAGGATCTTCCCTGAGAAAGTGACAGTAGGTTAGAGCCACAGTGAGTAGGAGCTAATAAGAAGAAAAGAAAAGGCAACCGCATCGCAGATAGAGGAGAACAAATAGAGGTCCAGGCACATTAATACTGACACACTGAGTAGGACTGGGAGAAATGGCCAAAGATGCAGTCATCTGTCAAAAAGGTCAGTTCTTCATTCCTTCTATTTTATGTCCTCATGTCATCTTCTCTACCAGTGAAGGAACTGGCCTCAGGCAAAATCCACCCCCTGTCAAATTCCTCACTGTGTGCCCAGCTTGCCTCATAGGTAATTCAGTGCCTCATTGATAAATGAATGAAACCAGTAGCCAAATGCATGAAACTGTTGGTTTGGTATAAAGTCAAATGATATACCGTGGGTAAAGGAAAACCACACAATCAGTATTGGGTATCACACAGATATATGTCTAATAGCTGATTTTTCTAATTCCAATTATTTTAATAATTATATGAGCTAATGAGAAAAAAACCTTTGAACAGATGGTGCTAGAAAAACTGGATATCCACATTCAAAGGAATAAAATTGGACTCTTTCCTCATGCTGCATACAAAATTAACTCAAAGTAAAACCTAGAGTTAGATGTGGGAACCAAAATGAAAACTCTTAGAAGAAAACATAGGTATAAATCATTGTTACACTGGATTACGAGCAGTTTGTTATATATGACACATAAAGCTCAAGAAATCTAAAAATAAATTGGATTAAATCAAAATTTTAAAATGATTTTGCCTCGAAGGACACTATCAACGTAGAAAAAAGCCTTCAGAATGAGTAAAAATATTTGCACATTCTATATACGATATATTGGCTGAGTCCTGTATCCAGAAAATGTAAAGAAACTCAAGAGTAAAAAACACACATAACCCAATTTAAAAATGGGCAAAGAACTTAAATAGATACTTCTCTAAAGAGCATATACAAATGGCCAATCAATAAGCTTTCAAGATTACCAGTCAATAGAACATAAATATAAAAACCATAATGAAGTACCACTGTACAACAATTAGAGTGGCTCAAAAGATAATCATAAATATTAAGCATGAATTTGAAGGTTTGAACCCTCATACATTGCTGGTTAGAATGTAAAAAGGTGCAGCTAGTTTGGAAAACGGTTTGACAGCAAACTTTGGAAAACAGTTAGGACCTAGCAAATCCAATGCTCAGTAACCACCAAAGAGAATTTAAAATATATCACAGAAACTTATAAATGAATGTTCATAGCAGCATTATTTATAATAGCCAAAAGTAGAAACACCATAAATGTCATCAACCGGTGACTGGATAAACATAATGTGATATGTCCATATAAGGGGATGTTACTTATTGATAAAAGAAGTGAAGTACTGATACGTGTTTAAATATTAACCAAAGTTAGAAATACTATTCTAAGTAAAAGAACCAGTCACAAAAGACCACATTTTGTGAATATTCAGAACAGACAAATCCCGAACATAGGGAGTAGATTAGTGGTTATCTGAGTTGGAGCACGGCTGGAGGGGAGGGGCATAGGATGTCTTTTTTTTTTTTTTTAACTGGGAATGGAACTCACAACTTTGCACTTGCAAGGCAGGCACTTATGCCGCTGAGCTAAATCCCCAGCCCCACATAGGGTGTCTTTTTGAGGTGATGAAAATTTTCTAACATAGATTATAATAATGGTTGCACAACTCTCTGGACATACTAAAATCATTTAACTGAATTTATATATCAAATGGGTAAATTTTATAATATGAGACATATTTCAATAAATACACTTAAAAATTATATATGAATTAAAACTACTACCAAGTATTAAAGTTCAAATTTTCTGGAGCTGTGTCAGTTTTTGGTGGGTTTTATTTTTCCAGTTTTTGCCCTCACAAGGAAAGTCTTTGATATTAAACATTTTTTCATTCCTTGTCCCATACAAAGGATTATTTCTAGATATGCACAGTATGAACAAAGATTAAGCCATATCTTATCAACTCTACATCACCCAATCATAATCGTTTTCTTCCTAATGATCCCTGAGGGCCGAAAGAGTCCTGAATCATTCAAAGATTAAAGTACGGTACTTTTCTTTTACAGTGTCCCCAAGGGGTCACTGCCACAGGTCCCCAAATTAAATCTACAAATAGAAACCTTGAAATACATTTTTTCTTAGTCCAAGCAAATTAGAATTACAAAGACAGAAGCAACACAACCAACCAGTTCCCCAAGAATTCGAGTTATGTAGTTTTGTCCTACAGTTGCAGCACCATCATTTAGACAGGATTTGCCTGCAGTGTGAAGAATTTATATTACACAAAAGTCATTTTCCTAGGAACATTGCTGAACACTAGACTATTGAGCAAATATGTATGTTTTCCATCTGTGGATATCTTTAAAGATTTTTATCTGTAAACTCCAAGCTCTGATAAATTTAGTCTTCCCATAAAGCAAGAAAGCTAACAACATTTTTATAATCCCCCTCCATTCCTATTACCTATGATATTTAATGGTTTCCCTTCAATTCTCTCAGCCCCTGAAATTCTTCTCCTGTTTTACTGTTACTCATTTTAAGCTTAATAGCCACCTCATTCTATGCATCATCTCTCTGAATTTCAGGGAAGAGGCATGTAAGAGAAATGTGCTCTTTGAATTTAGAACAGTACATTATGTGTACACTTTTATATTATGTTCCATTTGTGCTGCTTCAGCAGCAATGGCTGCACGCAGTGGCGAACTGAGATGACGGCAATGTTTCCATTTGGAAACAGCGGCTTGTTGAGCAAATTCATAATGGCTTTTATTTTCTTTACTGTTAGACATAGTTTGGGGTGCTTGCCCCTCAAGCCCATTCTAGGCATCAGCCCACCAACTTTAAATTATACTCTGTGGCTGAGAAGATTATAATCAATATTTTGGTTTGTTTTTAAGGCTCTTCTTAATCCAGCAAAGCTTACCCAAAAATCTTTGCTGAAATTTTACAGAAGTAGTGTTTGTCATACCAATTTTTAGTACTCTCTAATTGAAAATAATAATGGATGGTATTCATTGAAGACTTTTAATGGGCCAACCACTGTCTAAAGATAAATATAAGTTGTAATTAACTTGTTTAACGCAAACAATCACCCTTAGGCAAGTATCATCATCATCATTGTTATATTTTCTCTATTTTATATATGAAAAAACTGAAATAAAGAGAATTTAATAAAATTGTCCAAGGTCACATAAATTGTCAGTGACAATTATGACAATTGTTAGAAACTGACAATTATTAGATCCTAGTGGACTAGGATCTTAAATCTAAGAGTCTGGTTCCCAAGCCACAAAGCTACAGTGGATGGTGGCAGTAGTTTAATAATCTATTTGAATGAACTCGTAGAAGATACAGAACAATAAAATAAGTCTATGGCAGCAAAATTCTGCATACTCATCTCCCCTACCTTTCCTAGGCATATGTCCTCCAGGAAGTCTTCAAGATTACTAGGATATAAAGAACATTGTTCTGTCATCCCGCCTCCCTCCTGCGTATGGAGGGACCTTTATAAACTGTATTTATGGAGAGAAGTGTGTGCTCATAAAGCAAGACAGATTCCAAGAAATTGGTCATTGGTGTGCAAATGCATGAGATAAAATCTAGGTTTTAACTTATGATGACCATACAGATAAAAGAGGAAAATTTTTATAAAGCAGACAGGGGCAGCAAACATTCTGTAGTAAGCGCTATTTTGAAACATTGGGTTTTGTGCTATCAGTGGTTTGTTTGTTTGTTTGTTTTGGTGCTAAGGATTGAAGCCAGTTGTCACATGCACAAGTGTTCTACCACTGAGCTTTGCACCCCACCCCACCCCACCCCTAACACTGGGTGTGAATATTTTCTGTCTTTAACTCTTGCTTAAAATGAAAATTTTATGGTTTACATTGAAACTTCTTAACCATTTTGAAATGTTCTTTTTGGTTTCTTGGTATTCAGACATATTAACCAGGTGGCTTTTTCTTAATTGCCACGCCAGAAGTTGGTACTTGCAGGTTTGAAGCATTTGGCCCATGTCAAAGTACTCAGCAGTAACATTGTTTGTTCAGTGAACACAGCTAGGTCATCTATTCAGAAGTGCTAGTAGGCCCTCACGTGGTATCTGCCCCAACACTTTAAATATGATGAAGAAGAAACTGAGATCAGGTGAGAGGAACAAAAGCCTATCAAGCTTGCCTCATCTGTTGAGAAACAGCAACTGAGCCTGCTTTTAAGCCACATACGCAGAGCCAAGTGTGCAGCTGTACATACATTCACTCGTTTAATCTTCCCAACAGCCCCATTAGAGCACGTCATTTACCTCAAGGAAAGGACAGTCAGGATGCGAACCAGACCCTCGGCTCTCTAAAACCTTCATTTATAACACTTCTATCCTCACAGCTTAGCATGAAGGCACGATTTTTGTAACAAATCCCTTTACAGAACTAATTTTACTCATTTCAAAAACTCAGTAAAATTTTATAGGCAGATATATACATAATTTCTGTCAAGAGCCTGATTTTCTCATAGTTGACTTTTAGGAGTAAGATACCATTTATAGAATAACCCAATTAAATGTAGCTAAGGGGTAACAACTTATAGCCTGGGATAACAAATTTAAGGTAGATGGTAACAAATTATTCTATATTCTTGTTCTTTGTTGCTTTCTACAACTCTTACATGATGACATGTGGGTCATATATTTCAATTGTTGATATTCCAAAGTTGCATAATTATAAGTTTCAAAATCTTTTCTGTAATATTCTTTCATTTAACCACTGTAACATCCTTCTGGGTAGGCGGAATGGAGAGTATTATTCCAAATTCAATGAATGAAAACGGAGGCCTTGTATTTCCAGTGTTACTTGTAGTCGAGTGGGTGCTCCACGTTTGTTTAGCTCCCAAATCAGTGTCCTTGTCACTTTTCTGCATTGTTTCTCAGAATCCAATTAAATAATTTTCATCTACCATACATTGGCTTGTCACATCTCTCTCAAAATCTCTTATGCCGGGGATTTAATTTAGCGGCACAAGCGCCTGCCTGGCAAGCGCAAGGTCGTTAGTTCGATCCCTGGTACAAAAAAACCAAAACCTCTCTCTGATATAGACTTCAGAGATATAGAGCACTTCATTTGTGACAGGCGAATGATGACAAGAGCCAGTATATTGGATACCACAATCTGCCCTACTACAAAAAGAAAAGCTTTGCAGGTTAAAGTATGCTTATGGTATTCTGTAATAGCAAATATTTGGAAAATAACACATCACTAAGAAAACACACCAACAGTGGAATAGCCATACAATGAAACACTACACAACAATCAAAATAACCTCTGGTTCAACACAAAAGCATGAATGAATCACACAAAGGTTGAAAGAAAAAAAAGCCAATCACAGAAGGGCACATATTATGTAACATACATAAATGCCTTACATATATAAAAATATGCAAAGATATGGCAAAACAAGGAAAAGACTACAAGTGAAAATAGGAGTCACAAACCGACACCATAGTAGCCTCTCCATACCCACAGGACTCGAGTACGTTCCAAGATCCTCAGTGAATTCCTGAAACCATAAGTAGTACCAAAACCCTATCTAGGTGATGTTTTTCTCGTATATAATGCTTGTGATAAATCTAATCTATGAATTAGTCACACAGTAAGAGATTAACAATAATAACCAGTAATAACATAGAACTGTTATAACAGTACCCTGTAAATTCACATAAAAGATATGTGGATAGGGTCTCTCTCTCTCTCTCTCTCTCTCTCTCTCTCTCTCTCTCTCTCTCTCTCTCTCTCTCTCATTTCTCTACAAGTATGCTTTTAGGCCACAGTTGATCACAGGTAATTGAAACTAAAGACAGGCTTTAGGGAGTAGCTACTTCACTACCTAGCGGCTTCTAGACAGCAGCTGTGACCAGAAAGAAAGAAGCAGAAATTTAAACTTGTGTTGATATCTTGTGATTTTTTTATCCTGCAGTCATTTCATGAGGGTTCATAGTATTTGCTTCTTACCTGTGCTTATCCTAAATACTTTACAATATACTTTTAAAGAAGAAAGTGCAGAATGTGCCATTTCACTCTGCAAACACTCAAGCCAAGCAATATGCCAGGAATCACACGGTGCTGGAAGACAGCAGTGGACACAGTAAACTGTTTACCTGCCCTTTCAGACCCGCTGAGCTAGCAGAGCAGATGAAAGAAGCATGTCCATGGCAAGAAGCACAGGGCACTTTGGAAGCATGGGAAAGGGGACCACCAGTTCTGGTGACCCAGGAAAGCTGCCATGAGTAAAGGAAACTTAAATTGAAACAGAAGAATAAAGAGTTATAGCCCAGATGATCCATTGCAACATCTAAAATTTAACACTGGAGCATGCAAGGAACAAACAGGCTCACATAAGGCCCCACCCAGAAGCAGGAGTCAGACCATGCAGGATCTCCTGTTCATTGCTTGCTAACCTTTTGGCTTGATGAAGCATTGCTTGGGGTTGTGTGCTGTCCCGTGCTGGCAAGCACTCAGGGGAGGAGTGTGAGGAAGGTAGAGTATCCTAAAATGTCTCAACCACTTCACACTCGCCAAAACTACTCCATATTCTATCTTAATACAGAAGCGATTTCAGCAGCCGGGGCAGGGTTGGCGAGCGTGAGTGTGAGCCAGTGAAGGCTTCCCCCTCCCGCTGCCATGAAGGGATTATTCAGGCAGATTTCCATACTGCAGATATTTTATCATTTGTCATAGGCAAGTTATGCAACTCAGTGATTCAATTACCAGCATACCTCCTACTTGAGTAGAGAAGGTTCAAGGTTGTTTCTTGCTCTTGTGCTTTGGATTAGTTTTTTCTTAATCTCTGTGTTTAGAAGAAGAAAACATGAAAATGAGGACCAATCACCATTAGAGCAAAAAGGCAGCATTTCAGCTTATTCATCATCAGCTGTCTCTAACATTGGTGCTGTGTTTAGATTTATAAAGTGTGAGATCATTGTTGGTTTCATTTGTCTCTGTTATTAAATTTACTAGGTCTCCTTCAAATGGCATTATATCCTCTTATCTAATTCAAATTACCGTCTTACTCATCCATAGAATGCACATGGTGAAATCTCATTGTTAATTGAATAACTGCAATAATCTCATTGTTTTACCTTCTAAATAGAACCTTGAATTGATGGCTCATGCCTGAAATTCTACCCAATTTCACCAAACTTTTCTGAAACCTGCTATTCCCCTTGTCCGAACATTTCTATAAGGATGGAATTTTCTCGCACTATTTTTTAACTAGCATTTATCTTATACTTTATTTCTCATAAATAGCATGAGTTATCATATAGATTTACTGTTTGTCTTTTTGTGGTTATAATCAAATATGCTGGTGTTATAAATATGTTATATTTAAAGGCACAGGCTTTGCAATAAATCCTAGGTTTAAGGCCAAGGCTTGTGACCCTAAGTGACTTAGCCTAAATTTGCTCATTAGTAAAGTGAGAATAATTGTAATTACTCTCTAGTGGTAGTAAGAGACATAATTGAGGTTATTTTTAATCTCTGTTGATGTTGGTTGGCTCAGTACCCACACTTTAGCCACATAAAGTATTGTAGTCTATATTCTGCTTAACTAGAAATAAAGGTTTACCATTTAAAGGCTTCAATCAACCTTCTGCATTGGGACTGTGAAGGAGATTTTTTTCCCCGCCCCACATTGCTCATGCTTAGAATGTTTGCATCTGAATCATTAGTGCCCCCGCTGTCACGCATACAAATCAGCATCATTTTGTTTGATTTGGTTTTATTTTGCTGACAAACTTCCCCTCTCCTATTAGGGCAGCTCTGGACCTGAAGGAGACAATACATTGTCCCTCAGCACCTGCTTCAGATGAATACCCCAAAATGGCATGTGCAAAGTTCCCAAACACAACGTCAGTGCTGCCTGGTAACCAAAAGCAGCAGCCTGGGGGGCGGGAAGAGGTCAAGATAAGGAAAGAGGATTAGCACCCACAGTCAGCCTGAAACCACAACCCCAACCCCAACCCATGCACACTCTTGTAATTGTGGCTTAACACATACTCTTCCCTGGAACAATCTTCCCTACACTTCTCTTTCGTAAGACTAGTTCCTACCTGTCTATCAAGCCTTTTATGTCACCTTCTCCAAGCCAACTGTGTCCCCACAGACTGCTAAAATCTCTGTTGCAAATTTCCATAGCGTTTTTAAATTATCCCCGTTGCGTGAGGATAGGTTATGCTTTTTGCAGTTCAAATATGCATTGATACTTCAGTTGCCATTATTTTATTAAGTAACACCAGTCCTCCAAATAGTACAGTTTAAATGTTAGTTATTACAACTTATGAACCATGAGATATTGCATGAATTGTGAGTGGCTTAATACATGGTCCACAAACAATTTCATAATTAGCAGGTTCACATCATGATTGGTAAACAATCATATCTCGTCTTCCAAAATCTGTGATTTGACACTGTACATTTGTTCTGTTCATGTGCAGACTGTGAAATGAGTAGTTATGTTGCCACCTTGTCTCCAGGATAAATTCATGTGACGTTTTACAAATACGGATAATCGAAAGAAGAAATTAGCCCAAAAGAAAGAGAGAAAAAAGTACTGCAAGGAACTGAAAAGTGATTAGCCCAGAAGCAAAATCTAAGTCAATTATAAGTGAAGTTTCCAGAGAAAGAGCTGCCTATGGAATGTGGACATCTTTCACCCTTGGATAGCCTATGGATATGTAATTAAATGACTTGGAAAAGGCGAATTTAGTGATATAAATGAGCAAAATGACCTAACCAAGAGGATGAAGGTGTCCCAGAGGAAGTGAGCTAGCAAGCCATTCCATATTTAAGGAATTCCCTGAGATAATTCATACTGACACAGAAAAAGCATAGGAGAATCTCTCAGAAGTCAATCCAGCTTAGAAAAAAATATGACAGTCTGCCAAGACATGCAAAAGAAATTTGCTCCATGTTGTAAGTTATGTGACAATAAGAAAAAGCAAACACCTTTCAAACTACTTTGTTTTATGCTAATGCTCACTATTTCTAACATTTTAAATTCCTGTAACTAAATAAGTAATATTTTTATTATATTTTTCACTCTCCTTTATACCCATTGTTGACAATAAGAAAGCCTTTAAAGGTCATACGTGAAACATTGTGATTTTTTTCCCTCATTGATGACAGTGATCACTTTGCACAATTACAGCTAGCATGGTAATTTATATGGCCTTAAACTATTATAAAATGTGAGGACTGCCTCATATTGAATATCAAACCTATGGCTGACACACTGCAGTGAGTTATTACATAGAGTCACAAGGATATAACTTCAGATCTAAGTGAGTGAATACTAAATAGATAAATAAATACATTCATAATAAATAAATACACTCTAAGTGGGTGTCACCTATGTTAAAATATTACGGATGGAGAAAGATATTTGCTTTCTCCTTCCCCATGTGGATGCCTGGCTCATATTCTAAGGAAAAGAGCTTCTCTGTGGTCAGCTCCATTCTGTAATCCTAAACACAGCCCCGAAGTTGGAAGGCAGCTCCCTAGATAGGGAGACAGCACAACAGCTTGCAGCTAGTCCCACCCTGCCCAGCCCCAGCTCCAGCTGGGGGTCATAGCCATTCCCTGCTGTCTCCATCTGGAACTGGGCTTATAATTCAGAGACTTCGAGTCTTTGACGATGGATATGGTGCATAACGGCACCTTAAATGATGGCATTCATTATAACACAAGCTTTAGTCTGGACAATAACTTTTACACCCTGTCTTCCCCATCTTCAGTAGAAGTGGTAGTAAATATTAGACTTCATGCTCATTTTTCCGTATGGAAGAGTAAAATGGACAAGCTCTCAGCATTGCAGCAACACACTTCAAAATCCTTCAATGTAACCTCAGAATAATTAAAGAGTTAACTCCTCTGATATTTTCTCCATGCTCTGTCTTCAACAGGATTATAATCCTGTTGAAAATGTAACTGGGAAAAACTGAATATAAAAAGGACAATATTCCCACAGTTTGTAGATGTCAGATGGACGATCTCATTAAGACATTTCCAGGAAATACCACAAACTGATTTATTTATGTTTCTTTTTCTCTTGGGATTCTTCTCCAAGGATGTTTTAAAAATTGAATTAACCTCTTTCCAAAGGCCTTTAATAATTGTTCATTCCATGGGTGTACTGAAATTTTCTTCCAAATCCATTGCCCAGGGAGAAGCCCGGTGGTCTTATGGCTAGGGTTCAACATTCTCACTGTCACAAACCAAATTCAAGTATAATTATGTCACACAGGGATTGGTTGGGAGTTCTGTTCCATCCTTGATTCACTTGGAAAACATTTATTGAAGAGCTTACTCTGTTCCCAGCTCTTTGCTGGGCACTGAGATCAATGCTGAGAGTGAAATATATGCCTGTCTGATCCTTACAGACTCATGGCAGAAAGAGACAATAAACAGGAACAAATAAAAAGACTTGCAGTTAAACTCACACCACATGCTGTGAAGGGAGCAACCCTTGGCGGAACAGAGGATACCAAGAAAGGGAAAGACATTCTTGGGATGGCCGTGGAGGAACTTGGAGGAGATGAGAGCTGTAATACAAGTTGAGGGAAAAAATATCCTCCCAGAAGAAACATGCCTGTGGGCTTTGAGACAGCAAAGGCCTGGAGTGCTGGAGTGCAGAAGGGACAGAACTAGAAACTGTGTGCCTACTGGTACACAACTAAGGTCCGTGTCAGCCCAGAATCACTAATGCTACTTCTGGATGCCACCTAGGAATCTAGCTCTGGATGCTCAGAATGGAGGAGGCTCCATGCCACTTGGGAGACTCGCACTGGGAGTCTGCCCCTCCCCATGCACTGGCCTGCCCTGCCCAGCTGTTTCCTGTTGGAAGCAGAGCTGCCCTGATCACAGCTCCACCTACGCTTGCTTTTGGAAAACTTGCTAACCTTGACTTGAGAATCACACCAAGGTTCTGAGTTCTAAGCTAATCTTTCCCCAAGTGTTTTCTCTATTAACCACTGAAGCGCAATGGTTTCTTCATCCATTCCTGCGGCCCACAGCAGGAGGCTGAAACTATTCCCAGCTTTCGGCTGGTAAAGGGGCCTCCTGGAAGGGCTTTTGCTGAATTGTTGGAAGGGACAGCGGCCCTGGCCAGTTTCACACATTGAGGAACCCAGCATGGTAGGAGCACAGGGAGTCCTCTGATATATTCCTCATTCTTGTTGCTTCCAGATTTCAAAAGAACCACATTACCAAATTTAAAAACTCATTATAATACGTAATTGACAAAATCTGCTATTTGAATTAAGCTGGGAAACTACTCATCTCCCACATGTCATCATGTTACACAGTAAGAGTATAACAGATATAATCTAAAATAATTTATTGTAGGACTTTCTGGGCTGTTTAGCCCAGCTATGCATAAGTTTCAGTCATGTTCAGCCACTAGTTCCCGTCTCTGCCTTAGCTTCCTCACACAGAAGGTTAATTTTCCATACTCATTAGAACATACTTAATCAAAACCACTTGATTCCCTGTCTAAGAAATATATATTCCCATGGTTCTGTTGATTTGGGGATTAAAGCATACAGCTTGTCCTTCCTGGAAGAATGTGTACCAGGCAAAGAACTGGGATCACATCTCACAGTAGCCATATCACACAGATTGAGGGCCATGCACCATCCTGCGCTCATTCTCATCCCATCTCCTCTCTTCCTCCGTCCTTCCCTCGTAATGCCACTATAAGGAAGTAGTTAAAATGTGGGCTCTACGCCATGCTTCTGGGGGTTGGCTCTGCCACTGCTAACTGTATGAGCTTGCTCAGAGTGCATATTCACTCTGTGCCAAATTTCCTCACCCATAAGAGGGACTGTTAATAGTGCCTACCTCATAAGACTGTTTGAGTCTAGTGCTTAAAACAGTAGTATCTGTCACCTTAATTTGGGTCAATAATAATAAAAGTATTGTTGTTGCATTTAATTGATAGTAAACTCTGATTTTTAAAGGTTAAATAATTCACCCACGGTCACACAGGCCAAGAGTTGCAGAGCTGAGTCTGGCTGATTGCAGAGCTGGCACTCTTATTTAGAACAAGTGCCACAGTGCATCTTGTTTAGAATATGCTGTGTATTTATTACTCAGCTGTGCAGGGCTGGGTTTCATGGGATCCTCAAAATGGACAAAAATTCGCTTTGAGCCTACTGTTTCATTTCCAAGAACTTGACTTTAAGTGGAACAAGTATGTAAAGACATAGGGGGGAAAAAAAAGGGAAAGATGTTCATTGCAACATTGTTTGTGATGGTCTAAGACCAAAAGCAAAAATCAAAAGCTGCCCAACCATTAGGGGCTCTGTACATAAAATAGAATATATCTGTGCATGGGGCTGGGGATTTAGCTCAGCAGCATAAGTGCCTGCCTTGCAAGCGTGCAAGTCATGAGTTCAACCCCTGGTACTAAAAATAAAAAAAAAGAATATATCTGTGTAATGGTTTCTATGTTGTTAAGCACATGAAGAATACCAATTTGTTCTCATACATAAAATATCCCCAAGGCCTGGAGCTATAAGAAACAAAGAGGGACCTCAAGCATACAAAACTATGTGAACTCAGAAGAAATTACGCAAAATTTAACTACAGGTTGCTCTGAAGAAGAGCACTAGGTATCTTGTCTAAGAGAGAGATTTATCTTGCTGTTTGTCTTTTTTGCTCTTTGAGTTTCTTCTCTTTCAGTTTTAATTTTCTATTATTGCATGTTGTCTGACTGCATTTCTGACCTAAACACTTAGCAGTTTAAAGAACTAGACTATTAAAGAGCCTGAATAAACGAATGTTTCCCAGTATATGATCTCTGAAGCACAACTTTTCATGGGAAATGTAAATTTTACTTTTTAAATATTCAGGGAAATCAGGCTGTGGAAAATATTCTAAGAGATAACTTAGAGCTATTTTAGAAATTCCTCCTTGGGTAGCAGTGCAGGAAATCGTTCAGAATGGTGACTTGGACTCTGACAAGTCCAAGGTCAGACCTTGGTTCTGTCACTAATCCACTGTGTGATCTTTGAAGCTTTTTCCTCTTGCATGAAATGGGATGATGTTATCTTGTTTGTAAGTTGAAGTGAAGATCAGATGACACAAAATACTCAGCACATAGGAAGCATTTAGTAAATGGATAGAGCTACGTACACAAATAGATGTGTGAGTGCTTAGGTAGTGGGGAGGGGTACAAAAATGGTAGATAGATACTTAGATATGCACATGGATTGCTGAAAGGTCCTATATCTATTGTTTTTGTTTGTTCTCTCATTTCTCACTTCCCTGGCCCAAGAGAACTCCCATCTTGCCTCTGTTAGCCAGATGTCATTATAATAGCAGTCTGGCAAGCTTTGCAGTCACACAGGCCTAGACTTGAATGGCAGTATTACCAAGAACTAGCTGGTAACCTTAGGCAAGTTTTAAACTGAGTCTCAAAAAATAGTAATAATACCTACCCACAGGGGATTATATAGACTAAAACAAATACTCACAGTCCCTGCTATTACAAAACAATCCAGGATCCCCTGCAAAAAAGCCCAGCATGGACTTGAGAGCATACTCATAAGTGAAATAAATCAAACTCACATGTGTAAATACTGTATTGTCTCCCTAGTGTAAGAAACTGAAAGAGTAAATAAGATACAAAATCTTTAATAAGTATTGTGAAAGAGTAAGAAACCGCTCGAAGAGGAAAAAATAACTCAGGGAAAAGGAGAAAAGAAGGAAGGGAAAAGAAAAAAGACATAGATTTGTGTATATACACTTAAGATAGCTATGATTGTGCTACTAATTCTGTTAGTTCTTGGAACAAAACTGCTAACATTCATAGGGTTAGATCGATTTTGCATGTTTGTATCTGTTAATGTGAGTAACTCTTTTGAAGATAACTATGCAAAATAACAACCTTAGTTATGCTTCTACCACCTTGCTTTGAAAGCCTGTATTGTTATGGCTTTGGGGTCTTCATTATTTTCATTTATTTGTCTCTTTTGTTTCTTGTTTTTCTTGTATTTTGTTTTGTTTTGTTTTTCCCTCTAATATAGAAAGGATAGATGTACATGTATAGGTTTATAGATGCCTAGATCTTCTCCTAAAGAGCTTACAAAAATTGATTTTATTATGTGTGATGATATTAACAGCTACTTAGAATAAAATGAGACATTATAGCAGCCATTGCTGATTTCCAAATCATCATGTTTTGAAGTCTAATAATGCTTTTGTTCTTTGTTTTAATTGGTTTTAGTCAGTTTTCTATTATTTGATTTCAATATGTGTGAAGGTATAGAAACCTATTTTGAAGAAAACAAGAGACAGTATGGTAGCCATTGCTGATTTTCCTGATGTCTGGTTTTGAAGGCCTGTAATGCCTGCATTCTTTTGTTTTGAACAATTTTATACCATTTCGTTTTGTTTGAATTCATTGTGTGTGAAGATATGTACAATTATTTGGAAGAAAACAAGAGACATTGTGGTAGCCACTGTTGATTTCCTGTTGTCTTGTTTTGAAATCCTATGTTGGTTGCATTGTTTTGTTCTGATCTTCTTTGTTCTGTTTTGTTTTGTTGTGTTTTGTTTCTTTTTATTCTCTTTAAAATAAAAAATAAAAATAAAATTTAAAAAAGCCCATCATGAAAGGGCCCTTGTGAGTCCACCATAAACATTTGTTTACTCCTTGTACCTATATCTTTCCAGGAAAGCCATTAGCAATATCTTGATCTTCTTCCAAATTACTTAACTACCATGTGCTGTGAACTTCAATTTTTTTTTTTAACTCTTCAGGCCCAGGCATGTGCCTCATCTTAAACAATATAAGTTCTGCCTTATCTATCAAACAGAATTAATTCCATCTTGGGCTCTAGCCCATCCTCGATAACACTTCCTGAACACACTAAATTACAGAAAATATCCACTCACTCCAATCCTGGAAGCACAACTACAAACCAAAGATAGCTTATCAGGAGCCAATGAGTTTTGGTCCTCCACACCCTGCTCCACCCTGCTCTCCCTTCCCCTCAGCAAACCCTCAGATTTCCCCTGCTCCAGTTGAACTAGCTAATCCAGGTAGATTGTAAACCTCTGAACCAGCCAATGGGAAAGAGTTCAGTCAGCTGCTCCTCCTGCATCAGGAATAAAAGAGGCTACCCTGCTTTGAAGAAAAGCTGCCTCAAGCTTGCACTCTTTTGCAAAAGCAAAAAGCTTTGTGGAGATTTCTTGATGTTGAGTGATTCATTCTCATCCCAACAAATTGAGTCTGGGGCTTTTTGCAATATGGAGCCCTCATTTCATCAAGTGACACAACTGAAATCTCTTTTATTCCTTATCCACCCCCCTGATTCTTGTTCTCTCACACTCTCTTACTCTCTCTTGATAAGTATCCAATTCAATCCTCCAAAGTGCCACTTACATCAGGTCCCACATACCAGAAATCTAGGAATTCAGCTCTGTTTCCTAAGGACAGAGACTACCTCTCCTGGTCTGAGATGCAAAATCCTAGGGGGCCTCAGCCTGGGGCTGGTGGAATGAACCATGTAGGGGTGAAGAACACATACAGCTACAGAAGAAAGTGTTGCACTTCACTCTCCCTCCTTAGTTTGGATCCATCACATGTAAAACAAATATTTGGATAGCCAGGAAAGTCTTAGGCGTTTTATTTTTTAATTAGAATAAATTGTTGCAATGCTTAATTTAACATGGGGCACCATGTACTTCCCTTTGCATGTGCAGACACAACTCTTTAAAATGTGTATTAAAAAATAGAATTGGCAGTGGCTTCTGCTCCTGCTTGAGTCTGCCAAAAAGGTTGGAAATGAGCATGCTTCTTCCTGCCTCTCTTGGCCCTACTCCCTGTGAGGAGTTGGTAGAAACAGAAATCCTTCTCTTCTCCACTTTCCCTTGAGCTGTAAATGGACTGAGGGTGGGGTCTGGGAGAAGGGCCTTTGCCTTTCACAATCTTGGAGGTAGTGATGTAGAAATATCAGGTGCTGTAAAAAAAGTTTGGGAGCTTCTGATCAAGTTCCCATGCCACTGTTTAATCCTTAATCATCTATCTTGGCATGCCTCCCATTACTACTGCTTGCATAAAGTTGGAAGTGGCTAACTGCCTCAATCTGTATTTGCTATAAGCCTGTGCTTAACACAAAGCTCAAAGGGACCGCCTATATGATCGTTTCGACCTGATAGGTTGTTTTATTTGCTTATAAAAAGTCTCTTCTATCTTTCTCTAACACACTAAAATTTGCCTAGTTTCAAGAGACAGTCAGAAACATGGGATCTTTTTAAACATTTCCTGTAGAGAAACAAGATGCTAGTTGAATTCCACACCTTCTCTCTGAATGGGATTAATTATCTTCGGGGATTACTGCCACAAATAGGAATCTTTATGGAAATTATCTCACCTATTTTGTCCTTCCTAAAAACTATTCCAATAGCAAAGAACAATCATTACACTTCAAAGCTTCTATACCAAAAATTAGGATGCCAGATCAATTTGGGTTCTTGTGACCTAAAATAGGTTACTCAACTCTAGGCTTTCTCAGAAAAAAATCATTGCACACTTTAGGTATAAAAACACAAGATTCTCTCATGTAATTGCATAAGCCAAAGTGCCAAGGTTAGCCCCACCCAAAACGAGAGAGGGCCAACCCTGGATGCCGAGAAGGCTTAGCCTACAACCTTTCTCTCTGATGTCTATGATCATATCACTCATGAAAACAGTCTTCAAACATCTCCTAGCCACAGGAAGAAAAATATAATCAGCTCCTAAGAGTTGTCTGTTACATCTTTCCCTACCTTAGAACTAACAGTAAGAGTTTTTCATATTGCTTCCTTTTTGTAGATCTTACTATAGAGAGACAGATAGATATGAGGATGAATTGTTTCTGGAAAAATGTTACTTTCTTGTTCCATGATGAGAGATGTTTTTGCACATAATTCCTTCAAGGGAGGAAAAAAGAAAAATGCTAGATGAAGAAACAAACGCAAAATACAGAGACCTAAAGGCACAGGGCCCCTCTTTTGCTGTGATACTGAGCCTGGAAAGTTCAGGTAAGATGCAGACCAATTTCTGCAGGAGGTTTTTTCACTCTAATTCTAATGATCTATGCATACCAGCTCTGTGAAATTAACAAATCCCTGAAATAACACACCAAGTCTCATTCCATATCCATTGGGGTGAATTCTTTAAAACTCAGAGCCACATGGCAATCCTGAAGGCCCAGCAGAGAGAGATGATGTGACTAATCCAATTTTATTTAGGTATCTTCTCCCCTGGGTCAGTCAGCCAGGACCAAGAATGCAGGTCTGTGGGAATGGTGGCCCTGGGCAGACTGGAGGGAGACTCTCAGAGGCAGCAAGGGCCAAAGGACTTCTGCAAATTGTGTGGCTTTGGTGAAGGCAGTTCAGCCTGTATCAGCCTCTAAAATGGATCGCACTTTCTATTTATTCTAAGGAGCTAGTCATAACTGCTAGTCAAGAATGCTAGAACCTGAGATGACAGCAAGATTCAGATAAATAACCAGTATTACTAGGCTACCAAAAGAGTAAGCTTAATCTTGGGACACTGTAATATGAATATATATTAAAATAATAAAAGTGATAGCCTTTCTCTGTTGAATGTAAATCTGGTTCCTCTACGTAGAATAGAGCCTTTAATTTGAGGTATCTCAGGGAAAAGATTATGGCAAACTGGAACAGGATGTGGCAAAACTTAATAATACCTCTTCACAACATATCATATCAGAAAGGTTTTTTTTAACTACAGGCCATATGATTTTTAAACAGTTGGAAATACATTCATTCACTTTTAAAGGACAAGATATCTATAGCAAGTATTTACTGGTATTGGGTCAATGATCCAAAGGTATCAAAGCTGCTTGGTTTTACTTAATTAGGTATTCATGTAACCCTGATCCAATCAGCTGCAATTTAGATACATAGCTTTTATTTCAGTTGAAAAACTAAACAAGACAAATATAATGTGCACCTATACCACAGCAAGCTAAAAACTAACATGTCATTTCTTCCACCCTGGTCCCATAACCAGTACGATACTGAATTTGGCATCTCTATCATTCCCACACATACTCTCATTTCATATGGTTATTTTCATAATTTTGCTTGTGATTTTGAAACTTTGTTCCAATGACATTATACTGTAAGTTAGCCCTCTTTTACTTTCATTTTTAAATTTTTAATTAGAATTTTTAGAATCACTCACATTTGGGCCAGGGATATAGCTCAGTAGCACAAGTGCCTGCTTGGCAAGCTCAAGGTCCTGAGTTTGATTCCTATTACCAAAAACCAAAAAGCACCACCAACAAAAAAAAGACTTATTCACATTTGATCTAGTTCATTCAACTTCACTGCTTTATAACAATTGCTTTACTAGGAGGTAACACAACTTGTTGGTCTATTTTTCCATTGGTGAATATTTAGATTATTTATACTTCCTTGCTATTAAAGCAGTGTTTTTTATACACACCCCTTCTGTATACATGAAATAATTTCTCTAAGGCGTAGATAGGCCCAGTAGTAGAATTGCTGAATCAAAGGTTCAGCACTCTTTAATTTTAGAAAACATTGGCAAAGGACTCTTCATGCTAAAATATCCATTATCTATGCACTGCCATGTATTATTGTTCTACTTATTCTATATTCTCACCAATTTCGGTATTTTTATATACTTTTCAACTTTTTTTCAGTCTCATGAGTGCAAAATGGTATCTCATCATTTTAACTTACACAGCTTTACTACTAATGAGATTGGCACTGTGTCAGATGGTGGGCCACATGCCTTTCATTTTCCATTGGTTTTCTATTAATATCCTTTTTCCATTTTCTGATGCATTTATTGTCTTTTCCTTATCATTCATATCTTTCTATGTCAAGTTTCTCAACCTGACTCTGGGAACCCCTATTCAAGGATTATTGACTCTACCATTAACTCAATTAATAGTCACTGAATGCCTAGTATTTGCTGGACGCTATGGAATTTTGTAAATAGAAGGTAAATGCCCTGGAGATGTTATTATGTCTTTCAAATTATTTGACTTTGTCTAGCACCTTAAGAGATTTGTTGAATGAATGAACAACAAACACAACTCAGAAAAACTTGAGAATGCTCTTCTGAAGCCTTCATGTGGGCAAGTCCTCAAACTTATTCTGGGTATTATAACCGAGAAAATAAGCATGTAAACATGTAAAAGCATAAGCATGTAAAAACTACATATAAAGACAAATTCAAATATAATAAAAGCTTTCCTATTATTGGAAGTGTTCAAAAATACAGAAGTGAGTTCTAAATCACATGAGAGAATTCAAGAATAGCCACATTAACTTCCTATTAGATGTTTTGGACAGAGAAAAGAGGTAATGTACTGCACCATAACACCTAGAGAAACCACAGCAATGTTCACTTCTTATTCCAGAGCTGCTTCCCAAGGAGTACCATTACTGTTGTGAAGCCAGCCCTTCCATTAGTATGTGGGCATCTGAAAATGTGGAACCTAATGCTTAGAATTAGGTTCTCCAATGGCATACAGGCCTGTTTTGTTATCCTATAATTACAAATATAAAAGCAGGAAAAGACTTATAATCTGCTATATTTATCTAAATCTAAATCAGGGATCTGATATTAGCAGCACAAAGGAATCAGTCCAGTTCTATTTTGCCTCCTGAATATCTGTCTTGTTTGTGCATCATAGGCTGCTATACAGCTCCTTAATTTGTCAGGAAGCATTTACTGTGTGTCTGCTAGGAATGTGACACTGAGATAAAGTTAGGGCCTGAGGTGCTGCATAAGACATAGTCTCTACTCTTCAAGATCTTGTGATCTTATTGGAAAGAGAGGTCATGAGCATCCTGAGACAACAGGACATACATACATAAAATCCTGAGTGTGGTACACAGTAGTTACCCAAGAATGTCTCTGCAACAAACAGGGCCTGGATGACTTCCAGAGTTCTGGATTGCATGTTTAGATAAATGGTAATGCCACTGACTAAGAAAAAAGACACGCAAGGGGCTAGACTAGCAGTTGGGAAGACAAAGAAAGATCATGAATTTGTCTTGGGCATACATGAGGAAGGACACTATTGACTATCCAAGAGTTAAACTGAAAAGTTTAGCACCCAGAGAAAGGAGCAGCTACAATGAAGATTTAAATTGTGCCTTCTCTGTCCAATTGAAAGCTGAGACATGAGATAAAAGAGTCTAGAAGCATGCTGGCAGAAATGGATGTACCCAATAAGGAAGCAGAAAAAGACAGATGGGCGCTACAGAAACAAAGAAACAGAGAAGCAACCGCAAATGCTGAAAGCTGCTGCGAGGTCACGCCGATGAGGACAGAGGAGGAGCTCCTGGCTTTTGTTCATGGTAGCTGGAAAAGAGTTGGAGGAAAATGAAAACTTATGCTGCTCCCAGAAGAGCACGGTAGAGGGTGGTACTCAGATATGGAGAGGAGGGAGAAAGCTGCTGGGAAGGGCAACAGCACTACCTAAAACCCAAAGAATGCAGCAGGAGTCAGAGATTGATGTGTGTCAGAGTAGAAATTTCCTACACAGTAACTTTTGGAAGGGGACTTAGGAGAGGAAGCTGAGGCCAGAAGGACCTTGCATGTCTGGCAAAGAACTTGGATTTTCTTCTCCAACAAAAGAGTCATCTGTGGTTTCTGAGCCTAGAAATGACTGTGTAAAGCCATGAGAGAGGCTTAGTAGTTGTGTGAGATGTGATCCTTCTTTGTAAATAGGTAGAGATTCACTTCAAAAACAAAGCCACTCTGAGATTCAGGAGCAAAGGCTAAAAACACAGTGGAGCAAGCAGGTATGTTGCACCATCCTGTGAGCTCATGGACTGGAAACTCTCTGAGAGAGGTGCTGGTTAGAGTTGTTATTAACACGGTTATAACCATCCAAGGAGAAGGGCAGAAAATCAGAGTCTCTGGACAGACAGTAGAAAAATAGTTACTATGTTGCTTCTGTAATTTTTGACTTTGCAAGTTGCATCAAGAGGAGCTGTATCAGGTGTACCGAGTTGAAGTAACTGCATTCACACAGCAAAGCCTGGTCATTTCAGCCTCCAACCCAGGGTTAATTTTATGAGGATGAAGTCTCAGCTTGCTCTGGGAGAGTCTCTCTTTCTAGGCATTGAGCCAGGGATTCACATCTGTGTGCTTTAAGAATGCTGCGGCCCTGATTCCTCTTCCTCCGGCCTCTTGTCTCTAGCAGAGAAACAGGAGAGCCAAGATACAGAGGTTTGGGGTCCTTTCTGAGTTTTTGCTGGGCACAGAGTTTGAGGCTTGAGAAGTCAACAAAGTTGGTGGCAGATTTCTGCCGATGTGCCTTCTCTTCTCTCCCCTGTCCAAATGATGATAGTGATGTTATTCCTTCTTTCACTTATTTGCTGAGCTTACAGTGTGCTTGATACGGATCCAGGTACTGGGAAGCATCCAGTGGGCACCCCAGACTCCACCCCTGTCCCGTGACAAGGAGAGGCAGAGGCAAATGAGCAATCACTTGTGGGGACTTTGGTGTGCGGGTATGATGAGACTGGTGAAGGACAGTGACAGAGGACAGAAAATAGGGGATATCATCTGAAAGCTAAGAATGGCTTCCCAGAGGAAATACAGGTAGAGGTAGAGTCATCTGGTTACTAGGAATTTAAGGAGTCAAGGCAGATTGGGAAGAGACAAAAGAGAGGACCTATGGTTTGAAAAAGACCAACAGGGCCAGAAAACAAAAAGAAAGGCTGGACCAAAAGGGCAGGTAGGGGAGATGACACCAGTGATATATCCCCCACTGACAAAGATTTAAATAGTTACTCTAAAGTCAAAAGGGTAGCCAAGAAGCACTTTTAAGCAAGCAGTAGATAGTAAGATCAGATTTCTATTGGAATCATCGACAACCATACAAATAGTATAGCTGCTACCATTGTATGCATGTTGAGAATCAGAAGAGTCCTTCCTCGGCCTCGTATCCCTAGGGTGTGTGTAACCCTGACTCTGTACATTTTCTGGGGTCAATGGATCATTTGGCTGCTGCTGGAGGAGGAGAAAGGCAGCCGGCAGATGTTCCCTGGAACAGTGGCCAGACGAAAACTGCTCTCAGGCGGCTGGCATACACTTAGCAGCGTGGGAGTCAGATAAGGGCAGCTTGGAACAGTTTGGAGGTTAATCTAGCTTACTGAAGAATGATATTCGTGTGAGGGAAATGCTCAAGATATGCTGTGCAGGAGAAAAAGCCTAGAGAAGCAACCCTGCCCTGGGTGCTCCATGTGCCTATATGGATATATAGGTAGGAATACATGAATATATTTGCATGGAAAGGAAACTTAGAAATCAATATGCAAGAACTGTTAAAGTGATCTTATTCTTCTTTCTGCCTTACTAGGTTTTCAGATTTTTTTTTTTTTTCTCTAGTAAGCCGTTGGCAGTTATTGGGTGGGAAAGAAGACCGCCAGCACCAGCTGCCTGCCTTCAGATCAAGGCAGGTGCTAGTTTGCCTCTCCTAGTCTTGTCATTCCCAGGCAACCTTGCTCAGTACAAGTTCTTCTTGGGTGATCTGAACAAGAAAACTCTGCCCCAGCTAACCTGTTTTCTCTTGAACTACTGCTTTGCTCTTTGGGATCCCAAACTACAACGCAAAGGACCCAGGAAAGGGCTCTCATTTAGTCATCCCCTCGCTTAACCAGTCATCATACTGTGGCTCCCTCAGACCAGGTGCTGTGACTCAGAGAAGAAGAGAGAAACGGGTTGCTGTCCACACAGGTGGAATGAGCCACTGAAGTTCCCTATGCCTTACCTTTACCTGTTTTGGACTCTAAGAAGGTCAAGGCGGAGTCTGAGGGTTGGCCAAAGTAGAACATAGCCATCCGTTAGATATGTTTCACCAAACACTGTATCCTAGTCCACACTGTCGTGGCACTTGAAGTCTGCACTTAGAAGCTAACTTAAAACTATTCCTCTGCCATGGGAAACATTCAGAAACATTTCTGAATGTATTAAGAATATTCCAACCGCTAGTGAGATTGATTTAACTGGGAGGAAGAAGAAAAGAGGATTCATATAACTGAAAAATCCAGGGTAGAACTGGGTCCCATTGGCCTGGTCTGGATCACATGTCCATCACTTTTCTAGGAAGACAGAATTATAAATTAGCTAGATCCAGGCCAGCTACTGGAGTCTGGGGAAGGAATTAGCCTCCTCTGATAAGCCTTAATTGATGGTAGAATAGGAAAGGGTCCCCAAATAGGAAACTGAAATGTTGTCAGTATCAGATAAAGAAATGAGGAGCCACCAAATAGAAACAGCGGTACCCACAAAGCCCGGGGATTCACTTAGTGTCTTTCAAGGCTAAGGTTTCATCTGGATCCATGGAGGTAACTTGGTATAGGGGGTGAGAGCAGGAGTTCAGAAGGGAAAAGACCAGTATTCTCGGCTCACTAGTTCTCCTGCCTCTCCTCTTACATCCATTTTCCACAGTTTTCCTATAGTGATCTAGCTAAAATGCAAATCTAAGCATATCTCAGCATGGAATTCTTCAGTACACCCAGCTGCCTCTCTGCCCACGCCCATAGCCTGCAGGACCAAATCCAAGTTCCCTAAGTGGCATGCAAAGCCTTCTGCGTGCTTTTCTGCCTCATCCCCCGTGATCTCACACTGTCATCCCGGCAACACTGAACCACCCGGCTTGCAGGGGTGCATACACACCAGTCTGAGTACACTCTTCAGGTCTGTGCTTAGGCCTTGCCCCGGAATGTCCCTTTGTTTTTCTCATCTAGTGTTACCTTGTTAACTCCATCTCATCCTTTTCCACTTGATCTGGAGATCACCTCCAAGAAGCCCTCTGCTTTACCCCTCCTTTATCATAAGCATACCTCTGTCTTTGCACTTATCTATGTGTATTTACATTTATAAAATATAATCATGATAGGAGTTGTATCTTGATAATATAAGCAAGTCCAGATTCATGGCAAGCATTCCCTGGTCCCAAGTAGATTCTTACCCAATGTTTAACAAATTAAACAATTTAGGACTCAGTTCCCCATACATAAAATGAGATCACTAAACTACTAGAACTGAAATTCCTTCCAGTTCTGGAAAGTCATGTCTCAAACTACTTCTTGTCACTAGACAGCAATGTCAGGAATGAATGGGACACAAAGAAGGTAAATTTTGATTTATAGGTAGAAACTGAGCAAGGGGAGCTATCCCTACCCAAATTAGATAGCCCATGCATTCTGTATGCACTTTTTTTTTTTTTTTTTTTTTTTTTTGAGACAGGGTCTCACTATGTAATTAAGGCTGGCCTTGGATTTACTATATAGCCCAGGATGGCCTCAAACTCTTTTAACCCTCCAGGCTCAGTCTTCCAAGTGCTGGTGTCCCACCATGCTTGGCCACATTCTGTATACTTAAGATGGAGTGAGGTTAGCATGTGTCAAAAAAAAAAAAAAAAAAAAAAAGCGTGAAAAATAAAGCTACATGCATTTCTATGGCAAACTCACCCTAAGGTTGTGCACATCAATACGCAATGTCCAGCACGTACTGACCACAGAGTATAAACTTAATAGAGATGTTGAATCTAATGCCAAAACCAATATCATCTGCATCTCCATTGACATTTACATGGTAAGGAAAGAGTTAAGGCAACCTCTATAGAGGTCTGCAGGGGCTATATGCGATTCAGCATTCAGCGTGGAGAATCCCTGAAAAGATTTCTGCTCACCAAGAGGGAAGAGCAAACATTTGAAGACTAAAAACTAAAGTTCATTAACATGACAAAGGCTTAATAGCAATGAAATAGTCTTAGCAGCCTGTGAGTGCCATTTGAATATTTGCGGGAAGATTCACTCCTATAAGTGTTATCAACAACTTCTTTAGATTCTTTTGCTGTTCTAATATCTACTAAAAATTGAATTACTGGGATATTGAATTAATGGTCAATGGAAAATACACTCTGAAAGTAGGACAAAAATGTCAGTATTTCATCATTGTTAGACAGACGGACTTTCCCAAGAGCTTTCCGACTTTTCAAAACTTGCATATCAAATTACATGGGGAGGGAAAAATATAAATTATATTTTTTTAAAAACTCACATATATTAGAATAAAGTCTAATTAATAGCATTCAAGACACATTTTCTTCAAAACAAGATTAATTCTCTTTGATCAATCTAGCATAGATTTCCTAACACTTAAGAGTTTATTTTCAGTGGTGTTACTCAGCATTTGTGTTGCTGGTGTGGCTTTTTAAACTTTCTGTGAGTTTATGTCAAAAGATGAGTTCTGTCTCTTGACCAGAGCTTTGGTAATATGAATATATTTTGCTTCACTTAACATATTCATTTAATTTCTGCTTGAGGGATAATCATCTATCTTCTTCCTTCTTCTAACTCAGACTTCCTGACAATTTTATGTAGAAAATTAAAGTAATATTCTTTCTGAACCTGAATTGATTTTGCCCAGGTCTTGTTTCAGAAATAATAGCAAAGAAAAATAATGGACTCAAAGACCTTGAATTTCACAGATTCCTTCTTTGCGTCTGGCTTGAAGCCATAATATGAAATCAGAACATTTTTCTTTCTCTCTCCTCGTCGCCTCCCACAGTTAAGAATAATCACTTGATTCGTGTCACTGGCTCGCACGACTTTGTTGTTGCTGCTGAAAATAAATCTGTTCAAGGGCTAGTAATTAAATCATCTTGTTTTTCCTCCCTTTAAAAGTCACTCGGAATGAGCAACCTTTTTCGTGGTTCTGTGAGGCAATGGCAAAGAAATCCTTGACTCCTGGGTTCTGAGGCTGAAGGGAGCCGTCCAGGTCAGAAGTCTAACAAAATGGAGCTGTGGGAGGGACCGCCATCTGCCTGCAATAATTCAACCCCACTCATCACATGACAGTTTTATTTGGCTTCATTTATCCAAATACTTGGCCTGCTTTTGCTTTTGCTTTCTTTGTATACCTCCCCCACCGCCACCACCATCCCCTTTCTCCCCCTTCCTCTCTCTTCCATTGTCTGAAGCTAAGTAACTCTGGCCCGGTAAACTGGCCAGAATAAACAAGCACACCTGAGGAAGGAAGCCCATTGGCCCATCTACTCCCACTCTCTAACAAAACAAAAATTACATTAACAATCTATTTATTTATTCAAGATTACAATAGGAAGATGACATCTAGGTCTCTACCCTAAATAAATAGATACAGCTTTAAAATTAGTTATTATTCCTCCAACAGTGTCATCCCTAATATTTGGCCACATGAAACAGGGCCAAGGAATTTGTGTCAGGATTAGTATTTGGGAGAATAGTGTTTTAAAACTGGTTCTGTCTCTACCCAGCTGTGTAGCTAGAAAAGCCTTTAAGTTTTGTAGGTCTGTTTCCAAACATGTAAATTTTATCTCAAAGTCTTCTTACTTCTAACACCCTGAAGTCTCTGATCTCTATCTTCTCTAAATCCTAGTTTTTTGTGTGCAGTCTTTTTATGGTGTCCAACTTTATTCTTAAAAGAAAGCAAAAGCCACATTAAAAGAATTTTTTCCAGTTTGATCACATGTTTCCACTATAAAATTCCTAGGAAATATGTGATAACACTTGTAGGCTCTATCCTTGCAAATTAAAAGATACTCCCCTTTGGAGAGCTCAGTCCTATAGACCCAAGGACATGCTCTGTAGGAGCAAGCCTGAAAATGGACTTTCCCTAGTCTCATCTTAACATGGGCCTTCACTGTAGCAAATGTGTTCACAGGATGGGAGGGACTTGGCAACGAAGGGAAAAGAATATTTCTGAGCCTATTCCTGTGGCCATCCCACTGTGACCTCAGGTAAAGTCAAGACTCAAGATATTCACAGCAACAGCTGCTTTCCCTGTGTGGCTCTTGCACACTTGACATGGCCTAGAGAGAATTAAGATGTTATGAGCATAGAAAGGCACACTAGATTTCAAGGGCTTATCATAAAAATAAAGTGTAAAGTATCTCAATAACATTTAAATTGATTCCAGGTTTAAATGATAATTTTTTTATATCTGGCTAAATTAAATGCATGATCAATTCAGGCAAGGTAGCACACGACTATATTCTCAACACTCAGGAGGCAGAGGCAGGATAGGATCATCCGTTTAAAGCCAGCTGGGTGACATAGCAAGTTTAAGACCAGTGTAAACTAATAGCGAGATCTTGTCTCAAAAAAAAAAAGGAAAACAAACCCCAAAAAGTTTTTAAAATTTATTTTATCTGTCTCTTTTCAGTTTTTTTATTGTAGCTGCTAGAAAATTTTAAACTACATATGTAGCTCACTCGAAGACCAGAGAGACAGAGGTTTCTTCCAACAACGGCCACCTGGATCATTCCATCAGTATATCTGGACTCACCACGTAGGAGGCTAAGAACACTATGAGGTACAAGGGCTGATGCCATTTTGGCTAATACTGGATGATCACGTTTTCTTACTCTAGCCAAAGAGGGGGGGCCTGGTACCCCAAAATGAGGAAAGTATTTCTCAAAGCTAACTTACATAATTTTCTTTCTTTCTTTTTTTATGTTTGACAAATTCACACTGATTTCAGCACCAGGAATATTGCCAGTTTGGCAGTTCTGTTCTGAATTTTTTCTCTGATGTGGGGTACAAAGTTCCTGGACTGTGCAAGTTTTCCTTCCTGATATAGTACTTCTGACCTGTTTGGAAAGGTTATAGTCAAGAATTTAAAACTACCGCAAAGGGATTGCAGTGTGATATAGGAAAAAGTTTGTGCAACTGAAAACAAAACAGAACTAGGCAGGCTGACATTAATGCAAACAGAAGAAAACAACAGTTTCCTCTTGCAAACTTCCTCTTCTCTAAGGGGTAATGCTCCTTTAGACAGCACATCACAGAACCCTGCACTCTGACACGTGCTGAAGCCTCTCTCCCTCTGACCCTGGGACCCTTATTCCACCTGCCCAGTTTCTCCCTGGCTGCACTTCCTACTCCCTTACACGCTGCTGCCTCCCCACTGTGCCATCCACCCTCTCTCAGCAACACTTTGCTGCAGCTCCCTGCATCTGAAATATTTTTCCCTAACCCCCTCCCTACACCTGGCAAAAACCTATACAACTGAGTTTCAAAACTCAGTTCCAGTCTGGTTTTCTCCCTGAAGCCTTGTCTAACTGCCCAGCCCCTGAACAGGCATCCAGCCCATACACGTCACATGTGAATCACACTCTACTTGGCATTTACCTCTCTTCCCTCCTTTGCAAGATCCTGAAGCTATGTTCCTGTTGGCAGTGCCTGTCTAGATCCTGATCATTACAGGGAGGTAACAGGTGCTTATAGAATGAACGAGCAAATGAATATTTAGTACCTATTATGTCAATATACAATTCTGGAATTACTTCAGTAACCAAACGAAATTTTTCATTCCCTAACGTGAAAACAGACTCTTTACATTTAAATTTTGAGGCTCTGCGTGGGACTTAACTCCAATAGGCACAGAAAGATGATATATTTCCCCATGTTTAATTTAGGCTTGATTCTATTTTATTTTTAGGCATTCAGGAAGCATAATAAAGAGCCAATCACTTGATAGGTCATCTTGAATGCACTATCCATCATTTCCCACGACATATACTTTGACTTCTTGGTTACAGAGTCAGAAGTGCAGATTTATCCACACATTTTGTTGCTTATTCCCTTTATGATCAATAAAATGTATTTTTCAAGTGTAGTAGGTGAGAAATCTACTTCCATAACCATAATAAAACAGGGTGAAATGAATATCCTACAATTAACATGGAAACCATGACTTTTGCCTCATTACAATGGCCTCAAAATATCCACTTATTACTAGACATAAAGGGAAATTCATTACATATATGAGTGAAAAAACTGAATAAATTATTTTGTTGTATACCTTCTGTATAGATATAAACTACAAAATGGGGGACTTAACTATTGCATTCACCAAACGGTGGTGATCACCATAAGGAAATACACCATAAATATTTATTGTCCAAAATACTGAAAGAATAACAATTTCATGTGAGATAGCAAAAGAAATATTATCAAAATAGCCCCATAGGCCATGCCCAGTGAACTCCAAGCAGTTAGCAGGGACCAGAATTCAGTCCTGGGCTCTGAATGCATACAGGTTGAATTCCAGCACACAGGGAAGCGTTGGAACTTCACTCCCAGGTGGTAAGTCCACATCCTGCATCTGAAATCACCCAAGGATGCACTGGAGGTCCTGCTGGCCTAACTGGCCCATGCACAGTGAACTCCAAGCAGCTAGCAGTTGCCTCCAGTCTGCCCTCGGAGCCAAAAGTGGGCCAGGTGATTCCCAGTGCACAGGGGAAGTTTGAAGCAACACTCAAAACCCAGAAATATAGGAAAATGACAAAACAAAAGAGCAAAATGCAACCTCAAACTTCCACACCAACCCAAGCAAGCCTAGGAGACATGGACACAGAAGAAAATATAAGCTGTATACCTGAAATTCCTGAAATGATAACAACTGAAGTAAAGAAACAACCCTGGGAAACTATAAAAGAACTCAAATCAAAAATAGTCTCCCAGGTAAAAGAAAAATGATAAGTGTAATGAAAGAAATGCTAAACACATCTAAAGAAGACATAGTTTTAAAAATTAGAGGAACAATGCAAAAAGATGGAAGCTCTGAATGAACAATATAACAAACAAACAATGTATGAAGCACATTCAAGGAGATATACAGGAAATCAAAAATTCCATTGAAAGTTGGCAAAACCACCTCAATGAAAGTGAAGATAGAACTTCAGACCTCAAAAACAAAATCATAGCTAATGAACAGGAAAGGAAAGATCTTTTAAAAATAACAAGAAACCAGTAAATAATAATTCAACAACTGCAAGATGATGCAAAGAAAAACAACATAAGATTGATAGGTGAAAACATAAGAAAAGCAACAACACAGATGATATCAAGAGGCTATTTACAGAAGTAATAGCTGAAAATTTCCCAAATATGAGGAGGGAAACTGACATACAGATCAGTGAAGTATATAGAACTCCAAATAACCATAAAGGAAAACTACACTGAGACATATAATGATCAACATCCCAGAAACCCAACATAAGAACAGAATATCAAAAACTGTTAGAGAGAAGAGACAGATCACCTATTAAGAAAAGCCTGTCAGAATCACAGCAGACTTCTCAGCACAAACAATGAAGTTGAGAAGAGCACGGAGTGAAGTATTTCAGATCCTAAAGGAAAATGACTTCCAAACCAGAATGATGTACCCTGCAAAACTGTCCTTCAAAATGGATGGAAAAATAAGATACTTCCACAACAAAAACAGCTGAAGAACTTCATGATCACCAAACCAGCCCTGCAAAGAATACTGAAAGACATTCTAGACAGACGTGGGAAAAAAAACCACTAAGCAAGGTTAACAATTAAACAGTGGAAAGGTAAAGCATCAACAGCAGAAAGATAACATGTCAAAGGTAAACCAATATATATCATTATAACCATTAATGTAAATAGCCTCAATTCATCAATTAAAAGAAACAGACTGGCAGCATGGATCAAGAAACAACATCCAACCATATGCTGTATGCAGGAACTCCATCTAACCCAAAAGGAAGCTCATACACTGAAAATCAAAGGATGAAAAACAATACTCCATGCAACAGGATCCCACAAAAAGCAGGGGTACCTATCCTGTCCACAGACAATGTGAACTTTAAACCAAAAATGAACCCAAGAGATAAAGAAGGCCACTACATACTAGTTAGGGGGAAACTTCAAGAGGAAGAGATAACAATCTTAAATACATATGCACCAAATTTGAGAGCACCCAGATATACAAAACAAATGTTACTAGAAATGAAAAATCAAATAAACAACAACACAATTACAACAAAAGACCTTAACACACCATTGACACAAAGGGACAGATCAACTAGACAGAAAATCAGCAAAGAAATAATAGAACTGAATCATACTTGTGAACAAATGGACTTGTTAGATGTATGCAGTGTTCTCTCCAACAACATCAGAATATACATTCTTCTCAGCAGCACATGGAATGTTCTCTAGAATAGACCATATACTAGCCCACAGAACATGCTTAATTAAACAGAATTGAAGTTATCCCATATATGTTAGTGGATCATAGTACCATGAAACTAGAAATTAATGACAAAAGAAACTGCAAAAAACTTACAAGCACATGGAAATTGAATAATGCACTCCTGAGCAATCAGTGGGTCACAGAGGAAATTAAAGAAAAAAATTAATATTTACAGGCAAACAAAAATACAAATACATCTTACCAGAACCTGTGAGACACAATGAAAGCAGTTCTCAGAGGAAAATTTATTGCGGTAAACTCCCACATCAGGGAAACAGAACAAACACAAATAAACAGCTTGATGCTACATCTTAAACATCTAGAAAAACAGAGCAAGTCAAGCCCAAAGCCAAAAGGAGGGAGAAAATTATAAAGGTCAGAGCAGAAATCAATGCAATAGAGACTAAGAATCAATGAATCAAAGAGTTGGTTCTTTGAAAGAATAAATAAAATTGACAGGCCTCTAGCCAACCTTATTTTAAAAAGGAAAGAAAAAACTCAAATTCATGCAATAAGGAATGAAAAGGGTGAAATCACTATAGACCCTGTGGAAATACAGAAGATCATCAATACCTGTTTTGAAAAACTGTATTCTCATAGGCTTGATAACACAGAAGAAATGGACAAATTCCTAGAAACATATGAATTACCAAAACTGGGTCAAGAAGATGTAAAACTATTGAATAACCCAATTTCAACTAATGAAATTGAAAATGTAATTAAATCGTTACCATCAAAGAAAAGCCCAGGTCCAGATGGATTTACTGTGGAATTCTACAAGAAATTCAAAGGAGATTTATTGCCAATACTCCTCAAACTCTTCAATGAAATGGAAAGGGAACTAATTCTTGCTAACTCATTTCTCTAAACAAACAATACTCTAATACCAAAACCTGAGAAAGACCCAAGTGAAAAAAAAGAACTACAGGCCAATCTCCCTAATGAACATAGATGCAAATATTCTCAATAAAATCTTGGCAAACAGAATGTAGTAAATCATAAAGAAGATTATACACCATGACTAAGTGGGATTCACTCCAGGAATGCAGGGATGATTCAGCATACACAAATCAATAAATATAATCCACCATATCAATAGAGCCAAAAATAAGAACCATATAAACATTTCTATAGATATAGAAAAAGCTTTTGATAAGCAACACTTATTCATGATAAAAACCTTACAGAAAATAAGAATAGATGTCTTTACCTCAATGTGATAAAATCCATCTATGACAGACTAACAGCCAGCATCATATTAAATGGCCAAAAGCTGAAAGCCTTTACCCTAAAATCAGGAACAAGACAAAGATGTTCATTATCACCACTCCTATGCAATATAGTGCTGGAAATACTAGCCAGAGTAATTAGACAGGAGAGAGAAATAAAAGGAATAAGGATAGGAAAATAAGAAGTTAAATTATAATTATTTGCAGATGACATGATACTCTACATGGAAGACTCCCAAAACTCTATTGAAAGACTCCTAGGTATAATAAATAAATTTAGTAATGTATCTGAATACGAAGTCAACACTCAAAAATCAATAACATTCTTATACACTAACAGCAAAACCACTGAGAGAGAAAATAAGAGAAGCCACACCCTTTACAATAGCATCCAACAAAATGAAATACTTAGGAATTAATCTAACAAAAGAATCAAAAGAGCTATTCAGGGAAAATTATAATACCCTGAAAAAGAAATTGAAGAAGACCTCAGAAAATGGAAAGACGTCCCTTGTTCATGGATAGGAAGAACAAATACTGTAAAAATGGCCATTATCCCAAAATTGTTATACAGATTTAATGCAATCCCAATCAAAATGCCACTAGCATACCTCAAAAATCTAGAGAAATCACTCCTAAAATTCATATGGGTCCAAAAGAGACCTAAAATAGCATAGGCAATTCTAAGCAACAAAGACAAGGCAGGAGGCATCCCAATCCCTGACTTGAAGTTATACTACAAAGCCACTGTAGAGGAAGGAGCTAAAGATGGCAGATTGATAAGCAGCAGAATACAGAGGCTCCCTGAGACAGACAACTCAGATGCCAGAATAAAACGTTGTAGAAAGGTCCAGACAGAGGGAGATGGGTCCTCTCAACCCAGGAAGAAACTAAAGGGAAAAGAGCTGGTCAAACATGCAGTCCCAGGGCTATCATTGGAGCAGCTAAGATTAGTGATCATGGTGTTCTCACCAGAGTGCCAAAACTCCTGCTGCTGAGACTGGAGTGAAGTATTCCAAGCCCTGAAAGAAAATAACCTCCAGCCCAGATTGATGTACCCTAAAAAACTGTCTCTAGAAATTAATGGAAAAAGAAGATGCTTCTAGGACAAAGAGGAACTGGGGGAATTCACAATCACCAATCCAACCCTACAGAGAATACTGAAGCACATTCTAGAGAGAGAGAAAAAGTACCAGGATTTCAGGAATAGTGGCAGAGAGGTCTCAAAAATGGGGTAGATTGTGGAATGAAGGAGAAAAGCAGACAACTAATGGCAGAAAAAGAGTGTAACAGAAATGAGGCAGAGAAGGTTGGCTATAATCTCTAATATAGATGGCCTTGATAAACTAAAAAAAAAAAAAAAAGAAACACAGGCAGAATAGATCAGGAGGTAAGGTCCTATGCTCTGTATAGGAAATATAATTAACCTGAAAAAGGGTTTATGGACCAAAAATCAAATACGTGACAACAATGCTCTATGTGACAGGGAACCAGAGAGTAATAGGAGCAACTCAACCAGCACCTGCAGATAAGTTGGAAAGACGGGCTTTTGTAGGTAAAGGAATGCACCTTGAGATCAAGTCCAGGGGTGAGAAGGTTTAGAACCAATTAGATAAATAGCAGGTTGTCCCCTTCCCAATCTAAAAACTGAGGGAGTTGGTGGGACCCAAAAGGCACAGTGTACTCTGTGGGAGTGAAAGGGGAGGTATAGTCTAAAAAAACAAGGCAGAGGATATTGTTAATAGTGTATCAGGATCTAAAACTCACATTACTCACACAGCTCTGCTTAGGTAGATCTTATTCTTTCCCAGTTTGTCCACTTGCACCAGATCTGAGGGCACAGACTGCTGTCCCAAAAATAACAGGATATAGTACAGTAATCATCTTTAATTTCCTATTAATTTAATCTGGAGCTCTGTATAACATATGCCATTTTATCATGACTGATCTTAGTTAATTCTAGTTTGTTTGATTGCTGTTTGGTATCAACAGATTTTATTCAAAACTGTTAGGATTGATAGTATCAAGTCTGAGAGTATAGGCAACTACACTGAAGATGACACGATTCACTACTATACCCATTCTGGCTTGATTATAACCTGTTTTTGAAGTTTTACACTATCTACAAAGGTTTTTTATTAATAGTGCTATGTACTTCTATATTCAATTATACTATGTCTGATGATATAGATAATTCTGTTGAAGATGAAAAGAGACAACACAGTAATCATTGTAGAACACTTTGTACTGTAGTTTCATGACTTTTTCATTTCACATTTTTATAGGAATATGTTTCATTTTGTCTTGCTTTATTTTGTTTCTCTGTCTAATACAGAAAGAATAGAAATACATGTAGAGACTCATGCATGTGTAGAACCTATAAACAGTTTATGAGAATTGATCATATAACACATGGTGAAATGAATAACTATTTTGAAGAAAAAGAGACACTACCGTACCCAGTGCTGATCCTGTAGTGTCATGATTTGAAATCCAGCAATACTATTATTCTTTGTTCAGAGTGATTTTAGCCTGTTTTGTTTGGTTTAACCTTAACATACACGAAGGTATGAACAGCTATTTTGAAGAGAATGAGAAACACAGTGACAGCCATTGTTGACTTCCTTGTTATCTGATCTTGAAGATGTAAAACACCTTCCTCATCTTGTTCAGATCAGTTCTATACTATGTTGTTTCACGTGAATTTTCTGTATGTGAAGATATGGTCAAATATTTGGAAGAAAACAGATAATACGATACATAGTGAAGATCTCTGATTGTCTTGCTTTGAAATTTAATGTCTCTTGCTTTCTTATGTTCTATTTTGTTATGTTGTGTTGTGTTCAATTTTATCCTCTTTAAAATTAAAAAAAAATTTCAAAAAAAGCTACTGTTATAAAATCAGCATGGTACTGGAATAAAACAGACTCAAGATCAATGGAATAGATTAGAAGACACAACTACAAATACACTCAGCCACCTTATCTTTGATAAAGGGGTCAAACATATCCACTGGAAGAAAGATAAGTCTCTTCAATAAATAGTGCTGGAAAAAATGACTCTCCATATGCCTAAAACTAAAACTAGACCCATGCCTATCACTGTGTCCTTAACTAAAGTCTAAGTGGATCAAAGATCTAAATATTAAAGCAGAAACACTAAATTTGTTGGAAGATGAAGTAGGTAGAAATCTTGAAGACATAGGGGTATGTAGAGAATTCATGAACAAGAATCAAACAGCACACAAAATACTTCCCAGAATCAATAACTGGGATTCCATCCTATTAAAAGTTTTTGCATGTAGAAAGAAATCTCCAGCATATTAAAAAGAAAACCCACAAATTGGGAAAAAATCTTAGTGAACAGTCCCTCAGACAAAGGACTTCTGTCCAGAACATATAAAGAATTTTTAAAAATCAGATCCCCAAAAATGGGCATTTGAGGTGAATACACAGTTCTCAGATGAAGAAATACAAATAACAAACAAATACATGAAAAAATGTTCAAGTAATTGGTCATAGAGAAATGCAAATTAAAATGACACTGAGATTCCATCTCACTCCAGAAAAAATGGCCACAATCACTCCAGAAAGAATGGCCAGGATCAAGAAAACTACCAACAACAAATGCTGAAGACACTGTGGGGAAAAAGGAACTCTTCCGCATTGTTGGTGGGAGTGTAGACTGGCACAACCACTGTGGAGGTCAGTCTGGAGGTTTCTCAAAAAGCTGAGATTGGAAGTCGCATTTGTTCCAGCTATTCTACTTCTAGGCATATTCCCAGAACTGAAAACATCATACCACAGTGATATATGTGCACCCATGTTTATAGCTGCACAATTTGTAATAGCCAGATCTTGGCAACAACCTAAGTGCCTATCAACTGAGGAATGAATTAAAAGATGTGGTATTTTTATACAATGGAGTGCTACTCTGCTATAAAGAATGATCACATTAAGATATTTATAAGTAAATGGATGCAACTTGAGATCATACTCATAAGTGAAATAAATCAAACTCACATGTGGAAATACCATATAGTCTCCCTAGTGTAAGAAATGGTAAGAGTACATAAGATACAAAAAACCTCAATGAATACAGTGAAAGGATAAGAATCTCCTCAAAGGGGAACAAGAATAGCTCAGGGAAAAGGAGGAAAAAGAAAAAGGAAGGGAAAAGAAAAAATATGTAAAATTATATAAATACACTTAGGATAGCTAACATGATTGTGCTACAAATTCTGTAAGTTCTTGGAACAAAATAGTTAACATTCGTAGAATTGGAACAATTGTGCATGTTATTGTATGGTAATCTGAGGAACTCTTGAAGATCATTATGTAAAATAACCACCCCAGCTATGCTCATACCACTTTGTTCTGAAGGCCTATATTGTCAAGTGTTCTGGGCTCTTTGCTATTGTTGTTTATATATTGTTTTTGTTTCATGTTTTTCTAGGAATTTGTTTTGTTTTGTCTTGTTATGTTTTATTTTTCCCTCTAATACATGCATGCATAGAACTTCTAAAGTTTCTGAGAATTGACTACATAATGTACAATGAAATGAAAAGCTACTTTGAAGAAAAAGAGACACTAAGGTACCCAGTGCTGATTCCGCAGTGTCATGATGTCAAATCCAGCAATTATTTTTTGTTCAGAGTGATTTTAGTCTGTTTTGTTTTGTTTTGTTTAATTTCAGCATACGTGAAGGTATGGACAGTTATTTTGAAGAGAACAAAAGACACTATGGCAGCCATTGTTGACTTCCCTATTGTCTGGTCTTGAAGACCTAAAACGCCATCATCATCCTGTTCTGATCAGTTCTATACTATTTTGTCTTGCATGAATTCATTGTATGTGAAGATATGGATGACTATTTGGAAGAAAACAGGGAGACAATGTGATAGACAGTGATGATCTCCTGCTGTCTTGCTTTGAAATCTGTGTCTTTTACGTTGTTTTCTTGTGATCTGTTTTGTTCTGTTTAATTTTACGCTCTTTAAAGTAAAATTTTAAAAAATAGCCCCGTAATCACATAGTATTGAGGATAGCTTATTATTGGCAAACATTCTTTTATATAAAAGATGGATAGAAAAGAAAAGAAAGCAAAAATAATAAAGACGTGTTGTTTACATGCATCAACTCCCCAGGATGAATGCAACCATTATGTCCTGTAAACATATACTGATAAAAAAATGTTTAAAGATGGGGGATAAAAAAGACTGATGCATCAAGATATATATAACAATATAGTCAAGACTATGCTTCCGCCTCATACCATTTTTTACTCTAAAATTAAGCATTATGTCAAAAAAATAAAAAATGACAGAAATAGTTTTCATTCCATAAGCATAAAAAATAAAGCATGGAAAAACAAATTTCTGCAAAGTGACTACCCTGGCAGACTCTTCAAAGAATTCACTAGATAAGAAGATGGTATGGATAGAATCAGCCTTGCATGGGAGCTTTATGTGTGACTGGTTTCCTGTTTCTCTTCTCATCAAGTCAACAGAGTCCCACACAGGGTTATGCCAAGTTTCTGGGTTTCCAAATTATTTGAACCCTTCAAAAGCATGTTGAAACCAGAATGGGAAGGAAAAATGTTTCTCAGACTAGAAAGTTGCAGGCTTAAGAGGACTTGGTGCCAGAGTAATGAGTCTGGTTAAAAACAGTGGGTTTGCAAAGCTTTGGGATTTTTTTTCAAAATTAACTATATCCTTACTGATGTTACTTTAAATTTAGCCAACTACAAATAAAAGGACACAGTTCAGTTAAGTGAGAGTCTCCATAATTATTTACTAAGGTAGTACTGAAAGCTGGAGAGAAGTTTGGGCATTTTGTATTTCTTCCTCTGGAAAAATTTTTTCTGTCGTCATCTTGTTTATCACTGTGTATCTGGCACCTGTGTAAGTCCTTGGAGAGTCTAAAGAGTAATGGTCAAAGCACAGTCTAAGATGTCTTACAGTCAAGCCAGCTCCTCCACTTAGCAGTTTGTCTTTAGACAGATTATTTAACTTCTGGGAGAATGGAAATAATGATGAGATTTAACAACTTCTAACGTCCCTTTGAGGGTTGGATAAGACAAGGCATATAAAGTACCTTGTATACAGCACACACAAAAGCACTGACTTTCCTGTCATCATTATCATTATTATCACCACAATTAATATGCTATTGTTCATTTTGAGGACTAACAAAGTTACATTTCCTATGAAGAAATATCATCCTATTAAGCAAAATAACAAAATAAAGTTTGTAAGGGGAGGAGTATATTTTTATAATGAAAAAGAATTTAATAGACATCAGTAACCAGAAGCAATGTGGCAACACTAAACACACAGTTGGTCTTCTGTTATCATTAGCTTTGAAAAACACTCACCCTATCAACATTCTGTCAATCTATTTTCAGCTGTATTTGTGTCATAAATATAGTTGCAAGCCTGTACAATTTTTAACATATCCTAAAATTCAAAGTTGACTGTGTTCAACCAATGCAATAGTTAAAACAAATTAATTGTGTGAGAGAAAGAGAGAGAAGAAGGGAGAAAGGAAAAGATAAGGAAGGGAATGAGAAAGCAAAGGTGAATGGGGAAAAGGAAGAACTTTCATAAATGTTCTTTTATAAAGAGACAGCAAGATTTTAGTTATCCTACAAACAGGCTTCTGCAGAACAAGCTTGGCTGTGGAATACAAACGAGGAGGCATTACTGGGCAAATGTGGAACAGCTGCAGTGACTGACAGACCAAACCCTGATGAGTCCTTCGTTTTCCACGTATTTCTCAGCCTCAAATCACAGGGTGAGGGAACTTCAAATAAATGCTGAGTATTGAGACCAGGTAGATTGTCCAGTTATCGAGCTCTACACTGTCACTTTTCAGCTCAGTTTTGCAGAGGTTAACCCTATAGTTTTAGGGTGATAACACTAAAAAAGTATCCAAGAGGCTCTTCAGAGGCTCTCTCTCTCTCTCTCTCTCTCTCTCTCTCTCTCTCTCTCTCTCTTCCACCCTCCCTCCATTATATATATAGATATAGACATAGATATAGATATAGATATAGTACCAGAATTTTTAAACAGTTTGATTATTACAGATTGGAGACTTACTTCACAGGAATTACCACATACCAGACTACCGGCTTCAGCCTCACTAACTTTTCCAGTATGTTAGACACAGATCATCTGCTCCATTTTATATATGATGAACCTAATTTCTGGAGCGGAGGTTGGGGGAAGACTTCATCCACTAACAGGGCCCCAGATGTTGGTAACATGCAGTCATGTGTAGAAACCCTTGCCTAGATGTGTCTGAGAGTCCCATAGTGCTATCCCTGGGACAATGCCAGGAATCTCAACCTAAAGGAAGGACTCTGAATGGGAAGGGGAAGCGGGCAGTAGGGAGACATCAGGCTCCTAATAGGATCCCCTTCATAGCACCCTCGTTCTTCCCATTGCAGTCCAAGCACTGTTTGTACTTGTGAGAAGGGCTCAGCCAACATGTATCAAGCATCTGCCAGGTATACTAGGTGAGCAATGTGGGGCCGAAGAACTGGTATATGTTAACCAACTCTGACATACCATATTGTGGTACCCAATCCCTGGAGGAATTAGTAAACTCCAGTGGAGCACAGGGGAAGAAACATTAACTCTGATGGGAGGAAAGAGAAGGTATTTCAGAAGGGCAAACTTATAAGAGGAAACACAGAAGCTGTTTTAGTAGACAGAAAATTGATGGAGTATAGTTAAAGTGGTTGAGAGTCCTGGTTGTGTTGTCTTCATCCACTGGTAACAATCTCCCAGGATCTTACTGTCTAGATGTCCCCGAAGCCTCATGCACTCATAAATGGGGCTTTCGGAAGGTGATTGGATTATAGGGCTGTGGTACTTAGCAGTGAATTGCTCCACTGATGAGTTTATAACTAAATGTGGTTTGGGAAGTGAAGCCTGACTGGGGGAGGTGGGTCACCAAGAGTGTGTTCTCGCTCCCTCCTCTCTCGATCTCTCTCTGCTTCATACTGTAACCCTGCTCTAAGCAAACCTCCTCTGCCATGCTGCCCTGCCTTGTAGCCACTCAACTACGGGCTGAGAACTCTATGAAGTGTGAACCAAAATCAACTTTTCTTTCTTTAAACCGTGGGCATCAGGTATTGTGTTCCAGTGACGAGAAAGCAACTGAGACACTTACCATTCTCATGCACAAAAAAGCCCTGATCAGTTTGCAGCTGAGAGGACATAGAAGCAATCACATCCTGGTAGTGACAACCATGCCAATGTCTAGATCTTGGTTTTTATTATCATCCTCCAACAAAGGAAACCAAGGCTCCCTGAAGGATGACTGATTCTAAGAGTGGGACAGAGGACACACAAGACGAGTCTGTTAAAGAATCATAGAAGTCAACTGAAAGGCCCCCAAGGACCAGAGCTAGAACAGTTTGGGTAACAAAATAAGGAAGTAGTATTAAATTATGATCCAAGGTATAAAATATACTTATAAAAATAATGATTAAATGAATAAGCAAAAGGGGGAGACAATACTCTTTGCAGAAGTTTAAATAATTTATATCAATGCTGTCAAGGAGATGCGGCATAAAGGCCCACTCCTACATGGGGGCTGTGATAATGACTTTCTCCAGGGGATGGTACAGAAAATAAAGCACTTGATGGTGCTCAGCATTAGCATCAACAGTGATAAACCATCTTGGTAGTGTATACCATTCTCCTGATATTCTGAAGAAAGAAATTCTTTCTTGTGGTTTTCCTCCCCAAAACACTAAAATCATGAGAAAAATGTTAGAAAAATCCAAACCAAGATCACTCTCCAAAACACCCAGCCCATCCTCCTCAAAACTGTAATGATCATTAAAATAAATAAATAACAAGGAAAATATGAAAACCTACATACCCAAGAAGACCGAACAAACAACTAACTGCATTATAATTTACTGGATGGAATTCTGAAACAGAAAAGGCACATTTGGTAAACATCAAGGAAATCTTAAAAATAAAAGTATGTACTTCAACTAGTACTAATGTATCACTGATGTGTCAAATGTGCCATATGAATGCAAAATGTTAATAATAGAGGAAAATAGTCTAAACTTTTCTGTACATCTAAATCTATCCTAAAATTAAAAGTTCTTCATAAAAATACAAGAATATATTTTTAATATATTTTTGAGCAGAATGATCACCTGCTTCCCTAACTTATGGTTATTATGAACTTCAAATAACATAATATATGTGAATGTACTTTCTAAATTATGATGCATGCCTCAAACATGAAAGTTTTGAAGCAGAATATAATTTAAGTAAAACATTTCACTTCCAATTTTTTAATGTATGAAATTATTTTTAAATATTTAAAATTATTCTCGGTATGAAATTGAATATAGACTATGTATGCTATGACTAGACCATGAAAAGTCTCCCAAAATGGGTCCTATGAGAATGAACAATTGAAAGTTTCTTAGCAGGAAGGGAATGTGATTGAATCTGAATTTTAGGACTAAAAATGAAACGAAGATGGAATCATAGAAACCACAGAAGCCTAAGAAGCTGAAGTTACAGTTGAGGAGTTAGGAGAAGAAGGAAGAAACAAAGCCTGATCCTCTGCTTACAGGCATTATCCTCTTCTGCTTCCCCCTAAACAAGTAACGGTCCAACCTCGACTTTCTGAGGACAAAGGTAATTTGATATCATTTTATTATTTTCAATGGAGATGATCACTAGTTAAGTACACGAAAAATGTTATACCTTATCAAATCTCCTATCTCCTCAATTTCAGCTACAGTGGCATCCACTACTCATCTATTTGCAATGGTCCCCTAGCGTCCATCAAAGTTAACTTTTTTCCCATGATGTGTTGACAGGCAAACTGACAGCAACTTAATGTTGCAATCCTAAGTCATGAAAGTACATAAATCATACAAAAAATTGTGGTCATCCCATGTGCTTGCTTTGATGCTCATTTGTCATGAGAGGATAGCTCAAGTGAGTGCATAATTAGCCTCAGTTTTTACCCCCATAGCAGACATCATTATAACCTACCTCATAGGTTATCGTGAGAACAAACATAATAATACATCAGTGCAAAGCCCATAGCTTATCACCAAACACTTAGCTTGTTGCTAATCACATCCTTCCATCAATAGCAAGCAGGTAGCAAATAGTAGTTATTATTTGATGATGGTAGCAGTAGTGTGCCTCCTTGACATTGCTCAGGACGATTATTAAACATAGAAAAATAAACACATTTCTGCTGCTGCTTACCCGAGAGCACTCCATATATTTCCCCCAATGAGAAACATTACATCATTGCTAGTAAGTGTCCACAATTGGGAGAATCTATCCTCAGTGACTTTCCTCTTGAGGTTCACATATAAAACCACTTCACTTCTGTTCTCCACCCACTTCATCCTAACACATTGTAAACACCCACCAAGCATTAGATGTTCTTAAGAGTATTATAAGGCCAACTTCTCCCACTTGGCTGTCCCATGGACTGGATCTCCAATTTCAGCTACAGTGGCATCTACTGCTCATCTATTTGCAATGGTCCCCTAGCATCCATCAAAGTTAACTTTTTTCCCATGATGTGTTGACAGGCAAACTGACAGCAACTTAATGTTGCAATCCTAAGTCATGAAAGTTTCCTATACCCAGTTGTTACCTTTTTACTAGCAACTTGAAGGCAAACCTCTGTCCTAACCATGGTCTTGGCCTCCAGTTGCCCCCAGATAAAAAGCTGGTGATGAAAATCACTGCAGGAGAAACTTCTAGGAAGCACCAACCCTCTTTCTAAGGAGTCCCTGAGCAGAGGCACATCCAAGACAACTTCCCAACTCCACAGTTCTACCCGGGGTTAATTTCCTTTGAGAAATTTGAATGCATTAGCCACTTTTAACGGCACCATTTATTTTTAAAAGAAATGAAGCTATTTCGTTCCCTACTTCACCACTCCAGGAATCTATCCGTAGATTTTTTAAAGGCAGAAGCTATCTAATAATGAGAAATTTCACTGATCTATATTTAGTAGCAAGTAAGATTTTTTTTAGGTCATTTCAGGGAAGTTCTCAGAAATTGTGCAAGTTTGGAAGAACCAACAGAAGGTGGCTATCATAGCCTTTTTTTTTCTTTCCACAGCAATAGGATTCACCACCAGGAAACAGGCCCCAGAGAGTAGATAGTAGAACTAGGTGTCTTTGTCTAAAAGATGGGCATTGCAGTATTGACCCTGCATTGCTCTAGTGAGGAACACACAAGATAGTATAAAGTATAAAGGCATTTACCCTCCTCTCCTCCTCCTCCTCCTGCTCCTCGTCGTCATCCTCCTCCTTCTCCTATTCCTCCTGCTGCTGCCGCTCTGCCCTCCCACCTGTTCACTTCCCCACACTCCATCCCTTCTGCTACATGGTCTCCTGGTCAGTTTCCCACTACCAGGCTCCTGCCGCCATTGGTGAGTTTGCCCTTATACTTCCTAATGCTCAGCTGGAAGGTATCACACTCTTCCTTGCACTATTCTATTTTCCTGAGCCTTGCACTGGAGTTCGTAGTCTCTCTTAGGGCACCGCATTCCACACTTCTAGAGTTGGCTCCCCTTAAACGCCTGCACAGTGACTCAGAATTTCCCAAGCTGTTTATACGATTTCCTCACCTTGTATAGTTCTTCTCCTGACCCTTGCCAAGAGTCTTGCTAGTCTCCACCTGCAATTCAGATCCCTGGATCTGTGTTTCTCCGCCACTGAACCTCCTTATCACTCCACTGAGAAGTCTTTCTTTGTCTTAAATCCTACATCTGTCTGCATACTTTTCTTATGCTGCATAGTACCTAGTACCTGGGTATGTAGTTATCTAGGGATATTTTCAATTAATTTCTTGAGAGGCAGGTAAAAGTAATTAGGAGAACAGGTGCCAAAACTAGATCTAGATTGCTTGGGATTAAATCGAGACCCTGCCATTTCCTACCCTGAGTTTGAGCAAGCTACTTGTGCATTTCATGTTGCATTACCTGCAATTTACAGGAAATTTATGTGCTAAACTTCTCTGACAAACAGTGTAACAGAAGTGACAGTGTGTGCCTTCCTTCTTTCTCTTTCTCTTGGATCACTAACTCAGTCAGCTGCAAAGTTTGATGACACTCAAACAATCCAATAGAGAGACCCATGTGGCAAGAAGCCCAGGCTTCCAAAAGTATAATATAGTATAGTATAATTTAAATGAGTTAATTTGCATAGTAAAGTCATTCAGCAATGGGTACCTGGATTAGAATGAATACTATTACAGTGACAGTCATTGAACTCATATTTTTTTATTTTAAAGAGATTAAGACAAAAGAGGACATAACAAAGCAGATCACATTGGAACAACATAAGCAATACAGCACAAGACAACCCATAACTAACAGTATTTACCATAGTGTCTCTTTCTTTGAAATAGTTGAGCATAACTTCATATATGATAGTATCAAACAAACAAAATAGTATAAAACTATCCAAGAGAATGAAAGTATTACAGGGCATTCAGAACCAAATAACAGAAAATGAACAAAGGGTACCGTGTTATCTCATTTTCCATAGAAAATTTGTTTATGCTATCACACATAATAAAATACAATAAGATATAATTGACACCATTTAAAAAATTTTTTCATTTTAAAATGTTTTAAACACACAGAAAAGTTTAACATATAACATAGCAAGTAGCAAATAGCTAGATACTGTTATCAAATAATAAAATTCAGCCATATTTTTCATATTTTAAAATTTTTTCAGGTAGCATTGAAGCCCCAGGTACCCATACCACATCCTATTCCCCCTCTATAGCATTGGATACACTCCCAAATTTTGTGGAACTCACGCTTTTATATTTTTATTTGCTATTCTAAAATTTTACTTACATGATATAAGACTGTACATAGCCCTTTCAAGTTGCCTTTATGTTCAACACTATGTCTTAAGATTTATCCAGGTTGACATAGGTAACCTGTTAATTCATTTTCATTACTGTATTATATTTGTATTACATACATATAATTTATTCATTCTACTGTTGAGAGACATTTAATATTGATTGCTGTGTCAGAGACAGAAGAAAGATCCAAGATCCTCGTGCAGATGAGAAGATAAAGCTGAAGAAGGAAAAGGATTTAGCTAAGCTCATTTAGAAGATAGTGGAGCCAGGGCTTTTAAACAGACTGTAATATCTGGAGTAGCCAGTTGTCTGCTTAACAGATTTCTTTGCTTGCCTTCTTCAGAATCCTTGGAGGGACTTCTCTCTATTCTATGAGATTTTGTTAGGAATGTCAGTTATTCCCTCACCAACCAGCAAGAGAACTCATGACTCACTTTTGTCAATCACAGTAAAAATTCCTAGGTATATAATGTTTAGTTCCAAGCTAAGGGAATAGAATCCTATGATTTGGCCAAAGTGAAAAATAGTAAGCCTGGACTTTACAGAAAATATGACTCCTTGCATGTGAAAGGAGTCTACCTCCAGCAGACAGAATGAAGCCAACACAGAAAGAACTCTGTAGTGACAAACAGGAGTGGGAGAGAAGAAAGAGAAAGATAAAGAGTGCTTTATCAAAGATAAAGAGTGACTCCCTGAATGCAGTTCTCCTAAATTTCTCATTTATAAAATCTGCCATTTTGTACCTTTTTTTCTAGCTTTACCTAGTTCAATTTGTGTTTCTGTAACTTACAATAGAGTCTTCACTTTAAATTTACTGTCCTTTGTACTTTACCACAGCCATAGCCTTTACACACCGAGTAGGCATTTAATTGAAAATGATGTTGTCAATGAAGCCATGGAAATACCACTAACCTGAGACTTAGGAAACAAAGCAAGATTAACTGTGGTTCAAATTGTATGTCGTATTTCCCTTCTGCTAAATATTTCACCCTGGCCTGTCATCCATTTATTTAATAAATATTTATTATGTTCCTACTGTGTGCCAACTGGAAGATACATGAATAACATCAAGACCATAAATGTAATGAAATAATTTTCCAGGTAATTTATATGAAGTGATATAATATTAAATTCTAAATTGCCATTAATAAATAATAGATATTTGAGTTCCTCGAGAAAAGACTAAAAATTCAATACTGGGATTCGATGGAGTATTAAAAATTGTTTGATTAGCCCAACGGGAAATACCAAAGAGCAAATAGAGAGATATGAAGACACATAAACAAATGGGAGATGTACAGCAAGATACTTAAACCCAACCTTATCAGTAGTTAGATTAAAAATAACTTGAGTCTTTTTCAAGAGACAGAAATTTTCAGACCAGATACAAAAGCAAGACCTAACTCTTTGTTTTCTACATGACTCATGATTAAAATCATGTTGAAAGCAAAAGGACAGAAAATATTCCATTCAAAGTATATGCATAAGAATGCTAATAAGGCTAAATTAATGTCCGACACGATGACACAACAGGGAGTTACATCAAAGATAAAGACAGATACTTCATAATGATAAAAGGGCCTCCTCATCAAGAAGGCACAACTATGATAAATGTATATTAACCTAAAAACACAAGTTCAAAATATATGAAGCAAGAGCTGAGAGAGCTAAAGAAAGAACTAGACAAATTAATAATTAGAGATTTCACCTTTCCTCGCTCAGTAATTGATAAAATAAATAGGCAGCAGACAGTAATTGATAAAGCAAGGAATTACTAGAATATCCAAACACCATCAATCACCTTGACCTATAGCATAGATCACTTTAATTACTTTCTTGTTGCTGGGACAAACTGCCTGACAGCCAAAATTAAAGAAGGAAAGGTTTATTTTAGCTCACAATTTGTAGAGGTTTTGGTGCCTCATTGGCTGGCTCCAAGACAGGGTGGTATAGAGGAGAAATAGTCTGAGACAGGGCAAGCAGGAAGCAGCAGCCATGAGCCTTCCTTTCCCATCGAGGCTACAAGCCTATTCATTGGTGTCACCCACACTTAGTGTTCGGCTTCCCACACACACAGTTCAATGCTAAAACAATCAGTGGATTGATCCAGTTGTCACACACCCTAGATCCAGCCACCTCTAAAAAGCCCCACCTATGAGTGCATGAGGCTTTGGGGGGAAATCTAGACATAAGCTATAATATCATGCTTACAGACTAGATGAAATCACTGCAGAAATACATTATTTTTAAGTGCACATAGAATGTTCACCTAGATGCACCATATCAAATGCTACAAAATAAACCTAACTCCATGGTAAAAGATTGAAATCTTTCATAATAGATATTATATACATTATGAAATATGTTTTTATATATTTATATAATACATATCTTTCAAAATATATATATATATATTTGACTGTAATGAAGTTAAACTAGAACTCAATAGCAATAAGACCTCAGCAAGTTGGATCAAAGAAGAAATTACACAAAAATTAGGAAATATTTTTAAATGAATGATAAAGGAAATGCAGCATATTAAAATTTGTGAAATACAACTGAAACAGCACTTAGAAAGAACTAAGTGAATGTATATGTTTATGTTACAATGAACATGGCAAAAAGGGTGTTTCATGCCTTAAGAAATCAGAATGAGAAGTCTATTGATACTAAAGTAAATAGAGAAAAATAAATGTTAGAACAAATTCAATAAAATGAAATGAAAAATACAATGTAGATAACTTTAACAAAAGGAAAGGCTTACTGTTTGAAAATATTAACAAAATCAATAAACCTCTAGAAAAATCAATTAAGGAAAAAATACAAATGACCAATATCAAGAATGAAAGAGGTAGGCTGGCACCTACCTAGCAAGAACAGGACCTGAGTTCAATTTCTAGTACAAAAAAAAAAAAAAAAAAAGAATGAAAGTGGACATGAAATTATAGATTGCACAGATATTAAAATAATTATAAGGAAATATGAACAACCTTGTGCCAACAAAATTTAACATCTGATATTAATGGGATAAATTCCTTTAAAAATATACCTTATGAAACCTGACATAGAAATAAACAGAAGATAAGAATATATCCACTATGAATAGATCCTATCAAAACCAGGTATAAGGGCTGGGGATTTAGCTCTGTGGCATAAGCACCTGCCTTGCATGCGCGCAGTCGTGAGTTCCATCCCCAGTACCAAAAAAAAAAAAGGTATAATCAGAATATATCCTATCATAATATAAAGAAATTAAATTCATTACGAAAACCTTTCTCCAAGGAAAATTTCAAGGTCAGAAGTTTTTAATTGATGGATTCTATAGTAAAGAACCAGTACTACACCGGGCCTGGTGGCAGGCGTCTATAATCCCAGCACATGGAGGCTGAGGCAGAAAGACCTCCATGAGAGTGGCTACATTGTGAAGTCAAGGCTAGCCTGAACTGCATAGCAAGACCCTGTCTCAAAAAACAAGAAAAGAAGAAGGAGGAGGAAGAGGAGGAGGAGAAGCTGAAGCAGCAGTACTAATACTACAGGAACTCTTTCAGAATAGCAGACAAAATTTGCCTCAACTCATTTTAAAAGGCACAAGTTGATACCAAAAGCTAGAGGCAAAGTATACCAAAAAAAGCAAAAGCGGGGGGGGGGGACTATCTTTGATGTTATAAAACTTCTAAAGAAAATATTAGCCAATTGAATGGTAAATAATAACATGAAAAGATCTTCAACATCATTCTTCAAGGAATACAAACAAAACCACAATGAGATACAACCTAGTGGAATAATAAAATTTTTTAAATTGCTGATCTCAAGGATGTGGCTCAACTAGAACTCATAGGCATTGCTTATTGGAATGCAAATTGGTATACTCATTTTGGAAAAATGTGTACTTTATCACATAGGTTTACTGTATGACCTACTAGGTCCTACACCACTCCTACGTATTTAGTCAAGAGAAACTAAAACATTCCTCCACATATAACCCAATATGCAAATGTTAATAGTGATGTTGTTCATAATTTTCAAAAACTGAAACCAACTAAATGTTCACCAAGCAGTAAATGGATAAGCAAACTATAGAACAGATATGTATAATGGAATAGTATCAAAAATAATTTAAAAAAACAATCCATGCACAGCATGAATGAATTCAAAACATGAAAGATACTGAGGTTAAAGGAGATACTGTTTCATTTATAAGGTATGGGAACAGAAATTAGTGAGTTGAGTTTCTAATGTCAAGAATAACAAAAGAGATGTCATGATATGGACGGGAACCACATCCAAGGAAGTCACAAGTTCTCATATTGTTATTCACTATGAAGACATGTAATACAAAAATTTTAAAAGTACTATTCAGTGATAAGTCTCACATTGTTCAAAAGTAGAAATAAAGAGAGAGAGAGAGGAATGAAGGGAAGGAGGAATAAATCCAGTGAAAATCCGCTCTGAATCTCTCACTTTTCTGATTCCCACAACCGTTTATCAACATCATCCCCAAAATAACTTACTTCCTGTGTCTCTCCATAAAAGTTTATACATTTTTATTTCTTTCTCTTTGTTACATAAAAGATAGCTACCACAAACAGTTGTCAGTTTGAGGCTTTTACTTTTCAACAAAATGCATCTTGAACTTCTTTGCAAATCTTTCTTAGAAATCAGTTTCTTGCAGATGAATATGCCAGAAGTTATTTCCAATCTTTTGTGCTACAAACAATACTATAATGAATAATTTGTTGTATAGTCCTTTACACATGTGCCAGTATGAATTCAGGATAAATACTTAGAGCTGAAATTACTGGAATAAAGATTATATGTATTGGCAATGGAAATCGTCAATTTTTTTCCCAGAGTCTACCAATTTACATTATCAGCTACCAGAGATTGATACCCTCACCAGTGAATGAGTGATCAAACATTTATGTCCTTGCCAGTATGACAAGAAGAAAAGGACATCTTGCTATAGTTTCTCTTACACAGTGAAGCTGAGAATCTTACATATTTAGAAGTCATTTGTTTTGTCTTCTTCATGAATTGACTGTACTTCTTTCCAGTCCATACCTTTCTCTTGCCCATTTTTATTTCATCATTTGCCTTTTCTTACCAATTTAAAGACATCCCTTAAATATCAAAGAAGTAAACATGCTGTAATATGAATTGCAATTGTTTTCCCAGAAGTAATTTGTATTTTGTTTTTACTTGTATTATTTCTGCCACGTAAATTTGTTTTGATTTTTATGTACTTTATTGGTTTTTTCTGATTCTTAGATTTTGAATCATATTTAGAAAGGCCTTTTGCATGTGGTTAAAAAATGTAGACTATCACTTTCGAAAAAGATAGCAGATTTCAATATAAAAATTGAAATTTTAGAAGTGTTAAACATGTGTCTTGAACTGAGTTTAATATAATTGACACATTTGAATGCTTGGGAAAACTGAGCTCCTCAGTGATGTAGGGGAATTTTGCTAATCTTTCCTGAGGTCATTTTCCTCTCTTAACCCTATTGGCTGAAATGTTTGTCAGTAACGTTAGCTAACTTACCTAACAAAGGCTTTTGCCAGGAACCCTGTGTTTGACTTTGGATGTGGTCCAGACACTTTTCCTCCTTAAGGCGTTGCTTTTTTCTTCCTTCCTTCCTTTCTTTCTTCTTTCTTTCTTTCTTTCTCTCTTGTTTTCTCATTAATAGAAAAGACAAATTGTTGCTATCCATAATTATACAGAAACCCTTATACTTGCCTTTTCTACCTGTTATTAAGGAACATGACACGAGAATTAAATCATTCTTTGACTTACTCAACAAATAAAATTTATTAAGCATCTGTTATATCAGGCAGTTTGATCAATGCTAAGTAGAGATGGTTAAAACAAAAAGATCACAAAATCACCACCCTCTTGACACCGATTTTCTACTAGAAAACACAAACCTTAAAGTTATTAGTGATTAGAGGTAAGTGCCAGAAAACGCATGAAGTGCTGTGAGAATACATAGCAGGCAATGGTAAGAGTACATAAGATACAAAAACCTCAATAAATACGGTGAAAGAAAGGGAAAAGCAAAAATACCTAAAATTATATAAACACATTTAGGATAGCTAACATGATTGTGCCACAAATTCTGTAAGTTCTTGGAACAAAACAGTTAACAATCATAGGATTGGAATAATTGTGCATGTGTTAGTGTCTGGTGATCATTATGTAAAATAACAACCCTAGTTACGTTCCTACCACTTGTTTTGAAGGCTATGTTGTCAGTGTCTTGGGCTCTTTGCTACTCTTATTTATTTGTCTTTTTTGTTTCGTGTTTTTCTAGTAATTTTGTTTTGTTTTGGTTTGGTTTGGTTTTCTTCCCTCTAATACAGAAAGGATAGGTATACATGTAGAGACTTATACATGCGTAGAACTTCTCCTAAACAGTTATGAGAATCGATTATTATGCATGATGAAACGAACAGCTACTTTGAAGAAAAAGAGACACTATGTTATCCATTGCTGATTGCATATCGTCATGCTGTGAAATCCAGTAGTGCCATTATTCTTTGTCCAGAGTGGTTTTAGTCTATTTTGTATTGTTTAATTTCAACATACATGAAGATATGGAGAGCTGTTTTGAAGAGAATGAGAGATATTATGGCAGCCATTGTTGATTTCCCTATCATCTGGTTTTGAAGGCCTATAATGCCTTTGTCACTCTGTTCTGATCAGTTTAATACTATTTTGTTTTGTATGAATTCATTGTGTGTGAAGATATGGACAACTATTTAGAAGAAAATAAGAGACATTATAGTAGCCAGATATGATTTCCTGTTGTCTTGCTTTGAAATCTGTGCCATTTACATTGTTTTTTTTTCTGATTGGCTTTGTTCTGTTTTGTTCTGTTTTGTTATACCCTCTTTAAAATAAAATTAAATAAATAAAATAAAACAGCATGCAATGGGCGATTCCTAGGGCAGGGATAAATTCCTGAAGAAGCTCCTTTTGGGTAGCACAGAGGCAGGCAGCAAAGGGGGCCAGGGATTTAGCTCCGCAGCATAAATACCTGCCTGGCAAGTGCGAGGTTGTGAATTCAATACCTGGTCCTTCCCACACAAAAATAAAGAAGAAAGAAAGAAAGAAAGAAAGAAAGAAAGAAAGAAAGAAAGAAAGAAAGAAAGAAAGAAAGAAAGACAGACTGAATCCACAAAGAGCCCAGTAAAACAGGAACTATGGTAGCATAGCACTGGGCTGGAAGACAGTGACATCATATCAGGGGTTACTGCCTGCTGGGCACTCTGGCTCTTGGCATTACCAACTCTGCGGGAAGCAGAGGAATAAAACGGGGCTTAGCAGGAATTATGATGCCTCAGAGCCTGGCAGAGACCTCTGCCCCAGACAGCTCTTCAGCCTTTTCCAGGCTGGGATGAAGAAAACGGGGCTTCCTAACACCTAACTTCCTAACTCAGAACAGTTGTGCTTGTGGGCTGCTTTTCAAAAGCCACACTTTAAGAGACGTGGGCTGTCAGGCTGCAGCACTCCTAAGAGTAGAGAAAATAAGCTCTTCAGTCCTAAAATATCAGGGTTCGGGGAGCAAAGCACAGCACCCTCAGTAAGGGTCGGGTCATTCTGGGTCTTTTAGGTCAAGATAAAACTTTGAATTTTGTTCTAGGTGCAGGATGAAAACAAAGGATGATTTTAAACAAGTAAGAGAAATGCCCTGACTGACCTTTCAGAAAGACGAATCTCTCTGCTTAGGGCACATATTTTTAAGTGGTCAATCGTGGAATAAGAGAAAGTAAGAAACAAGTGTGTTGGTGGTATGCACATATCATGTCCCACCTAGGAATCTCTTCCCCGCTTCAAATATGTAAACATGTCCTTAACAGCGTACACACTTAGGGCCTTTCAGAAGCCTCCCCGACTCTGGTCACTTAGAGAGAGTTGAAGCCCCCCCCCCCTTTGCTCATCTAAATTTCTTTATTTATATACTTTTTATTGAAAAATAATTAACATGTAAGGTAAAACACATATCTTAAATATGAATCTCGGTGAATCTTGACAATTTGTACGCCCAATATTATCAATTCAGACAACACAAAACATGCCTAGTAAACTTCATCTTTCCAGCCTGTAGACCAAGCACACAAGCGAATCACTCCTCAAGGATTTGGGTTATGTTATATCTCAGTGACTGACAGGTAGTAAATACCAATATTGATTAGTCAGTCGGTTGCTTGAATGAATAGATCAATATCTAAAGTACCATTAGCGGTGTCAGGGATTTAGCTCAGTGGCACAGTGCCTGTCTGGCAAGCTCAAGGTCTTGAGTTCAATACCCATACCAAAAAATATAATATAATATAAACCTAATGAATTATTTTTAAAAATAATAATAAAGCACTATTGCATATGTCTTTCCATCTAGGCACTATAATACAGTCATCAAGTTGCTCCTTTATTCTTCCTCCATTTCTCAAGTTTTATTAAGCATCAAAGAATTGTCTTCTTAATCCCTAGAAATTGAAAGATAGTTTAAATTCCTGCCTATAAGTCCACAGCCAAGTAAGAGATCCAGACACGCAATCAAACAATCCCTCGTAAAGGACGAATAGGGTGACAGGCGTACAGGGTAGAGACACGAGGCTCTTCCTTGCATGGCCTTCGGAAGTCCAGGAAGGTTCCACAAGGAGCCAAAGCAGAGCTAAGCTGTCAATTGGCATGTCAGAGGAGGCAGCTGCAAGAATTCCTTACAGTCAGAACCAGGGTTCTTCCTCCTGGACCCTCACTTTCTACCTCAACGCCTGAGACTGCACTTCACAAAGAGGTAAGAGCATTTTACTGATTTGTTTAAGCAAGATGTGTTTTGCTTACGCTCTCCTCTTCCTTCCTAACATCTTCTTCATGAAGGTTCTTTCTGACTTCCCAGTGTTTCCCTATTTTGCTGTGTTTCCCTTGAGTTACTGTTTCTCTTTGTGCTTGATCTCTTTAAATACAAGACTTCTATCTTTTGAATGAGGATTAAAGGCCCTTTTTTAAAAAACTTGGACTTTTCCCAGGGAAAGCCATATAAATCTTTAAAATATATTTACCTGTTAGTTTCTTTTTTAAAAAATAGCTGGTGAATGAATCTGCACCTCCTTGCTACTGTCATCACATGAATGTATTCTCTCCCCTCTCTTCTTTTCTCCTCCTCCTCTTCCTCTTCCTCTTTTCTGTCTCTCTCTCTCTCACTCTCACTCTCGCTGTCTCTCTCTCTGTTCTTTATCTCTCTCATCTCCATTCAACTCCATTCCACCATTAATTTCCCATTTGTACGTAGATTGAGAAATGAGGTCACTAGGAAGAAGCTGTGTATGTCAACATTTTCCCCAGGATTGGGAATTAAACTCAGGGTCTTCCCACTAAGCCACACTCCCAGCCTTTTACACTTTTTTATGCCATGACAGAGTCTCCCTAAAATGCTAAATTACCCAGGCTTGGCTTGAATTTGTGCTTCTCCTGCTTCAGTCTTTCAGAGACCTGGGGTTACAGGTGTATACCACAGTACTAAACTCCATGACTGTCTTACTCAGAGGACTGAATGTTTGGATGGATGGATGGATGGATGGATGGATGGATGGATGGATGGAGTGGCCTAAACGAGCTTCCAATAGTTTTCTAAGGTCACCTTTGAAAACAACTCTCATTAAGCAACCCAAAAATGAGAGTCAGCAATGATGATGACAATGACAATAAAAGTGAAGACAGAAGAGAGGGACAGTATGCTGCGGAGAAAGGCAGGAAGATTCCCAAGAGTGAGGCGAGGCTAAGACCTCGCGTTCTCCTCCTCCACTCAGGGGTCTTCTCAGGCATCACCTGTGCTCTGTGGTGAACACAAAAGAAGCATTCCGTGGAATCCTTTCCTTTTTAAGATTCATTTGAGTCTTAAGGAAAAGATTCCCTTTTCTTTGTTAACCCTAAATTAAACAACCAGTTCTTTTTAAAAGTGCATCAGTAAAAGATTCTGAACTCTATAAAAAAGCAGAATCATTTTAAAGCATTTTTCAATAAGATTCTTTTTATTTTCTACTCAGAGTACTATTAAGCAATAATAAGACAGTATTCACACTATTTCTGTGCTTTATACTTAGAAATCTTCTTTCTGTGAATTGTTTGAGGAGTTCCAAACAGATTGTACCTTTTATTAGGAAGCACAGACAGACAGACGCATGGACAGCCCTGCTCAATGGAGGCTGCACCTGGAAGGGACAGGAGAAGATGCATGTTTCTTTTTTGCATCAAAATGATTGGTATGAGCAAGATATAAAGATAACTAAGAACATCTCAGGCTTTCCTTTCTTCTCCAGTTATACAAGCCAATGGAGTAACCCGTGTTATTTTCATGCAGCCCAAAACTCCATCATCTTCCATGTGGAAGAAGAACCATCATTTGACAATAGCCAGGCAGCCTCCCAGAGCAGGTACAACAAGGTACAACAAGGCCCTGGCTCCTGCCCAAAAAGACATTTTACTGTAATTTCAAAAGCAGAAATAACTCAAAATCCATACAAGCCTAAATCAAAGGACAAAATATTAAGCAGTGATAACAGAAGCCAAAAAGACATGGAGACCTACATACAAGATTCATTTACATTTAAGTAATGGCAGCCATAATGTGGCTTGTGATACCTGGATCACACTCACCACTGGACTAGTTGATCTTGCACATCTTAGTTTATTTGTTAGGTCAAATTTCCCTGATCTGCCTAGTTCTCACCCCCTTGGTGCAGATGCCCTAGTGTGAGCTCCTGTAGCATCACAGTTTAGTTTCCCTGTCACTCAAACCATCGTTGTAACTGAAGTCATCTATAAGATTTCCAGATGTCTCTCTTTCCTTACCATACTGTAAATTCCACAAAGACAGAAAATGTCTTCCTTGTTCATCATCGTTCACATTCCTGGTACCTGGTTATGCTGAAAATAGACACATGATTCTGTAATGATCAAATGAGAAGAAACCTTTGTTCTGCAGAGAACACAGGCTTAAGGAGAAGACCTAGAGAGAGTCAGTGGCAGAAGGTGGTCAGCTGTCACTGCCCAGCCTGGAGAGAGACTCCAGAAGACTGAGTGCCCAGCTAGCTCAAAGCCTGATGAAACCCAAGTCCCTGAAAAGTAGCCTTTTCTTGTGCCCCAGTGTGTGCTTCAGGATACTTTAGAACAAAAATGATGACTTCTCAGTTACCCACAAATGACCCCAAAATAAACAGCAAAGAGAAGGAAGTCCAGGCTATGTGCCACATAAGCAGAATTATCTGAGTGGAATACTTCTCAAAGCCTCAGAAAGGAATCAGTGAATTAAAGGTTTGTATTAACCTCATTTTGTATATCTTTTTGTTTACAGGAAATTGTTTTAATTTTGTGTGCCCATCTGTTTGATGCTTATTTCACACACTATACTAAAGCCTAACTGAATCATTCTGGTTTGTCCTCAGTTGTTTATATAGAAAAGGACCCCACTTGATGTCTCATTAGTTGGTACAATCATTTGTTCTCAAAATACTGATTTTTTTTTTCACTTAGACTGCTGTACCTTTGAGAAGGGGAAAAATACTTTTTTAAGAATGTCATGTTCAAATAAATAAGACAGTCCTACTACCCTCTGTATATGATTGTTTTAGATATCCAGCCTGGTGAGCTGTTTCATTTTTCTATACTTTTTTAGGGGGTGGGGGGTGTTGTTTTTAGTGAGACAGGCAAGCCATTGCTTTAAGCAGAATTTTATATGAACCAAAAAATTCTTTGTTGTGCATGGTGCTATCCTGTGCCCATTGGGATGTTTTGCCACATCTCTGGCCTCTACCCACTATATGACAGTACAACCATGTAATCCCAGCTAGCGCCACGAAGATGCCTTTAAGGATTGCCAAGTACCCCCGGGGAGCAAAACTCTGATTGAGACCTACTGGTTTATGAGAGGAACAAAGTAGAAGGCCATGACCATCTCTTTATCTTCTAGGAAAGGCAGACTGGATGAGGCAACACAGTCATTGGCATTTTTGACTACATTGTCCAATCACCAGTGTAGTCCCCTGGTGAAAACACAGAACAGCAAATGTCTTGCTGGGATCCCTAGAGGCCCTCCTTGTACAGCAAAAAGGTCCATCACATCAGCAGCCTGGCCCTTGTTACCAGGATTCTCAGGTTCCTCATTGGTACATTAGGATATAATACTGTACCCATCTATATCTTTGAATAGTTGGAAAAATAAACTAGAATGTAATGTACCCACTGTTTTTTCCCATAAGCAGCAAAATCAGATCAAATAATTCTTGTTGATCTCTTGCCTTTTCCTGAAAAAAAAAAAATCACTTTAGCTTTAAGGAAAGAGTGGAAGCCCCTGCAGAGTATGGTTATATCTGATCTTTGAACTCTAACAGGCCAGAGATTAAAGCAATTATACTGACTTATCACCCACGAAGTGGGTATACCAGCTAGGGCACAATCACTTCTGTGTGTCTCTTTACTCACCAATAAAACGATGTAACACTTTTCATATAGAGAGGATGGTAAGAATTATACTGTAGAATATATGCAAGGAGGTTTGTATGGTGTCCAACTTAAGGTGAGTGTGCATAAAGTATACTTGTTGCTGTTAGCAATTTTAATAACTGAAGAAAGTACCCTATGCTGCCTTCTAATGGGAGAGATATGTAGAAGCAGAGCTCCTTTAGGATCTCTAAATCAACTTTAATAGAAAATTCTGCTCTACCATTTTGCTTAAAGCCAGTGGCACTGACAGGCATATTAAAAAATCAGCCTTTGATCCAGATTTCAATACCAAAAACTCTATATTCAAGTATCTATATTCAAAGTAACTAGCATAGTACATGGCCACAATAGGAGCATTCATTCCTATATTTGACAGTAAACTCACTACACATCTAATTATGTGCTAGAAACAGTTCTGGACTATGGAGGAAAGACCAATAGTGAGTGAAAACAGGGACACCTATGGTCCTCAAGGGATTTATAATCCTTTGCCACAACTGAAAGTTACAAATTCACAAAAACAGAAAGATGTCAGAAAATCTACACAATCATTCTGATATTTCTAATTTTTCTAATTATACATGGGTATGGAGCAATAATTCCCAACTTTAAGAAATCCAATATTGCAAGAATGGTAATGAGCTTATTCTGGGAGAGATAGAGACTGAGGAGAAAGTGTAGAAAGCAAGGGAGAATGCCACTCCTAAACAATAAGCCATATTTTTGTCAAATAATTTTGACATTTCTGGCTCTGCCAGGAGAGACTGACAGTGGGGGGATACAGATGAACAGAGGAGGTGGGCAGCTACAAGAGAGACAGACCAGGTATAGCATGGTCTCCAGGAGACCTGGCCACAGTCCAAATTCCCTGAGCTCCTGAGTCCACAAGGCTAAGCCTGATGCATCATAGTGTAGGTGGCATCAAACGGCTAGAAGGCAGAGACAATGGCTAGTCTACCTCTTTAAGACAGACTTTACAAAGAATATTCATTTGAATTCTAGGGATGAGTGGTTTGAAAAACCACCTGTTTCATTCAGTCACTCCATAAGATAAATCAGAAACTTCCCCTCTTGTTTATTTTAAGCACCATTTTCTTACTGGAAGAAGACAAAGGAATTAAGCACCACTCTCAGTCAAATAGTAATTCTTTCAGAAGGGAGTCTGGAAGACTTGCTAACTGCTTAGGGCTGTTATTAACCTTTGGGTGTCTGTCATCCTTAATTTTGACATTTTGTGCCACTAGTATGAGGGTCACATGGGATGTTCCAAGAAAGATTAAGACCAGACTATACCCAATTTTTCCTTTCTTTCTTTTGATCATTTTTTTATTTTAAAGAGAACAAAACAGAACAAAGCAAATCAGAACAGAACAATGCAAGCAACACAGGACTTTGAAACAAGACAATAGGATATCAACAGTGGCTACCATAATGTCTCTTGTTTTCTTCAAAATAGTTGTCCACACCTTCACACACAATAATATCAAACATAACAAAATAGTATAAAACCAGTCAAAAGAATGAAAGCATTACAGGACTTCAAAACCATGTAATAGTAAATGAACAATGGTTACTATAATGTCTCATTTTCTTCAAAACAGTTGTCTGTACCATCATACATAATAAAATCAAAACAACAGGATAAACCAATCAAAACAAAAGAATAAAAGCATTATAGGACTTCAAAACGAGATGATAGGAAGTCAGCCATGGTTATCATAATGTCTCATTTTCTTCAAAGTAGCTGTTCATACCATTATTCATAATAAATCAAACAAAACAAAACAAAATTTATAATAAATTTAAACAAAAGAATAAAAGTATCATAGGACTTAAAAAGAAACCAACGATGATTACCATAATGCATCCCATTTTGTTCAAAATAACAGCCCATACCATCAAACACAGTAAATCTAAAAAAAAACAAGACATAACAAAGCCAAACCTAACAAAATTATGAAAACAATATAAGAGTTCAAGATTAGATAATAAGAGATCAACAGAAGTTACCACCTTCCTCTCTCAGGTGTTTCCTCCCCTACCATTTTGACAATATCTGTTGTACTTTTTGGATCTCATTAACTCTCTGTTTTTTACACTGAAGATCACTTGTATGAGCTCAAACTGTTACACCCATAAACATGATTTCCAGTTGCATTCATTTACGTATAAGAGCATCTAGATTATTCTACTTTACAGCTGGGTAGCTTCCCATTGTATGAAAATACCATACCTTTCTCATCCATTCTGCAGTTGATAGGCAAGTTACCCTTGCTTTATTCTGGTATCCTGTCACATGGAATGATTGTTTTCTCTCCTCTGATTTTCAGTCTATGAATTTCCTTTCCAGTTACATGTGTTTCTTGTATACAGTATATTGTTGTATCTTGTTTCTTGACCCACTCTCTGTGTCTCTTTTTATTGCTGAATTGAGGCCATCTGTATAATGGTTACAGCCAGCATACATTGATTTGTCTCTGCCCTGCTATCCTCCTGCTGTTGGCCCTCCACTTTTCCCCTTCATTCAGTTGCGTATCTTGTTTGGTGATCCTCTTCTGCTACTATTCCTGGAACCATGGTCATCTTTTTCTCTCTTTAGAATATCCTTTAGAATTCTCTGTAAAGTTGGTTTGGTGGCCATGAATTCCTTCAGTTGTTCTTTATCCATGATATCTTTTTCCATCAATTTAACAAGTTTTCCATCAATTTTAAAATATAGTTTTGCAGGGCACATCAGTCTGGGTTGGAAGTTATTTTATTTCAAGATTTGAAACACTTTAAGTTAATAAGAAATTAAGGACAGTTACCGTGGTATAACCTGCTGTTTTGGGGTTAGCTGCATGTGCTCTCAAATCTCATATGAGTAGACAGACCGGAACAAAATATAATCAAATAAACAAAGCGGTAAGACTACTGTGGCTTTTAAATCCTGCTACACTTTTAACAATGACCTCTGCCTTCCTTTTTTAGGCAGTTCTTCACCTTTCTCTTTCTCAGGATGCTTTGTATATTTTGGGTCCCACTAGCTCCTTTAGTTTTTAGACTAGGGGTCAACCTGCTATCTATCTGAGTGTTGCTGAACCTTTTTACCCCTGAGCTTGATCTTGAGCTGTACTCTTTTATTTACTAAAGCCACAAGGTTTTCCTTCCTTCCAGCTGTGTAGCTCTACACTGCCCAAAAGTGTCATAACTTTCCAACCTATCTGCGGCTGCTGGACAAGTTGTCCCTATTTCTCTCTGGTTTCCTGTCACATACAACATTGTTTTCTCATCTTTGACTCTCAGTTTATTAACCCTCTTTCAGTTGAGTGTATTTCCTATTCAGAGCATCTCAATGGATCCTCCTAATCTACTCTGCCTGTTTCTTTTTTGTTAGTGTGTCAAGGCTATCTATATTAAAGATTATAGCTTACTGTCTCTGCCTCATCTCTGCTATTTTATTCTTCTGCTATTATTTGTCCATGTTACTCCTTCATTCCACTGTCTGCCCCATTCATTGAGGCCTCTCTACCACTGTTACTAGAATCCTGGTATTTTTTCCTCTGTCTCTCTAGAATGTTCTTCAGTATTTTTTGTAGGGTTGGTTTGGTCACCATGAACTCTCACAGTTCCTCCTTGTCTTGGAAATATGTTGTTTCTCCACTAATTCTGAGAGAGAGTTTTTCTGGGTACATCAGTCTTGGTTGGAGGTTACTTTCTTTCAGGGCTTGGACTATTTCCCCCAAGGCTCTTCTCGATTTGAGAGTTTGTATTAATAACTTAAACTGAAACCCTGTATTACTTATATTGTCTTACTATGACTGATCTTATTTGAAGCTGGTTTGTTGTTGGGAGCCGCAGCCCCGAGCCCGGTCGCCTCACTTGGCGGACGTGAGGCCTGTAGTAAAGAGTAAAGCCTGAGGTAGATTACCCCTCCCATCGAGCACGTTAGTTTCCTGCTTACCGCGTAAGCAACCCGCTCAACAATATAGTCTGCCTGGCAACTGATGATGTTAGCCAATCAGCTTGCCTTGCTTACTTTAACATGATTGGACACTGTATCCGTATATATACTGGTGCCACCCCTGGGGGGGAAGAGGAAGCCCGGAAGTAGAAGCCCAGAAGGAGCCGCGGGGAGCGGACCAAAGGAGGCTTCGGCTGGGAGCGATCCCAGGGCAGGCTGTACGGAGAAGAAAAATAAAAGAAAAGGTTGTCCACTGCCAGGCTTTGTCGTGTGTCCTTCCTGCCGGCCAGGAGCGACATCGACATTTGGAGGCCCGCACGGGGACTGATCACCCCCGAGACATGACAGCGGACAACGCTCCAGTACAGAGCTGCGAGACAGGTGAGTTGGGGATAAGCCTGGGCTCTGGGTGGCGCGCACCTACAGGGCTTTTAGACTCCCCTCAGGCTCACGCGTAAGTGGCGGATTCCTTGGGCCTCACGCGGTGAGTAACATATTAAAAGATGGGAAACATGCTAGGTAGCAACACTAAGAGCGAGGGTGGTTGTGGAGAAAGCTCTCAAGAGCTTACAAAAGTACGCAGGGTATTTGAGCAGGCCCAGTCAGGGAGCTCCCAAGAGGGGCCCGTCAAGGGGAACAAAGATGCTAAGGAGAAGGACGGGGCTCTAGCCTCGGAGTCGTCTGACTCCGAGGACGAGGGAAAGTTGAATGGCAAGGAGGCCAAAGAGACCAGCTGTCAGGAGCCTAAGTCGCTCGATAAGGAGTCGCAGGGTTCTTTCCCAGTAATTCAGGGTACCACAGAGCCATTTGTTGACTTTGTGGCCCGAATGCAAGATGCTGCCGATAAGATATTTTCTGATCCGGGAGTGGCTCGACCGCTGGTAAGGCAGCTGATTTTTGAGCAATGTACAAAGGAGTGCAAGGCAGCGATAGCTCCTCATAAGAACAAGGACCTCAACGCCTGGATTAGGATATGTAGAGAGATAGGGGGGCCGCTCTCCAACTCGGGAGTGGCTGCTCTCCTGGCCGCGGCTGTACAGCAGAGGGGACCTCACGGGTTAGAAGGGGAATGTAAGGCTAAAGGGTGTTTTGCCTGCGGGGAGCCAGGACACATTAAACGTCATTGCCCAAACAATGCAGATGCTAGGCCTCGCCCTAGGAATGAAGAACCATATGTTTGTGGGCGATGCAAGAGGGGATCACACAAAGCTGAGGAGTGTAGGTCGGTCTTTGATGCTCAGGGCAACCGTATTTGTGGACGAGATGCTAGAGGGCCAAAAAACGGCCAGAGGGGGCCCCCTTCACAGGCGGGCCCCCGCCCCAGAGACAGGACAGCTCAGGATGGCAGCCTTCAACAAGGGCCACCCCTGGGTCAGCAGGTGTGGACCTCAGTGTCGCCTCCAGACTTATATTAGTGCCTGATATGGGTGTTCAAGTGGTTGAAACCACCTTTAAGGGACCGTTACCCGAAAATTCCGTGGGTCTGGTGATCGGGAGATCCTCCACGGCCCTTCGGGGTCTCATAGTAGTCCCGGGGGTCATAGACTCAGACTACACAGGACACATTAAAATTATGGTTCAATCTCTTGTGGGTACTATGGTAATCAATAAAGGAGACAAGATAGCGCAGCTCTTGCTGCTCCCCAGTCTCCACAGGAGATTTCCCTCAAAGCAGAAAATTAGAGAAAGTCAAGGTTTCGGTTCCTCAGGGGAAGTCTTCGAGGGACTCCATATAATACTTGATAAAAGGCCCATGCTCTCACTTAAGGTCAATGGCAAGAATATAACAGGGCTCCTAGACACAGGAGCTGACCGTTCCATTATCTCCAAAAAGGTTTGGCCCTCCAACTGGCCCACCAACACTGCAGATAACACGCTGCAGGGCCTGGGGATGGTGTCAGCTCCTCAGGTTAGTGCTTCAACCCTGCTCTGGTGTGATGAGGAGGGTCATCAGGGCCATTTCCAACCATTTGTGTTGCAGTTGCCAGTGTCTCTATGGGGAAGGGACATCCTCACTCAGATGGATGTCACGCTTACGTCAAACTGCTCCCCCCAGGCTAAGGATATACTCAGGAACCAGGGATATACCCCCGGCAAAGGCTTGGGCAATGCCCTACAGGGTCGGACATCCCCAATACCAGTAGAGAACAAAAAAGGTAGGCAAGGGCTGGGTTTTTCTTAGGGGCCGCTGAAGAAGCTCTCCTACCCACTTCGATCAAAATCACCTGGAGGTCAAATGATCCGGTTTGGGTACCTCAGTGGCCCCTGCCTAAGGAGAAGCTATTAGCCTTGTCAGAAATAGTCAGTACACAACTTAGATTAGGACACATTAAGCCGTCGACCTCCCCATGGAACACCCCCATTTTTATAATTAAGAAAAAGTCTGGCAAATGGAGGCTGCTCCATGATCTAAGGGCGGTCAACGCGCAGATGCAGTCCCTGGGGGCGGTCCAGAGGGGGCTGCCAGCTCTCTCAGCCATCCCTCAGTCCTGGCCAGTTTATGTTATAGATCTTAGAGACTGTTTCTTCTCAATCCCCCTGCATCCAGAGGACACTCATAGGTTCGCCTTTACTTTACCCACCATTAACCAAGAAAGCCCTGATCTCAGATACGAGTGGATAACGCTGCCCCAAGGTATGGCCAACAGTCCCACTATGTGTCAGATTTACCTTGATTCCCTACTGGCCCCCCTACGGAAATCCTTTCCCAAGATAAGATGTGTGCATTACATGGACGACCTTTTGCTCAGCGGCAGGGACCCAGACATGCTAAATAATATGCTCGGCCAGTTGGTCGAGGCCCTGAGACAAGCTAATCTGCATGTTGCCCCCGACAAGATTCAGGGAGGAGAAATGGTGACCTACTTAGGCGCGAAAATCTCCCCTATGCTAGTCTCTCCACAGAAGGTCACCATTAGGACGGATGGCGTTAGGACCCTAAATGACATGCAAAAGCTATTGGGAGACATTAATTGGATTAGGCCATATTTACATATACCAAATTCAGATCTCAAACCCCTGTTCGACCTTCTAAAGGGAGACCCAGATATAGCCTCCCACAGGAGGCTCACTCCTGAGGCAAGAGCTGCCTTACAGAGAGTGGAAAAAGCCTTAGGTGGGGCTACCTTACACAGAATTGAACCAGGGCGACCCTTTGATGTCTGTTTGCTACAGACTAGTCTACAGCCCACAGCGGTGATTTGGCAGAAAGGACCATTACTGTGGATACACCCTAAGGTCTCACCTGCAAAAGTCATAGAGCATTACCCGGAGGCAGTCGCTTCATTGGCCCTTGAGGCGCATGATAGAGCTGTCCAACATTTTGGCTCAGGACCACAAGCCATCCGAGTACCCTATACCGCCAGCCAGATCAAGACCCTGGCTGCCTGCATAGATACATGGGCCATTCTGAGATGTGTTTTCCATGGGGATATAAACAATCAATACCCTAAAGACCCTATCTTGTCATTTGTCACTCAGCACCCTATAATTTTTCCAAAGGTTACTGCCTCTGAGCCATTAGTCCCAGCAACTACAATATACACAGATGGCTCCAAGACGGGGATAGGCGCCTATGTGATCCTAGGCAAGCCCCCGGTTACCATACAATTTGAACCTGATCAGCCTCAGGTGGTGGAACTGCAGATCGTTAAAATGATTCTTGAACGGTTCTCAGAAGCCATTAATATTGTCTCCGATTCTAGGTATGTGGTCAATGCTATGCAAGTGCTTGAGACTGCCGGTTTAATTAGATCCACTTCCACAGTGGCTGGGCTGTTCCTGTCTATCCAGACATTGCTTCAGAACAGACACCATAAGGTCTTCACCACCCACATAAAAGCACATACATCCCTGCCGGGGCCCATGGCACAGGGGAATGCGGCTGCTGATACTGCCACTCGCCCGTTATGGATTTTTACCTTACTAACACCAATCGAGCGAGCCCGTGCCTTCCATGATAAGTTTCATGTTAATGCCAGGACACTAGCAAACCATTTCCATGTTTCCAGAGCAGATGCACGAGATATCGTGCGACTATGTGACTCCTGTGCCACATACAAACCTGCCATACCGATGGGAGTAAACCCTCGAGGTTTGATCCCTGGTGATGTTTGGCAGATGGACATCACACATATACAGGAGTTTGGGACTCTTAAATATGTTCATGTTTCCACAGACACCTGTTCTCACGTCATATTTGCAACAGCAGAAACAGGTGAAAAAGTGTCTAATGTGATCAATCATTGCCTGGCGGCTTGGGCCGCATGGGGCAAACCAAAAATATTAAAAACTGATAATGGACCAGCCTATATAGGCAAAGCCTTCAATGAGTTCTGCAAAATGATGGAGGTTCAATTAAAACATGGTATCCCATACAATCCCCAAGGTCAAGGAATCATTGAGAGGGCTCATAGAAGCCTCAAAGAAATTTTACAAAAACAAAAAGGGGGAGTAGGCCAAGGCCTGGCCCCAAAGGCACGATTATCCATGGCACTATTCACACACAATTTTTAAAATTTAAATAATGATAATTGCTCCCCAGCCATGGAGCACTGCAACCCTTCCCCCAACCATAAAGGGTGGGTGAAGTGGAAAGATGTCCTGACAGGACAATGGATGGGCCCGGATCCGGTAATCAGCTGGAACCGAGGCGCGGTTTGTGTTTTCCCACAGGAATCGGGACGAGAACCACTGTGGGTACCGGAGAGACTGACACGGGCGACAAAGCCCTCGACTGAAGATCAGACCTGCCCTACCGGAGATCCATCACAGACCAACCAACAAGATGAATAGAAATAGCGGTAGCCCGAAATGGACAAGAAGATCCTCAGGCATATGCATGGCTCGCTCGCCTAGCCTACGACCGAGTCTAGGGACGGTGAGCTTCCCACACTCCTCCTCTAAAAAATTATGACATAGCTGGGTAGATGAGTCAATGACGGGTAAGAGCATGCCTCCCCAGCATGACTCAACCTAAGCCAGGCCCTACCCCATCCTGCACGTAAGCCGCTGGACTGTTAGATGCTGCCCAGGTCTAAATTTCTCTCCGAGGGGATTTCTTTACGGAGAGGAAATGAGTGCAAGCTTGTGTGCATCCAGGTTCCGTCCAGTTTGTGCCTGGCCCTAGAAAAAGGACGAGGGCCTCAGGGCCTTGGCAGACCATGGGACGGCCGACCAGGGTCTAAGCCAAGGACCTACGGTGGGCCTACGCATAGGGCATAAGCCTCTGCACCCAGTCCAGGAAGGGCTACGATGCGCACATTTATAAAAAAAATAAAAAAGGGGGAGATGTTGGGAGCCGCAGCCCCGAGCCCGGTCGCCTCACTTGGCGGACGTGAGGCCTGTAGTAAAGAGTAAAGCCTGAGGTAGATTACCCCTCCCATCGAGCACGTTAGTTTCCTGCTTACCGTGTAAGCAACCCGCTCAACAATATAGTCTGCCTGGCAACTGATGATGTTAGCCAATCAGCTTGCCTTGCTTACTTTAACATGATTGGACACTGTATCCGTATATATACTGGTGCCACCCCTGGGGGGGAAGAGGAAGCCCGGAAGTAGAAGCCCAGAAGGAGCCGCGGGGAGCGGACCAAAGGAGGCTTCGGCTGGGAGCGATCCCAGGGCAGGCTGTACGGAGAAGGAAAATAAAAGAAAAGGTTGTCCACTGCCAGGCTTTGTCGTGTGTCCTTCCTGCTGGCCAGGAGCGACATCGACAGTTTGTTAGACCACTATTTTGCCTTGACTGATTTTATTCAAATTTGGTATGCTTGATAGTATCAAGTCTAAGAATAGAGGCAACTACTCTGAAGAGGACAAGATGTGAAAGGTACCCATTCCAGTTTTGATTATTAACTGCTTTCAAGTCCTACAATGTCTTCAAAGTTGAGCTTTTATAAAAATAGCTATGTAATGCTATGCTTATCTATATAATGCCTGATGATGTGGACAATCCTATTGAAAATAACAAGAGAAAGCATAGTAACTACTGCAGATCACCTAATATTGTGGTCTTATATATCTTTTTCATTTCATGTTTTTCTAAGAATTTGTTTTGGTCTGTTTTTCCCTAAAATACAGAAAGGATAGATATACATGTAGAGATTCACACATGGGAAGTATTTCTAAACTATTTATGCGAACAGATTATATAATACACAAATGTAATGAACAGATACTCTGAAGAAGAGACACTAAGAAACCCAATGCTAATTCTGTAATATTATGATATAAAATCTAGCAATACTATTATTCACTGTTCAGAATGATATTAGTCTAGTCTATTATGTTCAATTTCAGCATACATAAAGATAAGGACAGCTGCTACGAAGAGAATGAGAGACATTATGGTAGCCATTGTTGTCTTCCCCAAAATCAGGTCTTGAAGACCTCAAAAGCCTTCATCATCCTGTAATGACTTGATTAGTTCTATAATTCTCAGTATATATTCAGTGTGTGTGAAGATGGGGACAACTATCTGGAAGAAAACTAGAGACAATAAGATAGACAATGAAGATCTGCAGTAGACCTGCTTTGAAATCTGTGTTTCTTTAAATTGTTTCTTAATGAACTGTTCTGTTCCATATTGTCATGTTTAATCTTACCCTCTTTAAGATAAAAAATAAGTGTGTAGGACTGATAGAAAGGAATTACAATGCATGAAACAGATTCAAAGAGATCCAGGAAATTTTAAAAAATCAATTGAAAGTTGGCAAAACCACTTCAAAGAGACTGAAGATAGACTTTCAGACCTTGAAGACAGGATTGCAATTAGACTAAGTTTTTGTTGGATCATTGAGCAGAACTGTTTGCAGTGTCATTATTTGAATGTCACTTTGTATGCTTTAATTTTGTAATTTGAGCAACTATTTCTAAAATGACAATATGTAACTTTTCATTTTTATGAAATTTATTTTTTATGTTTATTTTTATGAAATTCTGTATTATTTCTACCCTTTTTTCTGGTTTTTTATCTCTTTAAATAAAAAAAAAAGATTTGAAACACTTCACACCAAACTCTTCTTGACCTGATGGTTGTATTGAGAAGTCTGCCACGATTCTAATTGGTTTTCCTTTATAGGTGATCTGCTTCTTTTCTCTAACAGCTTTTAACATTTTGTTCTTGTGCTGAATTTCTGAGATCTTGATTATTATATGTCTGGTTGTAGATTATCTTTGGTAATGGCTAGTTGGAGTTCTATATGGCTCCCTTATCTGTATGCCGGATCCTTTTCCCATGTCTGAGAAGTTTTCCACTATTACTTCAGTAAATAGCCTTTTTTATTTTATTTGTGTTGATCCCTGCTTCTTCACTTATACCTACCACTCTTAAATTATTTCTTATTGTGGCATCTTGCAGTCATTGCATTGTAATTTCCTGGTTCCTTGTTATTTTTAAAAGATCTTTCCTTTCACAAGATCTAGCTGCAATCCTGTCTTCAAGGTCTGAAAGTCTATCTTCAGTCTCTTTGAAGTGGTTTTGCCAACTTTCAATTGATTTTTTAAATTTCCTGTATCTCTTTGAATCTGTTTCATGTATTGTAATTCCTTTCTATATTCATTCCAGGTTTCTATCACTTTCCTATGCTCTTTTTTTAATCTATGTTTGCTTTAGATATGCTGAGCAATTCTCTCATTATGTTTGTGATTTCTTCTTTTATATGAGACATTATTTTTGATCTGATTACTTTTAAAATCTCTTGACATTGTTTCTTTTCTTCAGTTGCTGTCCTCTAGGAAATTTCAGATGTGTGACTTGCATTTTCTTCCATGACTGTATCTCTCAGACTTTTCTGTGTTGGCTGGAGATCTGAGGTTATCTTTTGCTCCATCTTGACATTCTCTTGGGTTCCTCTCAACAAGATGGTTATGAGGTCCCAGGCACTTCCTTGCCTTCTCCTCTGGATACTAGGGGAATGAGACTGGCACTTGGGCTCCTCTGACACCAGATTTACAGGGAAGTAGCAGAGAATGGGGCAGGATTCTGCAGACCTGTGCAGCTACACTGGGGCTCCCCCAGTGGCCAGGGGTGTGTGATAGTGGGGCTGCTTCTCTCAGCCTTTGTGTCTACACTGAGACTCCCACGATGGTGGCAGGCACACATGGATGTGTTTGTCTGCTTCTCCCCATGGGTGATGATTGCTCGAAGGAACTAAAAGCCTCCCATGGTGGCCTACAGGTACACGGGGCTTACCTGGCTACATGTCCCTGCTCTTGCTGGCTGCCTGCAGAAAGAAAGTCTTCCGGTGGCGGTGGCCAACAGGCAGAGGTGAATCTGCTGGTTCTCTCTGCCTGTGCTGGTTGCCTGCAATGGCAAGGGCTGGCAGGTGGAGCTTTCTTTTGATTTTTATTGGCTGTAGAGTCCATGAAACCCTGGAAAAAAGGGTGAAATGAGCATAGGATTATAGGAAAATTCCAAAGGAGCTAAAAAACATTTAAAAAGTCATTTTTTCAATCCAATTGGTACATTTTAGGTACACATAATGATCACATCACAGAGAATTTGCACCTGTACATGATATAGCTTTTTCTCTTTTTTTCCAATTCCCCTACCCTCCCTTCAACTTCTCCTCCCTCCTCCATTTACAAAAACTTTATTTCCATTTTCTCCTTTTCTTTTCTTTTTAACTTTTCTCTTTTATTCTCCCCCCCCCCCCACTACATTGTTCCCTTCTCCATTTGAGCATTTTCTTTCCATTTTACAACACCTATGATACATTTTGGTCCTTATACTTTTGGCTTCTCACACCAGAGGAAACAATGTGGTATTTGTGCATGTGTCTGATTTATTTTACTTAAGAGTATGGTCTCAAGGTGCATCTATTTTCATAGAAATATCGTGAGCATATCTTTCTGTATGGCAAAGTACTATTCCATTGTATAAAAACCCCACATCTCCTGTGTTAACCAGTTGATGGGCATTTGGATTGTTTCCAAGATTTGGCTATTACAAGGTGTGTAGCTATGAACATGGATATGCATATACTACTATCATATGATGCTTTTAATTCTTTCAGGAATATATCTAGGAGGTGAATATCTAGGTCAAATGGAACATCTGGTTCTAGTTTTTTGAGGAACTCCACACTGATTTCCATAGTGCTGCACAAGTCTACACTCCGACCAACCGTAGAGAAGTGTTTCCATTTCCCCACAGCCCTTCTAGCATTTATTATTGGTTGATTTCTTCATAATAACCATTTTTTCTGGAGTGAGATGGAATCTCAGTGATATTTTAATTTGCATCTCTCAAGTGACCAGTGATGTTGAACATTTTTTCATATATTTATTGCTGTTTTTAACTTCTTCATCTGAGAGGTATATATTCATCTCAGATGTCCATTTGTGGATTGGGTCTTTAAACTTGAGGGTCTGATTTCAAGTTTTTTATATGTTCTTGAAAGCAATCCAAAACAGAAAAATTTTAAAGAATTTCAGGATGTTGTAATCTTACAAAAAATGCAGAACAAAATTCTCCTATGTGTATTATTCTATATAGGACAATAGGAAGGGCATTTTAATAAAATTTCCATAACATTTTACACATAAGAAAATATATAGCCTTGTGGTCTTTATCATACAGGTTTTCAAGTTATCTGGGTTTTTTTTTTTTGGCACACTTTTAAAAGCAAGTATAAATTGAATTCTATTTTAATAACCCTTATGGTACAGTATTACATACTGGATGCAATTCATTGTTTCCTATCCCATACTGACTTCCCACAGAATGCCACTGTTTTTATATTAGACAGCTTACCCTGTAAGGAGAAAACCAGGCCTAAAATATAAAGCTAGCCTTTTCTTCTTACAGACATCCTGTAATTAGTTCAAGTTTTCATCTCTTCACAGCAAGATCCTACTGCGCAAAACAGAAAAGTTTTCTTTTCTCAATATGTCTTTGTCAGATGTTTCCACAAAATAATGTAAAGGTAAAGTTTCTTAGTGTGTGTTGGTGTCTTCAGTTCATAATGACTGCTCCAAAATGTTCCTCCTTCTTAATTAAATAAATAAGTTCTCTCTTGAGTTACTTTGTGAGGAGCATATACTGTCTTTGTCTTCACAGTCTCTCAGCATTTTAGCCATTTGTTATCTCAAGGGAAGTCAAATTTGGGGTGCTACAGAAGAGACCTAGAATAGCAAAGGCAATTCTAAGCAGCAAACACAAGGCAGGAGGTATCACAATCCCTGACTTGAAGTTGTACTACAAAGCTACTGTAATCAATGGAATAGATTAGAAGATAGAGCCACAACTACCAACACACTCAACCACCTTATCTTTGATAAAGGGGCCAAACATGTTCACTGGAAGAACGACAGTCTCTTTAATAAATGGTGCTGGAAAACATGGCTCTGCATGTGCCAAAAACTAAAACTAGACCCATGCCTGTCACCATGTACTAAACTAAAATCTAAATGGATCAAAGATCTAAATATTAAAACAGACACTAAATCTGTTGGAAGACAAATTAGATAAAAATCTTGAAGACATAGGGGTAGGTAGAGAATTCATGAACTGGAATCAAACCACATGGGAAAGACTTCCCAGAATCAATAACTGGGATCATGTTTTGTTAAAGAGTTTCTGCATGTCAAAAGAAATCTCCAGCATAGTGAAAAGAAAACCCACAAACTGGGGAAAAAAATCTTAGTGAACGCTCCCTCAGACAAAGAACTTCTGTCTAAAACACATAAAGAATTTTTAAAAATTCAAAGACCCAATCCAAAAATGGGTGTCCTAGATGAATACACATTTCCTGATGAAGAAATACAAATGGCAAATAAATACATGAAAAAATGCTCATCATCATTACTCATTAGAGAAATGCAAACTAAAACAACAGTGAGATTCCATCTGAAAGAATGGTCAGGATCAAGAAAATTACCAACAACAAATGCTGGAGAGGCTGTGGGGAAAAAGGAACTTTTCTATGCTCTTGGTGGGAGTGTAGACTGCAACCACTGTGGAGGTCAGTCTGGAGATTTCTCAAAAAGCTGGGATTGGAAGTCCCATTTGACCCAGCTATTCCACATCAAGGCATATTCCCTGAAGAAATGAAAACATCATACCACAGTGATATATGTACACCCATGTTTATAGAAGCACAATTTGTAATAGCCAGATCTTGGAAACAACCTAAGTGTCCATCAACTGAGGAATGGATAAAAAAGTTGTGGTATTTCTATACAATGGAGTACTACTCAGCTATAAAAAATGATTACATTGAGATATTTATAAATAAATGGATGCAATAATTGGATGCAATAATGGATGAAATAAATCAAACTCACATGTATAAATACCATATAATCTCCTTAGTGTAAGAAATGATAACAGTACATAAGATTTTATGGTAATCATGATTCCCCATTACATTACTTTGAAGCCTTGTAATGTTTTCATTCATTAGTTGAAATGGTTTTATTCTGTTTTGTTTGATTTTATTACCTGTGATGGTATGAACAGCTATTTTGAAGAAAATAAGGCATTATGACAGCCATTACTGATTTAATATTATCTTGCTTTGAAGCCCTACCATGCCTTTGTTTTTCTGTTTCCATTGGTTCTATCATATTGGGTCTTACTGGATTTTAATATGTGTGATAGTATAAACAAATTTTCTATGGAAAATGAGATAATATAGTAGCCATTGTTCATTTTCTGTTATTTGGTTCTGAATGCCCTGTAATACTTTCATTCTCTTGAATGGTTTTATTCTATTTTGTTATGTTTGATACTATTGTATGTGAAGGTATGCTCAACTATTTCAAAGAAAGAGACATTATTGCAGCTACTGCTAATATCTGGTTGTCTTGTTGGAAGTGCTGTGTTGCTTACATTGCTTTGTTCTGTCCTCTTTTGTCTTAATATCTTTAAAATACAATTTTTAAAAATTGGTTGTTCAGAGTATCACCTGTACAATAACCCCCAATAAACACTTCAACATTTTGACCAAAGTAAACTCAATTAGTTCCAGGTTTTTTACATGTGGAAGTTTTACAGTTTCTTCAATTAATTTTATAGTATTGTCTGATTAGAGATTATTTTATGACTCAGAGTTGGAAATCCCACAATAAATTTGCATCAGTATTAGTATTCTTTGATCCAACTATCCTGTGAATTGGATAAATTTGGACAATAAGCATTGAGGCCCTGGCCAAGATCCCCAATCTCCCAAAGGAATGTATGGTGAATGCTTAAATAAATGAGACAAGTGGTATGATTTTAGGGTTCCAGGAGGATCAAAACCTTGTAACAGAATTGGGATTCTGGGAGCTAAGACAAGACAAGGAAATCTCTGGACAGCCAGTATTTATATAGTTTTTCAAATAAGGAAGTTTTTCAAATTAGAGTAGAAACTGAGCAGGATCTTGGAAGTGATTCAAGGACTTTTCCAAGTAACAGATTATGTTAATTTAGAAGAAGTATCCTATGTTAATTTAGGAGAAAGTCTGCAGGTTGACTTTTACTACAGGAGTGAAATGCCTACAGCCATAATCTCTATCTTATTAATTGGGGTTGGAGCCAGGTTTCCTCAGCTGTGGCTTTATCTTGTCCTTTGAGGAGTCTCTTTGTTCTCATGTTGGCTGTGCCCCAGCCATGCCACAGCCCTGCACGTGTGTTCAATTTCCAGTTTCAATGACTCCCAACAAATAGGTCAGTGTAAGTCACCACAAGAGTGACTGGTAGTGTTGGCAAATAAAGACTCAAATCTCAACTTTGTGCTTCTTGTAAATGATGACTTTGGGCAAGTTTCTTGATTTCTATAAGCCTTGGGTGTCTTTTTTTGTTTTTTGTTTTTTGTTTTTTGTTTTGTACAGGGAATTTAAAGTCCTTATGCTTACCAGGCAGGTACTGTGCTGCTGAGCTATATTCCTGGCCCCAAGCCTCAGATTTCTTATTTCAAAACTAAGAATAAATATTGGAGTAGTATGAAGAACTTCCTCCTATGGCTCATCCGAGGAATCAGTAAGTGAAATGATAAGCATAAGTATGCCTAGTACAAGACCTGAACAAGCAGCTCCTGACATTAGCACATTTGTTATATTTGGTTAAAATTCCAAAGTTTAGTGGCAACCTGGATCAAAAACGTAAGAGAAGAGAAACACAACCATGGGGGAGACTGAGGTTTCCATCCTAAGCTGCTAGACATTCTACTGCTCTTGAATACCCAACAACCTTGTTTTCCTAAACTGAAGAAACACTACACATCCTAGGCCTTTTCCATTAGGCTAGAACTAGGGTGAGACCATGGAGGTACCTAAGGTGAAAAATATAAGCCATTTTTTCTAAAAAGAAGCCACACTAGGATCAACTCTGTAATTGTATGATCCCAAGAGTGAAAGCCTCCTAAGATCTCATACTCTGGATACTTTCTACCTCTTCCCCTAGTCCCATCCTTGGATAAGGCCATGTGACAAAGTCTGACCAGTGAACTACAGCTACCAGTAGACACTTAAGAGCCAGCACTCAATTTTCCATGCTCACTTCTCCTCCTTGGCCACAACGGTTGGGAAGTCTGCCTGATTTGGAAGGTGGCATTCAGTGCTAGATGAGGCTTGTTTCCCTGCAAAGCTACACAGATAAATTGCATGATCGAGGAATAAAATTTTGTTGCATAGAGCCACTGAGACCTGGAGACTGAATGCAGTAATTCAGCAAAAACCTAACATATACATTATTATCATCACTGTTATTGTTAGCATTATCCCAATCTAAATTAATCACCCTCTTTGTTGCTCTTGCCAACTACTGAGCTATCAATGATGCTGCATGGCCTGAGTTGTTTCCTGGTTGGTTTTAAATGGGAATGTTCTCCTCAGGAGACTCTGTGGATGGAGAATAGCTCCACGTTCCCAAGCCCTAATGTGTCGTCTTGACATGCTACAGGTATTTAACTGATATTTGTGATTAAAGAGAAGACTTTGCTTTACAAATTATGAGAAACTTTCTATAAAGCAAAAGCCCCAAGTCAGCAGTAAACCATGAAAATAGCCTAGATTCTTTTCTGTTTCTGTCTGTAAATATCTTATTCTTTCCATGCTGCATCAGTTGGGTTGTCAAGGTTACCTCTCATCATCTTTGGAATATTATTAGATGTTGACCCATATCGTGTCAAAATTATCCAAAGACCTTGATGTGTGTTTGCCTCCCCTGCTGTTCTAACCATTGTCACTGTCTTTTCTGATGTGTTTCTTCATTCTGCTGTACTTAAATTTGTGAAAGATTTTTACACTTGGTTGTAGAATGAGATATCATTCTACATTGTACTGACAACTATAGGTCTTCAAGGGAGTTCAGTTCAGACTGTTGCCAAGCTCTTCTCTTCCGATATACATGAGATTCTTCTTTTTAAATTTATAATTGCTACACAGAGTTCCACCACAGAGCTCTGATCAGTTTTAATTTTTAAGCATTTGTCATCATTGTCCTTATCATTATCTTGGCAGTTTAGTGATTTTTGTAGAGGTACCATTGCTAGTCCTGTTTTACAGATAAGAATACTGAGATTTAGAAGAATAAAGAATTTTCCCAGAGATATTCACTACTAAATACTAGAGATAACATTAAACCCAGGTGCCATTTGACACCAAATCCTATATTCTTATCTTTCTTCTATACTCACAAATAGATTAAAGCGAAGAGATCTCAAAGGTGCCCCAGTTTCTTCCAGTTTTAAAACAAATACTAGACAAGAACAACGATATCTAACATTCTGAGCATTTGAGTAGAAATTGGAGACAGAGAAGAAAACTAATGAGCCAGCCTGACAGAATTTGGCTTACTTAAAACATTAACTCTGAAAACATACCTTCCAAGCTATACAGGGCATATAAGTTCAAGTGTTCTACAGCACAGTAAAGTGACTGTCAGTTTCAACAAGTGATTGTGTATGTATGTTGTGAAGAACTAAAAGGTAGGCATTTCGAGGCTCCAAACACAAAGAAATGATAAATGTATAAGAAGTGGAGCTGATAATTATTTTGATTATCATACCTTGTATACAGGTATTGAATTACTGCATTGTACCCCATCAGTATGTATGATTATGTGTCAATTAAAAAGAAAAACTAATTTTAAAAATGCCTCTCAAATTTTTATAGCCTAAAGTCTTAACAGAACTGGGGTGGGAATCATGCAATGTTAAAATTGTTCAATGGGAGAAAGTCTTCTTAAAGCCACTTTTAACTGTACATGTTAAGAGTAAGGTTAAGAATCTCATATGTGTGTGCGCACCTGTAATTATAGCACTTTGGTAGGTTGAGGAAAGTTCAAGTTTGAACTATGCAAATTAACAATTCAATGAGACCTTATGTCAAAATTTTTAAAAATGTATTTCAAAGGGCTGAGACTTTGCCTCAGTTTGACAGCCCTGGATTTAATCCCCAGTATCACACACACACACACACACACACACACACACACACGCATGACTAAAGTTAAGAAACAGGAAAAAACCATATATATATGTATGTATATGTATATAATTACTGTCTTTAAGCCAGTTTGAAGCACATACATTGTTAAAAATAAATTTTCTTTCAAAAAATCATTTAACTGCTGAAGCTGAGCTTCTTGTTCCTTTTCCATTTTTATTTTATTCAGTGTGAAGTAACTACTCACATATGTTGTCCATTTTCTATCGAAACATATCTATATATAAGTAATTTTCAATGATTTTCCTCATATTGCAGAAATTAGATCTTTTGATTGTTATTGTATTATATGGTTTAAAGTCTAATGTTAAATTTTGTGTGTTTATGAAATTTTTCCCTAAAGATAGTTTTGATTTCCATGCTTTAAAAAGTAGATTCTATGTTTCCTATAACTGGGAAACAACTTGAAGGCCTAAACATAGTTTCAAAAATCTATTTCATACTAATAATAATAAGACAAGGAGCCATTGTATAATTGTGAAGCAATTTTCAGGAAGCTTTTTTTTTCTCTTTTTCTCTGAGTGTCTTAGTTACTTTTTACTCGTCGCTGAGACAAAATACCTGAAGCCCAAAGTTGGGAAAGGAAAGGTTTATTTCTTACAGTTTTTGGAGGTTTCAGTCCACACTCAGTTGTCTCCAAGACAGGCGGGCATGGCTGGGCTGCAGTTCATGGCGGCCCCCAGCAGCAAACTCAAACCAGCAAAGAAAGAAACACACTTCTTCCTGCCATTACATCACATCCTGGCTCCACCCCTATGTGGTGGAGCACTGACACCATCAATCCAAGCACTAGACAATGAACCATCGTAAATGAACAATGCAAACTCATGAGGCCTGGGGGACACAAACATAAACCATGATACTGAGCATCATTAAATAATAACCATGTGCTGATTTGACTGCTTTCCACCAAAGCCAAACATCACCCTCACTTCAGTCTGAACTGCCTGACTGGTCTTAATAGGTGTTAATACCAGCTAATAAAACTGCTGCCACTTCATGGTTTTGTTGAAACGTCAAGTGATTTGCTGCTGAGAGAAAAAAGGAAAGACAAGAAATCTGGGAGCAGGAGGAATGTAAAGGAAACATTAAGAGAAAAGAATACTAAGGGGCTGGGGATTTAGCTCAGTGGCATAAGCGCCTGCCTCGCAAGCAGGCAGTTGTGAGTTCGATCCCCAGTACCAATAAAAAAGAAAAAGACAAAAGAGAGGGAGGGGGAGAGAGAGAGAGAGAGAGAGAGAGAGAGAGAGAGAGAGAGAGAGAGAGAGAGAGAGAGAAGAATACTAAAAGAAAAAGGGAAAGGAGGAAAATAACAAAAGTGTGTTAGAGAATAATTGAAAGAAATAGGAAAATTAAGAAAGAAAAATAGAAAAGAAGTAGAGAAATGCAAGAAGCAAGGACAGAATGGTGGGAAAGAAGGAAGGAAGGGAGGAAGGGAAAAGGAAGGAAGGAGGCAGGAAGGGTCAAAATTTTCAACTTCAACTAAACCCATTTCCAGTATGCAAAATCCTAGGATTAAGGAATACAGTGTTCCCTTATATCTGAAGCTTTCGTCTTACAAATAGGAATCCTCAAGCTCAGGAAGGATGACTAATTTGCCTCAAATTCACATAGAATGTTTGTAACAAAGTGAGAACCAGACCCGAGGTAGAGCTTCTAACTTCCAGTCTCATGTACCATCACGCTACAACTCTTTCATTTCACTGGAAAACTGACATCTGAGTTACATGAATTGATTTCATGTAATATTTCACATAAATAATGCTTTAGGGAAAAAATTAGGCCCACTGCAAGATCGAAAATCTTCCCCATGGAATATTTTAAAATTGTAGCACACAATCATAACGGATTTGGGCCTATAATGTGCACGCTGTAAAAAAAACAGATTTTGAGGTGTAGCGTATAGAATTTAAAACAACAAATGAACTTGCACTACCCTCCTATGAAAGAAAGAAAAGAAAAGAAAGTTGTAGTCAATGTATAATAGAAAACTATGTTTCAAAGGAAATTATGTTAAATACTTCAGAAGAGACTGAAAGCTATTTGGTAGCATTTTGATATTTCGCCATGCATGCCTGACGGGCACCGTATTTTTTCTATTCCTATCTAGGGCCAGATAATCAAAGATAAAAAAAGAGGAAGGCTGCATATCATTGCAGTTGGCCATGCACTTCAGGGAGTGATTTAAGGTAGAGGTACAATTTTCCTAAGGACCAATGATGGTGGGCTATTGAAAATCAAAATAAAAAATTATGAATGCTGAAAAACTTAAGTATTCTTCCCAATTCCCAGACAAAGTCACCTTTAACATGGTTTGAATGTACGTGTCATTCTTGCTGCTAAGAGACAAAAATGCATGTGAGCTTCATTTCTTTTTGGCTCCTTGACTATATGATCCTATAAAATATTTTTGTTTTAATCTCCTTGTCCAAATTAACTAGCTATTGCTTTAATTTTCTATTGTGCTTTGGCAACAGGGACCTTGCTTCATTCTATTAATTTATTTTGGATGGCACTCTGCTTTATTATCTTAGCTATTTGGAATTAGTGCCAATGAGTCCAGAGTATGTGATTCCATCCATTCATTCAATACTATTTGTTGAGTTACTGGCATACCAGGCACTGTTGTAGGTGTTGGGCATAAAAAATACAGCATAAACAACACAGATAAAAGCTCGCACCCTCAAGGGTTTGGACTTCAGCAGAGGGAGGGAAGCAGATAGACAACAAAATAAGTCTGATAAACATGGCATGGGATGTGGTGATAAGTGCTAAAGAAAGAAATAAAACAAGAAAGGAAATAAAGAGGCTAAGACAAGCAGAGGAGTCTTAATTGTCAGTAGGATGACCAGGGATTTCAGAAGAGAGACTTCTCTGATGAGGCAAGGCTTGAGCAGTGACCTAAAGGCAAGGGGATGGCTGAGGGATCTATGCAGCAAAGACGTGCTTGACAGAAATGTGGCCAGAGCAGGGAATGAGGAAATGCTCACACAAGACAGGTCCAGATCTCGCATGGCCACGTAGGCCACTGTAAGTATTTGGCTTTAACTGTGCATGAGGTGGAAAGAATTTTCTTTTCCCATGGAGATGCAGTTTCACAAGATCTCACTGGCTATTGGATAGAAAAAGGCACTCTGGCCGGAGATGTAGCTCAGCAGCATAGGTGCCTGTTTGGCAAGCACAAGGTTATGAGTTAGATCCCCAGTACCAAAAGCACAAGAAAAAGGCAGTCTCAAGGGCAAGAGTAGGAGCAAGATCAGCACTAGAAGAGGATATTTAACCTAAGCAAGAGATCCACTCACCGATCACACTAGTAAGAGTGCAAGAAGTACAAGGTATGGCAGATTCTGGATATATCTGAGGCCACAGATAACAAGATTCCTTAATGGATCTGATGTGAGATATGAATGCAAAAGAGGCTTCAAAATGAGTCCAAGACTCTTGGCCTCAGCAACTGGAAGGACAGAGTTGGATTTGCTGTAAAGTGAGGTGGAGAAAGCTGATGGAGCAGTTCTGTTTGTTTTTATATTTTATTATTGGGAATTGAACCCAGAGCCTCACACATGTTAGGGAAATGGTGTTCCACTAAGCCACATCCCCAGTTCCTGTTCGTATTTGTGTTATGAGTGGAGATTAGGAGTTCCATTCTTTTTTTCAATTTTAAAAACAAAACAAAAGATAGAAATGATACAGAAGTTCAAAAAAAACTAATAGGAGATCAACACTAGTTAATATATCACATATTGTTATCTTCAAACAATGAAAACACAAACTGTCCTTGATGTACTTAGAGATTAGTAGTATAGTTATACACACACACACACACACACACACACACACACACACACACATACACATACCTTTATACTTACAATCTTTTCCCTTCTTCCTTTTCTCCTTTCAGGAGTTCAGTTATGAATAATAAGCTTGCCATGCCTACTGGGTATCCACCTGGGTGTCACGAGTAGGCAGTGGAATCTATGAGTCTGGGTATTAGAAGGGTCATGCAGGCTTCTGATACAAATTTCTGTCTTCATTGTAAAAGTAGTACTTAAAAACCTTAGATTAAATGAGTCTACTAAGAGAGCACTGAGGTACTCCAGCATTATGATGTGGGAGAGATGAGGAAGCACCGAAGTAGACTGAGAAGAAATGGATTGTTCTGTGATTCTAAATGTGTAGTTCCTGACCAGAAGATCAGCATTGGCTGGGTGAGGTGGCACATGCCTATAATCCCAGAACAAACCAAACCAAACCAAACCAAACCAAATGAAACTAATCCCAAATCACCACTGGATTAGTTAACAAATGATTGCTTAATCCAATGGCTGAGGCAGGAGGATTGATGTGAGTTTGGGCTACACAGTGAGTTCAGGCCAGCCTAAACCACTGTCGTGGTTTAGGTCAGTGACCTTGGAGCCTCATGCAGTTAGTTATGCGCTGGTGATTGGTTCATTGTGTAGCGCTGGGATTGGTGGTGTGAGGGTTACATCCACTTAGGAGTAGAGCCAAGATATGATGTAACAGCCGGAAGAAGGTGTGTGTCTCTCTCTCTCTTGCCACTTCCTGCTTTGCTGTTTGCAGCCACCGTGAAGGGCTGCCCCGCCATGCCATGCTGCCTTAGAGTCAACTAAATATAGACTAAAACCTCCAAAACCTATAAGAAATAAGCCTTTCCTTCACTAACTGTGGGCATCAATATTTTATCTCAGCGATGAGTAACAAGTAACTAATACAACCACATAGTGAGACAGTGTCTAAAAAAACAAACAAACAAAAATTCTGCTCATTAGGACTGGCCCCTCTTCAGCCCTACTGAAACAAAGGTTCTAGGGGTGAATCTGCAATTTCCATTTTAACAAATCCTTCCAGGAGATTCTGCTGCACACCAAAATTTAAGAACCACTGGATTTGTGAAATAGGACTGGTGGTATCCTAGAAGGCAAAGAATGAAAGTATTTCCAGGAGAGGGAATAAATACATTACAAATGCTGGTAGCAGAGAGACCCAGAGTGAGATGGCCATTGGATTAAGCAATCATTTGTTAACTAATCCAGTGGTGATTTGGGATTAGTTTCATTTGGTTTGGTTTGGTTTGGTTTGGTTTGGTTTGGTTTGGTTCAATTTTATACTCCTGGGGATTAAATCTAGGGCCTTCCACAGAGTTATGTATGTAGCTCTTTTAATTTTTCATCTGAGACAGGCTCTTGCTAAGTTACCCAAGTTGAAGAATAACCTGTGATTCTCTTGCCTCAGCCTCCCAGAGGTCTGGGATTACAGGTGTGTGATCTGTGGTTTTGATCAAACTTGTAGAACGGCAGGTAACAAATGACTGACTGTAATGTATTCAAGAGAGAATCCAAGCACAAGAGTTAAAAACTATAAACAAGATAATGCTTGCTATAAGTTTGCCTCTGAACTGGTTATTTTCATTCTGTTTTATATTCAAATAAATCTCCAGTGTTCACTCTAAGCCTCTTTTTCTCTGCCCCACCCACCCCAAGACCACTTACATTCATAGCCAATGTGTTCATACAAGTTTTTTGCCCCTGAGACTTATTCCCCCTTGACATGGGTCAGCTGAAAGCCCAACCTGAGTTCAAGACCCGAGTCATAATTAGATTTCTGCTGTACTTGTTTCTTAATTTTCTATGGCTTTTTGGGTTTTTTAACCTTTTAATGGCCTGATTACGTGTAAGCCTTTTTGTTACTTTTAAACTTCTGAGGGATGAATGAATGGATGAACAGGTGAATAGGAGAAAAAGAAAGAGATTGGCAAGAGGGAGAAGGTAGAGAGAAGAAGAATGAAAGACAGAATATGAAATGACCAAACTGTAAATAATTATACTGAGTTATTTAATAAAAAGAAGTGCAAGGACATAGTCCCTGGGCAAAGTGAAAGAACACGATAGATAAAGCAGATTGATCACCTCTCCTAGATTTATCAAGAGAAGACACTCACTGGGAGTGAGGCCATGGTGTTAGTTCCCCAAACTGATGACTAACAGAAGCTAACCTTGTAGTTGACATTCATTTGTCTTGTAGAAAATGATAAAAAAGTAAGAACAAAACATGAAAGGCTAAGAATTAATGCTTGGAGTGCATGCTGTAGTCACTAGAGAAATCCTGTAAATGGACTCTGAGCTTCCAACTCAAAGAACAAAATATAGTTACTAGTAAAAACCTAACGTTTCCAAAAAACTTTTTAAAAACCAGCCACTTTTTGGATGCTAATGTTAAAATCTAAGGGAAACTATGTCCTGTAGAATCATATAATGTATATAAAGACCTTGGTGATATTCTTTCAATAAATACAAGAAGTTTCTTAGAGTCAGTTTCTTCTTATACTGTTAATGAACTGTATAGCTCTTCACATTTATTTTTCTAGAACAATTATAAATGTGCCATAAAAATGAGACTTGCAGGTGGGGATTCAGCTCAGCAGTTTAAGCACTTTCCAGGTAAAATGTGAGGTCATGAGCTTGATCCCTGGTACAAAAAAGGAAAAAATGAGCCTTACTCTGTGGTAACAATTTGACTTGTTACTTCGCTTATACCAGCTATTCAAATAAAAAGACAACAAGTTTCTAGGCATAATTTACACATATATTTTATGTAAAACAAACATCTCCTTAATGCCAGTCATTTCTCCTGTCTCAAGCAAGGTTTCTGGCAACAAAGATTCTACTGTAATTAGAGTTCAGTGTAACCAAATGTACTAGATGAAACCTGATTGGGGCCAATGAGGCTAAGATCACTGGTTCTTCTGTGAGCATTCAGCCCTCTGCAGATCAGATATCTTAGAGTGGAGCGCTTCAGGAGGCTGCCATCACTGGTATCAATTTGGCCACATAAAGCATCCCTCACTTGCTCAAATGTTTGCTTAAACCTGAGCTCATTTACAACCTAAAATGCATGTGCAGGATGGTGATCAGGACACTGCAGATATTTGGGTATTATGTTATAGGGAAAACAAAATTATGTTAACATTTTATTCATTTTCAAATTAACTGCAAATTATGTACCCTTGTATAGATTCTCCTCAGCAAATGGGGAAGCCCCAGTAGTTAAAATTAATGTGTAGAATCAAAATGAAAGAATAATTGCTTTTCCTGGCACCTGCTTGATGACAGAGAATTTTAATGGATGACAAAATTGCCCTGGAGCCCAAGCTTCCATTTCTTCCCCCTGGGTAGGCAGAGCTGACTTAAGGTTTGCTCTCACCCACTGCTGCAGGTCCTCACCTTTTCCTCTTGCCCCCTTCCTTGATCTTGTGCAGACACCAGAGTAGACGCTGATCACTTTCACTTCTGCTGATGAAATTACAACACAATTCTTTAAATGGTAGACTGAAGGAGAAAACATAGATCTGATACCAATTCACTGGACCTTGGAGGGTCATTCATGCCCAGCAGGACCATAATTTCATGTGTGTCTAAGAGACAATGCAGCATAGTCTGATGGAATAGAAAATTAGACATATAGGAATTAAGAGAAGCAAAAAAGGAAAGGAGGTGGAGACAGGCGGAGGTGTTGTGCAATTCTGTGCACTCATCTACTTCATCAACCGTTACTGAGTATGACTAAGTCAAGTACCCAGCACCAGCCTCTTAAGATGGTTTCCTGATACAGGGAATATTTGCTCAATCAGTAGCTCTGAGCTACTGATTAGCTTTGGTGAACTAAGAAATTCACCAAATGAGGAGAGATGTAGTATTCACATCTCTGAAAAATGTCATACCCAGGAGATAGAGTCCTTTGACCTAAAAAACATTCCCTCTTAAGAGATTAAGACTTCATGTTCAAAGCAAAGAAAGTATTGGCAGTAGCCATTTGCTAATCAAGTGTGGTACAGTTAGTTCCTTCTGGAAAAAGGAGTTTGTGTCCCATCTATGTCAGGTTCAGTCCTTCTGCTGCTGTGAGAGCAGTCAGCCCCGAAAAAGGGGTGGTTTGTGTGATGACTGGTGCAGAGGCAGGGGCTGTCTGTGTCCCTAGATAGGAGGTTTGATAAATGTCTCACGAAAGCCTGTTCTGTGCAATAGAGAGGAACAGAGCACAGCCTATACCCTACTGGGGCTTGCCTTGCATCTTAATAATCAGCATTTGCACACATGTGGCTCCTTTCTACAGCCTGCTTGGCCCTGTCTTCTCAGGGGCTGCTTCAAAAAAGGGTCTGGGGGGAAGCTAGCTGGTGTTTTGATTCTCATTCTACAGCTTGGAAAAGTGATTGTAAAGAGTTAAATTGCTTGCTGTAGGTCACACCGAGGTCAGAGCATCAGAAGAAAAAATGATCACAACACTGATATTGTGAGGCAAATAGTTTAAACTGTAAAGGAAGAAAACATCTTTTTGTGAGCTTATCTAAAAACGAAATGCGTTGCTCTAAGATTCTCAGTTTCATTTATTCAGAGGCAATGAAACAGCAGCCAGCAAAACAGGACTGATACAGAGTTCTCATCTAGAGAGGAGAAACAGACAACACAGTTTTAAAAACCACATAATGTGTTAGGAGAAAACTAAATGTAATACGGAGAGAGTGACAGGAGGGACTTTTCTGTGGAGGCACCATTTGAACAGAGATCTAAAGGAAGAAGTAAATGACATGGCTCTCTGAGGGACTCGAGGACAAGACCAGCACATAGAGAAGCCCTGAGATAGGAAGGACTTGGCAAATTTGAGGAACAGCAAGCAGCACATTTTGGCTGAAGCAAAAAAAAAAAAAAAAAAAAAAAAAAAAAAAAAAAGCTAGGGCAGAGAACAAGAGTTGAAGCCAGCAAGGGCCCCGAGGGATGGTGCAGACTTTGCCTCAGGCTCTGAGTGAGCCGAGAAGCTACTGAGAGTTGTATGCAAAGGACCACAGAGCCCTGGCTTAGGGTTTCACGGGATCCCTCTGGCTGATGTGGGAAGGACTGGCTGTAACAGGCAAGTGTAGGGGCAGGGAGAGCACCCAGACAACTGCGGCAGTCCTCTAAATGAGAGTCCTGGAAACGGGGGAGGGGTTGGTGGTGGAGACAATGAGAGGACTCAGCATGTGTGCTGAATTTGAAGTCTACAGGGTTTGCTAAAGAACTGGACCAGGGGAATGAGAGAATTCAGATGCTCCTGGAAGTCCTTCACTCAGGGCCAAGGAAACATCCCTGTGTTTCTTGGACACTACCTTAATTTGGCCTGCACAAGATGACACTTATATTTAGTGTCTGTTCCACTACTGACTAGCTGAGAGAATGGGACAAATGAGGATCTGTAATCTTCTGTTTCTTTGCTATGATGTAGGGATGATCCTTTCTGCTCTGTCTCCCTCACAGGGATGTACTGAATGAAACTGAGCTAGATGCTGTACCAATTTAGGATTGGCTAGGAACAGGAGCCCTGTAGGAGTTCATGCATGTAGGAGTTGGCAGTGTTACATTTGGGGCCGCCCTGCAACAGCCCATCATGGTGAAAGAATTTTATAATTAGCTGAATTTCTTTCCATCAAAGTACTATGGACCCCAGACGCCCTGCTTCAAAACAGAAACTAAATTGAGCTGCTATCATTTGTCATCTGAGGCGAATTTACATCAGATCGCTTTTCTCTCATTACAGCTAGCTGACATTTTCATGGGAGAAAGGGAAGAATAAATATGTGCAGAGGATATGGGAGTTGAGGGTGGCTCAGGATGCTGTGGACAGATGAAGAGGATCCCTGGGAAAGGAGCCTCCAAAGATAAACTGTCTATGATGAAATCTGCCCAGAGTGGCCTCCAGTCATGGTGTTGCTAACACCTAATAAAAATGAAATCCTGGAAAGGCAGCTCCTTGAAGTCATTATAGCTAGTAGCCACAGAAGTAAAACTGCTGAAAGAAAAACATTGGATCCACGGAGAATTGTATCTTTAATGGCCCCTTTGGCATGTTTGTTTAAACAAACTCTTCCCAAATATCTCACACTTCACCAATCATGGGTGTCCCTGCTTCACCTCAGTCTTTAAAGAGGCTTTGTCCTGTAAGTATTTCTGGAAAAGTCCAGCGCTGCTGACATATGGTTGGAAGTAACTCTTTCGAGTCTCCCCACCATGGCAGGAGTCTGTAGACCTGGGGTCCTATGCTTTTAAAAGTTCCATTGGGCCTGGAAGTTGTCTCTATCCCTGTTGCCACCCCAGTAACCGACACTAGGAAGACCTGCAGGACCCACATTGACAAATTTGTAATGCCCACCAGTTACCTATGCTAGAAACCCTTGTCACCTCCCTGCTGACAGCCTTTTAAAACTGGAGTCATAATGCCAGTTTAGTTCTTCTTTGGAAACACCCAGTTTGTCAGTTTTGCAATGCAGGATTTCAGTTGTTTCTCTAGGGATTCCTAAGTACTACTTGAAAATCAATAGATAGAAATAATAGTGCTGGGCCAATGATGGCCTCCATCAGTTTGCCAGCTCAGTTACTGCCCAGTCTTGGCACTCTATTGTCGTCAACCATGAACAAACCCTCTTCCCTTTCCTCCCCTGAAAGGGACCAAACAACACATCCTATTAAACCACAAAGAGACAAAAACAGTCTCCTCTCTCCTCTCTTTAACCCTAGGCAACACTAATAGAGGATTCAAATCAAAACACAAGTAGCTAGCACTGATTGTTAACAAGGAATTACTAAGTGGGGTTCAAAATTGCATACAAAGTGGAGACATCTTATTAGTGTTGGCATGTGAAAACTCATCTCTCTTAAATAGAATGAGCCCTTGCTAAGAAAGCAAACTGTGTAGGGCAGGGTACCAGTTTCTTTCCTCAAAAAATATGTAACTTAATCAGTTCAGGCTGCTATCACAAAACACTATACACAGGCTGGTTTAAATAGCATATTTTGCTCACAGTTTTTGCTCACAGTTCTAGGGACTGAGAAGTTCGAGATTCATGATGTTTGCTAGCAGTTTCTGTGTCTGTTGAGAGCCTGCTTCCTGGGTCACAGGCAAGTGTCTTTTTTGCCATGTGTTTATGTGATAGAAGGGGTGAGGGAGGTCTCCAGAGTCTCTTTTATGACGGCATGAATCCCATTCTTAAAAGCTCTACCATCACATGCTAATCGTCTCCCAAGAGCCCTGCCTCCTACATACTGCACTATTCCATACAAGATTAGGAGTGGGAGACACAAATATTTAGTCTATAGCAACATGTGTTGTGAAATTTTCTCCTCATAAAAGTAATATATCATTGACATAGGTATTTAAGGCAAAACTGGGCAATAATGTGAGACCCTGTCTCTTAAAATTTCAAAAAAAGGGGGCTGGGGATTAGCTCAGCGTCATAAGCAGCTGCCTTGCAAGCAGGTGGTCTTGAGTTCGATCCCTGGTACCGATAAAAAGTTTTAAAAAAATTTTTTTCCAAAAAAAGTATTGTATCTTTATTGAAGAAAACAGAAAGTCCAAAAAAGTATGTTGAAGAAAATAATAATCCACCATCATCCTACTTCCCAGAGCAAGCCATGGTTACCATTTTAGTGTGTTTCCTATGAAGTTTTTTAGTATAAATTTTACACAATGTATGTAACAAAATCAAATATAAATGCATGAAATTCATAGACAAAAATAAAGTTGCTATTATGAATATATATACATATGTATTTCTATATATACATGAAAACATATATATTTGCTGTTTTATATTTTTCCAGATAATTAGAAAAATCATGATTTTTTGAAGGTGGTATTGTAGCTTATGAATACAATACAATTAATTTAATCACACTCCCTTTGTTTAATGCCTCAAGTAGGGGCAAGAACATTAGGATGAGTGTGTTTGAAGGGCATTAATGGCCAAGTGTCTTTTACGGCATTTTTTTTTCAATTTAAGCATTTACTATATTTTTTGTCATACCTTATTGGGAGAAAAAAATTTTTTTAAAAAAACTGCAGTTAAAAGCCTTGATTTAATGTTCACAAGACTTCAGAATCATGAGTGTGGTTTAACAGGCATTATATAACTTCAATTTTAGCTTTTGGTTTTTTGTTTGTTTTGGTTTGGTTTCAGTTTTTTGAGACAAGATCTCGCTATGTAGTTGAACTCACAATGTAACCCAGGCTCGCCTCAAAATCACAGCGATCTTCATGTCTCAGCCTCCTGGGTTCTGGGATTACAGGTGTGTGCTGCCACGCCCAGCTGACTTTGTTTTCAAGAAAAATTTAGAGATCTAGTTCCTAGTGTTTTTCTGCTTTGAAATGGCTATCTGACCTTACCACATCACTTAACAATTTATGTTTCAGTTTACTTACCAGGAAAATGAGACTTTGATCTATTCCATGAACTACAAGTGGCATCTCGGTTCCCAAACACTTTTATTGGTGAGCAATTTGGTTCCCAAACAGAAGCATTTGCCAGAATTTTGGTTTTGTTTGTGAGCTCTGCCGAGGGCAACAAACATGACCATGGCCATCTTTCATACACAAATACAAATATGGCCATCTTTTCTAGATTTGTGGAATGAATTAAATTGGCAAGGTACTACTATGCTTCCACACAAAGATAAGGTATTAATACTAAACATATGGTGTAGCTATGTAGCTAAAATGAGTTAATTGGTGCTCCACTGTCAGACTCCTGGCTTCGAATCCTGGGTCCATTATGTAATATTCATTGCTGTATATACTGGGCAAGTTATTTGACCTTCATTTTTGTTGGCTGGGGATTTAGCTCAGTGGCTTTAAGCACCTATCTGGCAAGTGTAAGGTTGTAAGTTTGATCCCCAGCACAAAAAAAATGTATGAAAATTCATTTTTCTTAATTTTCTCTTACAAAAGCACTTATAAGTGAGATTAGATAAGATGATTCTACATGCAAGTAGCATGTGTTAGCTACTATTACTATCACTGGTACTTCTTAGTAAGCAGCAAGTTTAGAGTCAGTGTGAAATGGTTTGGAAGTCATTGTCTTCCTTTTTTAAAGTAAATAGTGGTAGGAGTATGTCACCCTCATGTAATTAAAACTTTAATCAATATACCAAAGTAACTTTAATAAAAACATAAACTTCGTGTTTTGCAAGTACATCCCAAATCGTAAGTTTTCCAGGGACCTTTGCTAAGCACAGGGGCAGTAGTCAGACTGGTGAGGGTATTAGGGGCTTCAGGGCACTAACACACATAATTGTGTTTTTCATGGCAAAGTTTATTGGAGCAAAGGTCGTAGCTTTTAAACTTCTTTAAGAAAGCACAATTGAAGACAAAGATCTGCTTTCATAAACAAGAGTGAAAGCCTATGTCTTTTACATTTTAACCCATGATCAAAGCCTATATCCTCCCACACGAGGATGTAGACAAAAAGAAGCACTTAACATTAAATGTTTATAGTGTTTTAAGAGATAAATTTATTCGTTCTCAGAGCAACCACATGAACTAAGTATTCTTATATTCTCTTGGTTTGGTCCTTTTAGACTGCCATAACCAGAATACCATCGATTAAATGGCTTAGAAGCAACAAAATCTGTTTCTTGCAGTTCTAATCCTGCAAAATTCAAGATCAAGGTACTAACAAATTTGGTGTTTGTTGAGGGTCATTTCCTGGTGTACACATGAATAGCCATCTTCTCACTGTGTCCTCGCATGGTAGAAAGGGCAGAAGAGCTCTTTGAGGGGCTCCTTAATGAGGACACTAATCCTATTTGTGAGGCTCCATCTTCAGGACTCAGTCACCTCCCAAAGGCCCTGTCTCTTCAGACCATAACCTTAACCTTAGGGCTATATGAATTTTGGAGCACACAAACATTCAGATGGCAGCATCCCCATCTTGCAAATGAGGACAGGCCAGCGTGACACAGAGTTAATTTGCCCAAAACCACACCACTAGCAAGTAGCCTAGACAACCTGGCTCCTTTGTCATACTCTTAAATATTATGCCCCGCTGCCTCTCAAACAAAGATCTCTGGACACTTCCTTTAGAGTTGAGTTCAAGGAGTTAGAATTGGGGCCCAGATATCCATACTTAAAACAAATTCCTAAATGATTTGATAGGCAGCTCAGATGAAAAGTAAGTGCTGTAAAATTTGCCAAGTAAAACACCGTGGGCGGTCACAGTAGGGAAAAGAGACCTCCCTGAATCCTTGCAATAATCCCCTGAGGCTGGTACTACTGTCTTCCCCATTTTCTAGAAAAGGACAGGTTAAAATGCTTTCCAAGATCATGCAGCAAGTAAGGGGCAGAACCAAAATCCATCATCTTGAAGGAAAAAAGAATTAAAGTTGAGGCTCATTAACAGTACAACCTAGATAAGCTACTTGGAGCAAATTGTCATTTGAATAAAATAAATACAGAGACCCACGCCCAACCCCCTCAAACCCACCACCACCACCTCACCATCCCACCACCCCACCCCATCTCTGGCCAAGCCCTCCCTGGCAGAAGTGTCAGGAAGGGTTCAAATATCCCTTCCCCCAAAGACTAAAGCCACAATTGGCTGGTTGGCCATTTACATCCTTGTAGAGGTAGAGACAAGCCCATCCTTGTGAGGCTCCATCTTCAAGACTCAGTCACCTTTAAGTTTCTTGATACTTGAATAAAAAGATTCCCAAACTAGGGATAAGTTCATTTTATTTTGGTAAATTACATTAAAATTATCATCTGAAAAAATCAGGATGAAACAACTCCATTATTTCAGTAGCAAGCAAAGTTTGAATGACCGTATCAAAGGCTCTGGAGGATTTGGCTTTCAATGAAGATATTAAGATGTGTCAAATATCCAAAAGATGTGCTTTGCAGCTGAATTTAGAATCCTTAGGCTCGTATCTTTGCTGTGTTTCTTGATGATCACTGAAAACAAGCTGCGAGTGGTTTACATCTAGGGGAGGATTTTGCAACCTCAACACCATTGACACTTTGGGCTAGACAGTCCTTTGTTATGGAGGTCTGCCCTGTGTATAGTGGCATTTTTGGCAGCACCTGGGCCATTACTCACCACGTGCCCATGAGATTCTCCTTCTTCCATTCAGGATAACTAATAATGTTTCCAGGCATTTCCAAATCTCCCCCAATGCTAAAATCATCCTTAGCTGAAAATTATTTGTCTAGGGAAACCAGTTAAGGGCACCAGTATGGTCTCTTCTTCCTTGTATCGAATGTCATTTTGTTGTTGTAGTGCTTCAAGTGCTTATGTGTTGTTAAAAAATACTTATAACAAAATATATTTGACAGCAGGATAGAAACATGCCTGTGTCTATGGAAGATAGAGAGGAACAAGAGAACTGAGATCACATGCTATTGGTGAAAGTAAACCTGTAATAGCATTACTCCTTAGTGCTAGATATTGTACTAAACTTAGCATATATCATCACATGGAATAGTCACAGCAGCCCTAAGAGGGAATCCAACCCTTATGCCTACTTAACTGTTGAAGAAACTGGATGTCCTAGTTACTTTTTACTTGTTGCTGAGACAAAATACCTGAAGCTCAAGTTGGGAAAGGAAAGGTTTATTTCTTACAGTTTTTGGAGGTTTCAGTCCACACTCAGTTGGCTCCAAGACAGGAAGGCATGGCTGGACCGCAGTTTATGGCGGCTGCCCAGAGCAAGCTCGACCCAGCAAAGAGAAAGACACACCTTCTTCCTGCCATTACGTCACATCCTGGCTCCACCCCTATGTGGGTGGAGCACTGACACCATCAATCCAAGCACTAGACAATGAACCACATATGAACAATGCAAACTCATGAGTCCTGAGGGACACAAACATAAACCATGACACTGGGTAACTAGGTCAAGGTCACACAATAAGGAGCATTGGAGCCTAGATTCTATTTAGTTCTATCCTCATCTGAGTCATTGTTTGTTACACTGTTCTCTTTTAGCATGATCACTGTCATCCCTGGAGCCTCAGGCTCTGTCTGTCTACCTTCATCCAACACCAGAACTGTTCATCCTGACTGTGCTAGAAGCCTTCCCTGATTCCTGCCTTCAGTGCTGACTTCCAGGCACCTGTCACAATTTGTGCATATTTTATTATTGTATTTACCTATCACAGCGCGTATTTGTATTTCTCTTTTAACTGGGAAAGCCTAGAGAACACGGGTCTATCTTATCTCTATCTCCAGAGTTCCATATACAGACAGCAGAAACCCATTAAATATGGGCTGCTAGTAAAAGCTTTCAGCCAGAGGTAATGAGAGGAACATAATGTCAATCAGCTTTCTGCATTTGCAGATGGAATCTTGCATCTCTAAATTCAATTAATTGCCAAAAATATTGGGGTGAAAATTGCATATGTACTGAAAATATACAGATGTTTTTGTCATTATTCCCTAAACAATACAGTTGAACAAGTGTTGAATATTTACACTGAATTGGGTATTGTAAGTAATGTAGAGATGATCTGAAGTATGCAGGAACGTGTGAAGTTATATGCAAATACTATGCATTTTATAAAAGGGACATGAGCATCTGTGGGTCTTAGTATCCCTAGAGGATACCAAGGGACAACTGTACTTCTCTGTGGGTTGAGAACAATGAAAAGAAAAAGTCTGGAGAGTTAAGCTGAGAAAGGTAAACAGCTGAAAAGAGGAAAAGTAATTTGCTCGCGGTGATAGAGCTGAGGAGCAGGGCAGGAAAGGGCACAGAACGAAAGCCTTGCCCCTGGGCCCATGTTTTGTCCACCGTGTTATATAAACTTTGATCAGTAGTTAAAGGTTTCTTGAGGCACTGATATAAGTAAACATCAATTTGTGGGTGACTCATGAACAGCAATAAATTCATAAAAGGTAAGCACTAGTGCCTGGGCAACTCAGTGCCTTAGTAAGCCCCTGTCTTAAAATAAAAACTAAACATCTAACTAAATAACTCAGTGTTAAGACCCTAGGTTCAGTTCCCAGTATTGCAAAAACTTAACTACTTAATAAAAAGTAAAATTCCCAGATAGTATGGGGTTTGTTTTGTTTTGTTTTGTTTACGGTACTTGTTCACACTGCGCTATATCCCTGGTAAGGCTTTTTGTTTGGTTGGTTGGTTTTGGGGGGGGGGGTTTGTTTTGTTTTTTGTTTTTTGAGACGGGTCTTACTAAATCACTAACCTATCTAGGTTGGACAGAAATTTGTAATCTTAGAGGGCAGAATTACAGATGTGCATCCCCATGCCCAACCAAACCCAGAATTGTTTACAGTCTCCCAGGCAGGTATTCAACACCTTCACTTCACAGTGCATGACACAAGGAGGAAAAAGATTAGTTAAAAGGAAGCTCCATACTAAAGGATGGAGTACGCCCACATGGCCTCCTCGCTTTCGGTAGGAATAGTGGTAACTGCTACTTTACCATACGACTATGCTAAATGTTTTACAGACAATACCTTACTTACTCTGTATAAAAGCCTTATGAGGCAAATACTATTATTACATTTATTTTTCAGACAAGAAAACTAGACTCCAAGAAGAAACATGCCAAAGACACATGTCTATTTAGATGTAGAGTCTCAAGTCTATTTTAAACTGAGTGGACATATTAATAAATAGATCAATGTTTCTTGAGGCTAACTACTGATATTTCTATCAGCCATCATCATCTTTTATGATCCTTCTACAGAGAAGATAAAAGTGTAAAGTTTAGGTAAATAAAATAAGTACAATACATTTACAGAAGGATTGTGGATTTAATTCAACTAAGAAACTGATTTTTTATATTAATAGAGCTTTTTTTTAGCTGTCAGGTTTTGGTTACACAAATGCCAGTAAAGTATTAAAATATTTTAATACATATTCAACTGGGTTATATTACAATGCTTAATATATTATGAAGTCTGCTATAATCAAAGCAATAAAATTAAGTCTGGATCAATATAGAAAGCACCGCGATAATTTAAGTTTTTCTAAAGCAAAATTAAATAAAACAGTTCTCCTAAAGGATTATTAGGGCTTTCTTTCTTGTTTTAAAACATATCCTAAAACTAAGTAGCAATTTCTTTATTAATAAAAATGGATATCTTAAGCAAATATAGCCAAAATCAGTGAATTTAATAGAAGTTGGTATTCTCATTTATGTACAAGTATTTTAAATGAAATTGTTTGATCATTTTACCTAATTAATCACTAGAATGAAGTTGTAGCCCAACTTGTAAAGCAGGCAAAGTTCATTTTTTGACATTCAGTGAGTTTCTCTTTGAGATTTTTCTTTTTCTTGAGCTGAGATCCCTCTCTTCCTCGGTAGGAGCACACCCTCATGCTTAGATCTTTACTTCTGGCTTCAGATTCCCCTCAGATGCAAGTTTTAGGTGAGAACTCTAGCTGGCTGAAGAAGAAGAAGAGGAAGTGGGCAAAGAAGAAAGGAAGAGGAAGCTAAAGGGAGAAAGAAAGGAGGAGAATTACCACTGTCTAATGGAGTAATAGTCAAGTCTAGTGGTAGTCTTAGCCTCGGGATCCAGTTACTCAAATTAAATAATTGGGATTATGTTTATTTCCAGATCTAGCTCTCTCTCCTGTCTGTCTCCCTCTCTTTGTCTCTGTGTCTGTCTCTCCTGTCTGTCTCTCTCTGTGTCTCTGTCTGTCTCTCTCTGTGTCTATCTCTCCTCTCTCTCTCTCTTTCTTTCTCTCTCTCTCTCTCTCTCTCTCTCTGTCACTCGGTCTCTCACTTTCTCTCTTTTTATTTCTCTCTCTGTGTCCTTCATTCCAATAGTGGCTCTAAGTGGTAGGCTCCAGCTGCTCCAAGCTTGCATCTTATGTTTTGTTGAAAGGGGTAGGATAGATCAAATTTCTAGATACCCTCAGAAGACCTGAAATGAAAGCTTGTCTGTATCTGCCATGTACCTCTCTATATTAATGGTTAGATAAATCAGGCCTGGCCCATCCACAGAGTGAGGCATGGAACTAATAGTATCACAAACACATGAACTAATATTTAAGAAAAGGATGTTTCCCAGAGGATATTTCAGGTCCTGTCCATTACATGTGGACATGGATACATGGCAGGCAAAACAATGCATATCCATTATGTGTCCGTGACACAGGGCATAAGGTACCCTTTTAGGATACAGCCTGGTCAACAGAAGGATTATGATGTCCCTAAAACAAACTCTTGCTGGTTACTTTTCTCAGTTTCTATGGAAACCCAATCCACTTGAATTTATAATACATTTGATGTAAGATGGATTTGATAAGGGCATATCATTAAGCAAGACACAGGGCATCTTCAGGTAATGGTCTTCTCTTCATTCACCTAGATCTCCTACTCTAATTGAAGTTTTCAATTAGCTAGTAATGGACAAGAATTTTGTTGTTGTTTTGTTTGCTTGTTTTCACTATGTGAGACAAGGTCTCACTCTGTAGTCCAGGTTGGCCTTAAGCCTGTTATATAGCCCCAGGTGACCTCTAACTTGTAATCCTGCCTCTGCCTTCCCTGTGCTGAGATTACAGTTGTGTGCTACCAGGCCTGCAAAATAATCATTTTTAAATAATCCTGTTAATATGGCACGTTTAGCTACTTAATAATTGCTATGAATCACATTTGCCTGAGAAATTCTACGCTACAGAAATACCTGCACAATGATGCAAAGATACAGACACAAGCATATTAATTGTAGCATGGCTTGTAATAGTGAAAAACTGGAGCCTAAAATAATCAATAAGGGAGAGGTTAAATAAATTATACTGTGCTACTACTACCTAAAAATATTGACATGAAAAGTCCAAAAAGTTTCATAAAGTTTTAAAATAGATGTAGTGAAATCTCATTTTTCTTTCTAAAAATATACTGTATATGTGTTAATATCCCCTGGTTGGAACAAAATACTCAGCACCCACAACTCAAAAGAGCAGAGGTTTATTTTGCTCACGGTTTCAGAGGTTTCAACCCTTCCATGGTTGGCTGGTTCCAAGGCTGGAAGGACATGGTGGAAGAGCCTGTCAACAGAAAGATGTTCATATCATAGCAGGCAGGAAGCAGAGTAGAGGGCGCTCAGCCCTTCCAGGTCACATTCCCAGTGACTTGTCTCTCTCAGTCTGAATTAATTAGCGGATGATTCCACTGATTTGAATATTACCTCAATGACCCAATCACCTCCCAAAAGCCCCACTTCTGAGCATATGATGGCTTAGAGATCCAAACTATAACTATAACAAACTATAACAGTAAGTGTGTGCATACATGTATATGTGCACAGACAAAAGATTTCTGGAAGTATATATACCAACTTTTTAAAAATAGTTACAGCAGGCGTATAGGCCTGCTGTATACAGTATAGGCCTATAATCCCAGCACTCAGGAGGCTGAGACAGGAGTACCACAAGCTGGGAGGCCAGCCTGAGCTACATAGTGAGATCAAGGCCAGTCTGGCCAGTCTGAGCTACATAACAGGACCCTGTCTCAAAAAACAATGCACAAAGAAAAAAATGCTATTGCTGCAAAATGGAGCCAGCGGTGGGGAGGTGGCAGGAATTTTTACTTTTAATTTATACATTTCTATGTTTTGTGTGTTTAGGGTTTTACAGTAAACATGTATTGCTTTTTGGTACCTACTACTTTTAAAGTAGTAAAGTATAATAAAGTTATACTTTATCCTTCAAATGCAATTCACACAATATAATTATTTTTCTTGGATATCCTCAATCTCTAGGCTATAAAACCTTTTCTTAATTATCACATCCATAATCATAGCCTCATCTCTCACCACTGTTTATTTTCTATACAGACTGACCTCAGTAAGAACTTGTACCCTAGTGAAGAATGCTTTCCAATGCAAGAGACTAATTTGTAAAGCCAAAATGGAATGTACTAATACAGCATCAAACACAGAATCGTCATTCAATCACCTTTTTTTCCCTCCTACTGTTTATTCTCTCACTATTTCAGAGAATGGGTCAACGGATACATGATAGACAGATGATAGACAGACAGATAGATAGATAGATAGACTTGCTCCCATAGGAGCAATGAAATTTAGTATTAGAAACTAATCATAGGAGGCTCTGTTAGTCTGATGAATGGAAACACATGTGATGAAATCGCAGAGAAGTAAAATAGAAAAAGAAAATCAGGACCAAACGAAAGAGGAGTAAAAATATGCTGGATATCATTCAATAACTATTTGCTGATGGTAATTATAGGGATGGAAAACCCATCAGGCCTATGGAGCTAAAATTAATCAGCAAGTATTCACAGACTGCCTCTTGCTTCTATTACTGGTTCTGGCTTCCTGCCTGCCCAGTGCCAAGGCTGGAGACATTTGCATGACATTCAGTTTGTCAAGACAGAAAGAGCAAAATAAGCTGGCAGAGGATCCCAGCAGCCACCTATATGCTGTCATATTCATTGGAATCACAGTCAGACAAGATGCATTTTTTTTTCTCTAGCGGACTATAAAATAGCTGAAAATTTGTAAACATCACTATACCACGTGAAAAGAGCCCACTTAAGTGGAGATATTTTCTATAAAGCAAAAATAAATTCATGTGAGTACTGTTTGAAATTTCAAAGTATGACTCCACATTCAATTTCTATTAAAATTAGAAACTAAACCCAATAGGACTTATACTTAATTTTCAGCATTCTTTCCCTTGTTGGCAAACATTGAGGTCATGTGTGAGGTCGATCAAATGTAAAATATGATGTTTATATCACTGTTGACATTTTAATAAATAGCTATTGTAGTGGGCATCTGTTGTTTTCTGCCCAACATTCCTTTTTCCTATTTTAACTTAAAAATCTCAGTTTCTCTCTCTCTGTCTTTCCCTCCTCTCTTCCCCTCACCACTCCTGCTTTCTCATCTCCCCCATCCTCCCCTCTCTTCCACTCTCTGCCCCACTCCTAGGTGCCCATGATAGGCACCTGACCTGGTTTTGGCCAATTGGACTGTATATCCCTTATGTCTCTTGGTCACGGTTAATGGTTAATGGATAAGTATGTGGCCCAACTAAAGTATAAAGCCTCTTCCAGAAACAACTTAAGATTACTGAAAAAGAATTCTTTTTCCACTGAAGTTATCAAAAGGATAAGGAATTTTAAACCCAGTTGATCCCTTTGTATTAGCCTCCCATCGCTGAACAAACATCCTGACCCCTACATCTTAAAGGCAGAGAGGTTTAGTTGTGTCTCAAGGTTTCAGAGGTTCAGTTCATAGTTGGCTGGCTCCAGGAAAAAAAACATAATGGAAGAACAAAACTGACTACTGCTTCATGGCAGCCAGGAAGCAGAACAAAGCAGAAATGCGCCAGAGAGAGTCACACTCTCCAAAAGCAGGGACCCAGTGACCCACATCCAGCTGGGCTCCAACACCTGATGGCGCCTTAAACTATAACATCAGTGGATTAATCCCCACTATAGTCCAGTCATTACTCTAGGATTCCCTTAATCCAGTCAGGTTGACAAAAGGTGGAGACAGTTGTGCCAAGAATAAAACCAAAACAGAAAAGTTAAGCTAAACAACAGACTTCAAGCCCTTTTGACATAATTTGAACTCTTACATTCTGCCATACCTAAAATTAAACTTCCAATGGAATTGTCAGTGCAACAGTGAGCTTTCTTTTTAACATTTGGATATCTTTCAAATGCACCAAAAAAACCCCACCAATGACAAGCTTCCTTTATGTGTGTTCCTACATGAGAAATAACTAAATTATTTAAAGCAGAACCTTCATAATTTACATCAGTCATACATGCCTCCAGCCAACTCTCCCAATCATGCCCATACCTACATTCTCTTCTCTACACCTAATCTCAAGATGTTTTCCCAACTTATACGCAATTCCTTGTGTATCTGTAACCACATTTCTCCAGATCTGCAGTGTTTGATACTGACTTGTTCTTCTGTTTCCATTTCCTCCAGGGTAAGGATTGTATTATAAAAGCTCATTAATTTTTTTTTTCATTTTTTTTTTTATCGGTACCAGCGATCGAACTCACGACCGCCTGCTTGCAAGGCAGGTACTTATGCCGCTGAGCTAAATCCCCAGCCCCTAAAAGCTCCTTAATTTAATGAATATTTATTTACATGTTTAAATTTCATTTTTAGCTGACACATAATAATAACAAAATTTAATATCCTACAATCTTACACTGGGAACTAACAATAATTGCTATTTTGTCAAAAAAAATTATATTTTGTTGAATGAATGAACAAAAGAATGAGAAAAAAAACTAGTTATGAAAGTTCTTTTCTTCTCTTATTTTTGTGGTGTGGGTTGAACTCAAGACATTGCACATGTTAGGAAAATGCTCGACCACTGACTATACCCCCTTCCTTCTATTACTAAGTATTCCACGGTTCATTGAAACTATCCATGAGATATCTAATTATTAGAAAACCAAAGTGAACCAAATTGATTCATTCAAACTGAACCTTCAAAGTGTTAATCTTGGTGGCTGTACAGTCGAGAATTTTCCCTTTATTCATTAATGAGAAGTATAAAAGGAGGCAGCACTGTCTGTGTAGCATAGGCTAATAAAGTGAAAGTTTTATAGTTAAAAGGGGAAAAAAAAATCTTATACTCAGGCCAGGTGTGGTGGTACACTTCTGTAATCCCAGCATTCAGGAGGCTGAGTTGGGAGGGGAGGATCCTTGCAAGTTCAAGGCCAGCCTGGGCTACAAAGTGAGCCCAAGGCCAGCTTGAACTACATCGAGACCCTGTCTCAAAAAGACAAAAAAAAAAAACAAACAAACAAACAAAAAAAAAACCTTACACTAGGAACAAGGAAGGCATTTGCATGAACAAGTAGTTTTTCTATGTCAACAAAAATCAATACAATTTCTAGAGGAAGAAAATAATTTTCAAATACATTAGTCACATTTATGGCATTATCAATATTTGGGTGACCTCTTTCCACCTGCACTTTAAGGAAACGAGACATTTCACTAAGAACCAACCCTAACTTTTCCACATGCTTCAAGGTATCTGCAAACCTTAGAACTGCCTGTATTTCCTTTTATGGCTCCTGTGACGCTTTTTCTACCCCTACTCAACCACTGAACCTTGGAATTCAGCAAGCAGGAGTCTCTTAGTGTGGGACATTCCTGAAAGTCCATCTCTTCCATAAGCTTCTAGGTGACTCATTTGTCTTTTCACCTCCAAAATGCCTCTGCTGGATGATGAGAACATCTCCCCCAGGCCGCCTCCTTTGCTGTTTTCCTATGTGAACTCCCTGTTATGTTTCCCTGGACGAGTGTGCACGCCTCCTCACCGTTAGCCTTGCTTCTCCTTTACCTGCTTCAACCCAGACTCCACAACACAGGCCGAATGACTGTTTCAAATGAGTAAATTAAATCAAGCCCATTAGTGCGCAGGTAAATGTTCACCAACTGCCTGGAGGGAAGGACGTGTACATCTGTATATTATAAATTGTACTAATATACAGGACATATTGCACACAATTTACAAAACATGCCTTAATACATTATATGACACCCTTCAAAAATAACTTGTGTGGCAAATTGAGTTCACAGAATGGTATCACACTAATTTTAGCCTAACTTTGTATCCACAGCTAACCTATAGTTATAATTCAACCATGTTTGACAAATAAAAAAATACAAATAAATATATAATTAATATTCAATTCAGCCCAGAAGTCATTCATATACTAAAGTTCCAAAAAGAAAGTTGGTTCGTACTACATTAATAACAAACATATATGCTGGGATTAAACTCAGAATCAGAATCAGATAAAAATTTATGTATGTGTGTGTTACTGACAGACTAACACACTTGTATCTTTAATCTTGTTTATCAAAATTTCTTCTAACACTTAAGTCTAGACAATTTACAAAATAATTCAAATTCTGATTTATAGTACTTTCCTATTTCTATACTATAAATATTCCACCATAGTTGATTTCAAACTATCAAAATAACATTTCTGAACATACAATTGGGAAAAGGTACGCTGGATCACCCCAGTCTATAAGATGCTCATATATAGAGAGCAGACAGGAATAACTTTAAGAGTACAGAAAAAAAACCAGTAAAATGTAAAATACTTAGAAAAAGAAGCTTGGAACATTTATATTTGTGGTTAAAGTAATTGTACATTTATAAACAATTTACTTTTAATAATGACTACAGTTAAAGACTTAAAAAATTCCTGAAAATTCAATAATCAACTCTTCAGAGTTAGTAGAGTGGATTCAGCACATGACAATTGTCACTCCCTTGCTTTAAATTCTAGGTGGTTGGGGCTGGGGACTTAGCTCAGTGGCATAAGCACCTGCCTTGCAAGGCTGTGGTCATGAGTTCGATCCCTGGTACCAGTAAAAATACAAGAAAAATTTTAAAAATTAAAAAAAAATTCTAGGTGGTCCTTCGTACTGATTATCCAGGAAATGAGTGAAAAGAAGCAAAGATAATTTCACTTTTGTTGCAAACTGCTGATTCAAAAGTTCTGTAAGACTCTCGTTTTTCAAACCAACTTCTTGTTTAAAAACTACTTTTGAACATCATTCCATTTAGAACATGTGTCTTTTCTGTGAGGTAGGTGGGATATATCATTAAGCTCCTTTGTGGATTAAAAAAAAATTAAAGACTGGCCCAAACTCATTTAAGAAAGCAAATGGAGGCATAACGTGGTTTCAAATGGAGGTCTTATTGTAGAAAACTGAAGAAGAGACTAAGAAAATTTAACTAATACCGATACCAGATTATTTTAAAAGTTGTAACAAATGTCCTTTGTAGCACTTTAGCATCTGATATGAAGCACTGTACTTATAAACTCTATTTAAGCAAAAACCTCCATAGCCGAATAAGAAAGCTGTAAGAACCAAATTACAGGCATAAGTTCTCAATATGAGCGGGGAGATTCCACTGAGCAATGGAATATGGGACAGAAAGATTATATCAGAAAAGGAAGAAAGCTAATGACATAATGGCGAGCCACAAATGGAAAACAATGTATGTAACCTTTGTTAAAATTATTCAGTCTGCTTGCTGTAAAGCCATCAAACTTTAAAAACATAGGTTTCCTGCTTATGGTAACATTTCATTTGTCTGCTGGCATTTACCTCATCCGTGAAATGGGTATTGATTAAACTAACTAAAAGAATACAGACTTAAGTAGAACTCCAATGTAGTGCTTCATGCATATTGGGCACAAAACTGTCATATTTTAAATTGCTTACAATAAAATTACTCAAAGCATCATGAGGAACAGCAAAACATCAGGAAGACTGATAATAATTCACCATTTCTCAGTTCATGTAGGAACGTTAATTCCAATTACAAAGAGATGTACCAAAGTGGAATTTATTATGATTCGGAACTTGCTGTACTAGTGTGTACTGTTTATAACAGGCAAGTCTGCTGTAAAATGCAAATACTGAAAAGGACAGACAGGGCATTCCAGCCTGGCTGTGTAGTCTGAACTACACACCTTATAAAGTTAAATAATATAAGTTTTCCCCAAAGCTATTATTTTAAAGCTATTATTCTAATAGCTAAGATGGCTGCAGGAATAATTTTTAATACAGGTTCTGCCAAATAACAAAAAATGTGTGTAGGCTTAATATAAAATTAACATACTCAAAATTACTAGTACATACGCATAAAATTCCACTTTAATTTACATTTAACATCATAGATTTAAGAAGTAGAAAAATAACAGAATAAATCAAAACTGTAACCATGACTAAGAACCATACATACACCATAGATAAGTAAGTCACAAAGATGTGTCCTAATATAAGAGAAAATATACATGACACACAACAGCAGAGAAGGGAATATAGTGTGCTATGTCCTTTTCTGAACAAGATCTTTCACCACCAACATTAGCCAATTCATTTCAGCGAAGCCAGGTTCTAGTCTCGGAACACATGACGGATGCTCGGGTTACAGTGAACGTAAAGCCACCAGCACTCCCGGTGCTGTCGCCAGCTGAGCCAGGGCCACAGCTTCTTGGGCTTTTACCTCGACCATCTGTATGATATTTGTGCTTGTTGTTTTAGTTACTTAATTTCATTCAATATTAAGGAAAGGGTGACATAAGAGTATAAAAAGACATTGTTCTACAAAATCTAAATGGAAAGGTTCCATTTAAACAACTGCAATCAAAATAAGGTGGGTGTGAAATAATTTTTAAAGACTGAAGCATGGGCAAAGGGGAATTCATACTTACAAATATATATTCATTTTGTAAGTATCTTTAACTTCTTGCCCCATTTTTAAAAAGAAACTGGGAAAAATAGTAGTGCTACAGATTAGTAATAATAGTCACGATGATGATGACTGAATATATGTCCCCAGGGATTCGTAGTCTAAGTATTTCACATATCAAACTTGTTTATAACTTGTTAGTACTATTTTCATTACCATTTTACACATTTAGTAAACTAAGGCATAATGTTAGAGAACTTACCTAATGTCCCTCACAGTGAAAAAAACGATTTTGCCTAATCTGGCTTTTAACCAATATGGTGGTCTAGTGCACTGTGGGTACAGTTTACACACAACAGAAGTCATGGAACTCTGTTTAGTCAACAGACATTCATCAAAAGATTAGCAAGTAAATGTCCAAATGATAGGTTTTAGACTTCAAAAAAATTTAAAGCATCTAAGTAATTATTTTTATAATTCCCTTGCTTTAAATAACTTTAAAAATTAAATGTCAGTCTAATCACATAATCTAGAAGGCTTCATCTTACATAAAGAGGCAAATGCAAGGCGGTCTTAAATACCAGAGCAGAAGAGTGACTCGCATATCACTGAATTTACAACAACTTACTGTACATTTGGACAAGAAGCATGGCATGATAAATGATATTTTAAAGGGACAATCTGGTAAAATGGCTTGGGTTACTTTAACAGGAATAGAAATGATAAACCAGATGAGCAGAATGAGAGAACTCTCTTATAGTATATCAAATACTATATAAATATAAAAGATGATTCAGTTATTTTTCTACCTTAAGATTTTGTTGATCTTAGGTACAGACTTTAAGGTTACATATATTCACTCAACAAACACCCACAGAGCTTCTACTTTACACTAGGGATACATCAATTAAGAAGACTGACCTAGTCCCTGCCTTTATGGGTTTATGTTGTAATGGAGGATAAAGCAATATAGTAAGTGAACAAATAATGAACTATCACAGCTAAGTGTTACCAAAATACATTATATGGATATTATAAGAACATATAATAATACAATAATAAACAACTAATTTTTAGGGTGAAGGACAGATTTTTAAACCCATGACAATAAAAATCAAGATCCTGAGTAATATTTGTATATTTTCCATCAACTCCTTTTAGCACAGCAACCCAAAGTGATTATCATGCCCAGTTGACTAGTTCATTAATGTTACACCCCTAACCCTGACTACAACAGTTAGTATTATAATTCTAAAATATTTGCTGAGTCTATTGCATATGGGGCTCTGTTCTAGAAGCGGGACATAAATCAGTGAAGAAGCCAGATTAGGTCCTTGCCTGTATAGAGTTTGAACATTCTGAGACAATCAAACACATTTCCCCTCAGACGGGGAAATTTATATTATTTCTTATCATGTAGTGCTAACTTTGCAGGGTTATACATAAATATCACGTTAAAGAATAAAGATATAATGCATTAAAAAGTTCACTAGTGCTTGGCAGACTAGTAAGTGCTCAATATATGTTAACTATTTCTAGAATTGCAGTAATTAATACTAAATCTTATCTTTTTTGATATAATAAACTTCATCCCTTAAATTCCATAAGCACTTAAGTCTATCATGGGATTACTACATGCTTCATGGAAATTATGAGATCAGTGAGAAAAACTTCAATAGTAACGGAATTCCACCCTCAAAGCTTAGGGGCTGTGTGATCTTGGATAACCATCAACCTCTGTTAAGCCTGTTTCCTCACACTGAAACATAAAATAGGGCTGGAAATATAGCTCAGTGGTAGAGTGCCTGCTAGAACTTAAGAGACTCTGAGTTTGATCCCTAGCACCAAGAAAAAAAAAATCAAATACAGTGATAATATTACATTCAACTGTTGTCAACAGAATGAGCAGCAAAGGGATGTCAATAAATGTCAACTATAAGCCATAACTATTCTTATTTTTAAAAAGATATGGGTTAATGTACAGTTAACTAAGAAGTCTCATTAAGCCATAAACTATTTAAAAGCAAATTAGCTACCACTTAAAATTCCAACATGTATAAGAAATGAAATGAGCTGCTTTCCAAATAGCAATGATTCAATTATGAAACGGGCTTATGGTGGTGGTGGTGGTGGGGTTACCAGGTAAATGGTAACATTTACATATATACATATAGGTAACACATATGTATACATGTAAGTATATGCATACATGTATAATTCCTAGTTCTTTTAAATATAGAAGGATACAAATGTGCTAGTATAATTCCTTTTAAAACATGAACAAATTATCCATATGATTGGATCTTGGGCTTTTTGTTCCCCCCAAAATCGTTATTGGAGAAAGAATCCATGAAAGTCATGATTCTAGCACCTAAGACTCAAAACCTTGACAAACTAACTGGTAAGTCGGCAGAATTTCAGGGTAAATTCTTAGTCTCCACTGTGGCCATCCAAGGCCCAGACGGCCTTCTAAATTGACTTGTGCCTTCTAAGGATGCGGAAGGAAGAGGCTCTTTTGGATTGAAAAGCAGGTTTGGCCAACAGTAGTTGTGTACCCTTTCCATCAGCGTTCCCGTGGCAGGTCACTGTCCACTGGCGTAGGTTTTCTTTCCCTTTTTCAGAGCTGGTCTCCTCCTTTGCCAAGATGGCAGCCACAGAATTCTCTGCAGGCGGCCTCCCTAGATAATCTCAGATCAACGTGCCTGCTTAACGCCCACTTCTTTCCTTACACAGCAGACAGTGCGTATGGCCGCGTTTACCTTTTTAAACCAAAGAAGGGCGACCTAGACTTGGGAACTTCGGCCAAGATGGTGGCCGCGGGGCCCGGCCGGCATCACCGCTTTACCAAGATGGCGGCGGGCAGCTTCCGGCACGTGCTCCCCCAGTCGGCTCCAAAATGTCAGAGCAGAGGCGGCCGCCCTCAGAGTCGGAGCGCGGCAGCGGGAGGACAGAGCGGCTGCGGCCGCACAGCGCCCGAGGCGGAGCCTAGGTGGAGCCGCGGCAGCCCGCGACTCTCGTCAGAAGCTGCCAAGCGCTGTCACCTGTGGGGGCGCAAAAGTTACCTCCCACAGCCTCAAGCGGCACAGCACCACCTTTCCCGGTCACAAACCCCTACCATGTGCGGCACAAGGTAGGAAGCGGGCCCCTGCGCCGCCCCAGCCTTCCCGACCCGGCGGGCTGAGGCGGGGGCTTCCGCGGACTCCGAGCCCCGCGAACCTCGCCTCTCCCGGGGCGGGCCACGTGTTTCCCGGGCGGAGAAGCGGGCGGCGGCGGAACGGCCAGGGGGACTTCAGCGCTGACATTTCAAAGCTGCGTGTGTGCTGCTTTAATTCGGAGGGGCCGGGGTCCCCGGAACGCAAAACGGTGAAGACACGTTGGGTTCCGGGCGGCAAATGTCAAGACTCGGGGGAGGGGCCTCGGCCGGGAACTTGGAGGCGCGCCCCGGAGGGGGTGCAGGGAGAGGTCAGGAGTTTGGCCGGCGCGGGGAGGCGTACTCGCCAGCAACTAACTAGTTCGTCTGCAACTAGCTTTTCGACCTGCCAGCCCCTGCTTTCCTTAATCACAATTTTAAAAGTGCAAAGAAATTCGGCTTGCCGGAGGGTTTGCATTTGGCGTGCAACTTCCTTCAAGTGTGAGCGCGCTGGGAGGGAGGGGCAGGGGTTGAACTTGGCAGGCGGCGCCTCCTTCTGCCGCCGCTGCCGCCTCGCAGGCTCGGGGAAGAGGGCGGGGGACGGCCGGGCGCGGGGGAGGCTGGTTCTGCTTTGCAACTTCTCTCTGGGTGCGAGAGCCGGCGGCTGCAGGCGGGGCCGCCCAGACGATGCGGGGGTGGGGGGCCTGCCGGCACGCGACCGCCCCCGGCCCGGAGTACGTAAGCTGCGACCCCTCCTCGCCTTCCTCTCCCTAGCCTCCCGAGGTCAGGTCGAGCCGTCCGGCCCCACGCGCGGCCGACACGCCCGCCCGGCTCTATTTCTGCGCAGCCCCGCAGCCTCGCTGGAAGTGACACACTTCGCGCAACTAGGCCGGGGGGCGGCCCCGCTGCGGACCGCGGCTCGGGGCCGCTGGCGCGGCCGCTGTCACCCTCGTAGGGGCTCTGGCGGTGGGGCAACGGGAGAGCTCCCGAAGAGGTCCGGAGCCGCGGAGCTGGGCGGGGGCCGGCAGAAGGCAGCGCTTAGGAAAACTCGGCTTCCCTGCGCCTGCCCCCGCCAGACCGGGCGGCCCCGCCGCCTCACTTCTTGGCGGGGCGGAGAAAGAGGAGCCCCGCACGCCGCGGCGGCGGAGGGAGACCTCTTCGCTGGGGATCGCGGCCGGGCGGGCGCCGTCCCGGCTCGGGTAGCGGGCAGGCGGGCGGGCGCCCTGCAGTGCCGAGCGTCGCCAACAGGTTGCACCGTTTCCCGCGGCCCCGGGCGGGAGCGGCCGGGGGTGGAGTGGGGGCGCGTGTGTGTGCGAGTGTGTGCGCGCCGTGGCGCCGCCTTCGCCCGCCCCCCGCTCGGTCCTGCTCCTCTGCCGCGGCCGGGCGGCCTTTTCGCGTGTCCGCGCTCCCTCCCCTTCTCCTCCATTTTGCGAGCGGGAGTCTGTGACGAGCCCGGTTCCCCACCCGCCCGTCGGGGACAGATCCTAGTGGGTGGACGGAGACGCCGCGGCCGGAGCGACGACCTGGGACGCGGACCGCGCGCGGGAGCCCGGAGCCCGGAGCCCGGAGCCGAGAGCGGGGAGCGGGGAGCGGGCGGGGGTCGGCTTGTCAGCGGGAAATGCGGACTTTCTGAACTGGGGGCTCTTCCCTTCCCTGCTATGGAGAAGGGGGCGGCTGTTTACTTCCTTTTTTAGAAAAAAATATTTGCCTCCTGCTCCTCCCGCTTTCACACGCTAACTTGTTTATTATCTCGGCTGCGGTGGAAGCTGCGGACGGCGGCGGGTGAGCGGCGCCCTGCTGAGGTAAGGGGGCCGGGTCGGGGCGCCCTCCGCCGGGGGCCGGGGGCCGGGGCCGGGCCACTCCGGACCGCCGCCGGAGCCTGCAAACTTTTATTAGTCTCGGTAGTGGGGGCGGGGGCCGGCGAGGGCCGGTGGCGGTGACGAAAGGGCAGCGCGCGGTGACAGTGCTGCCTCTTCCTCCTGCGCCGCCGAGCCCGGCGGGTCCAGGGGAGGAACCCGATCGGGCTGGGAGCCTGGGCCGGCGGGGCTCGGGGTTTGCAGCCTGCGGCTCCTCGGCTGGAGCCTAGTGTCTTTGCCTTCCAAATCTGCCTTTTCAGTTCCTTCCCAGGGGCCGCCCAATCGCCCATTTTACTGTGAATTCCGAATCGCGTCACCCCAATATTTCTTCTCTACCCTGGTGCGTCTGAGCGCTCTCTGAGGTTGTGCCGAGGCCCCAGGGCGCCTCATTTCTGGCGGGTCCAAGGGGTGTGTGTGTGTGTGTGTGTGTGTGTGTGTGTGTGTGCGTGTGTGCGCGCGCGCACGCAGTTGGCTGACAGCTTGTAACTTGGAGACTTCGGCCGGGGCTGGCGATGGCTGGTGGAAGTGGGCGTGTAGGGGAGAACGCTGCAGGTCTGCACTCGTTTTTCTTTAACGCCCACCCCCTCCCCCCGTTGGTTCTTTTGCTGTGGCATCTTTTGGCGCCCGAGTTTTCCAAATGGCTTCTAAAAAAAAAAAATCCTCTAACAGTAGTAGTTTTGTACTGCGATTTTCGACAAGTGTTTGATGTTTGAGGCTGCAAAGTTGATAACCGCGACTTTGTAATATCATTTAAAACTGCTCGGCATGGTTCGTTAGGGCCGATTATTGCGATGGGTTATTTGCAGCTTAAACTGGGAAATAATGTCGCTTGTGGGGCCGTTTTCTCTTATGAAGTTTTGCGTTTGAAGACGGCTGTCAAAAAAGCGACGTGCAAATAAATTCATTAGGCTCTATTTGATACAAGTACCTTGCGTTTAGAGATCATTATCTGACAAATAGGGCAGGGCGACGGGAGGCGAGGGGAGTTAAGCCCTTTACCCTGAAGATTCCAAGTGGCAGGACCCCACCCTTTCGTCTTCATCTTACAGTTTTTCCAAGATGGGCTAGTGACCTGTATGCTTCTTGACATCATCGTAATAGAAAAGTTTCCTTTTATTGGACGGATTTTGACAGCAGTGTCCCAGATGTACTTATCAAAGTCTTGCCACCTCTTAAAACACTCTTTAACTATTGACAGCATGTTATGAACCCAGTGTTTTGAGACTAGGTTCAGAATTTGGATAGGTGAAGATTTAGAAGGTAAAGAAAATTCTGAACATTGTATTAGATACTATTTTATGTAGATTTATATGATGCAGTTTTACAGTTTTGAGTTTTCCAGTACTGAGATATTTGAAAAAGAAAATATTAGAGGTAAAAGTTGAGAGATATACTAGTCATATTTCACAGAGGATCTTTCTGTGTGTACAGTAGTGGGAATTGAACCCAGGGCCTTCTCATTAAGCTTCATCCCCAACCCCTTTTTACTTTTTTATTTTGAGATATGGTCTCACTAGATTTCCTGAGCTGGCCTTCAGTTTGGATCGTGTTTTTCAGCCACCCATAGTGCTGGGATTACAGACATGTGCCAATACTGGCTTGCACTGAGAATCAAGCAATTTGGAAAGGAAATGTAGCTTGAGTATTAGTCTGAATTAAATCTAGAAGTTATTGAGAATTATGGTAAGGGCCAAGTATTTCTTTTCATATTTAAATAAGCTAAAATTGTACTTCAAGACACTATTCTGCTTTTTGTAATGTAAATTTTAGGTGGCTTACATATACAGTGTATCTCACTTCATATACTCAACATTTGGAGGCAGGTACTGTCAGGTAGGCTATCAGGTAGGCACTGTCCAGTAAAAAGTATGGGTTAAAAATATGAGCTTTTTCCTAACCTATTAGAAGACAAGCAAATCAGTGTTGTTTGTTTTCCAAATTAAGTGTACATGGTTCACCAGTGTGTCAAATTGGAATTCAATCCAACTGGACTGAGTTGAATTTGGGAATAATTGGGAGTCGAGAATTCTAGCACAGTATTTATCAAATGCTTTACATATGTATACCTTACATATTTGTTCTCGAAAAAGCCAACAGCTTTGATTGAAAAGAAGAATTTTAACGATTACAGTTTTTGAAATTGAATACTTTGATACATCAGCTTGAACTTTTAGAATAATCCAATGCAATGAGTTACAATGTCTGTGATTAACAAAGCAACATGTCCCTTTAGTGAGTGGCAGGATGAATAGCAGAGCTTAGTTTGACACGGTTTTGCTCTCAGCTGTGCAGATGAACTGCACTGTACTTTTAAATGTGGTACACTGAATGGGAACAGGGGATATGGCTTTTTATTCTTGAAGATAGATGCTGCAGTTCTGATAACAAAGAGTTTGATTTAGAGTTAACTAAAAGTTTCATTTAACTGACTTTCTTAACTAATTAAATCACAGAAATAATGTAACCATATAGCTTATTATATTTCCCTGTCTTTTCTTTAGCTGATTTTTGCTGATGGACCTCAAGGAATCGGTAACCTCCAGTAAAGAAGTCCCCAGCAGTGTGCTTGGTTCAGAGAGGAGGAATGTGATTGACTTCTATAAAACCGTAAGAGGAGGAGCTACTGTGAAGGTTTCTGCATCTTCACCCTCACTGGCTGCTGCTGCTCAGTCAGATTCCAAGCAGCGAAGACTTCTGGTTGATTTTCCAAAAGGCTCAGGAAGTAATGCACAGCAACCAGATCTGTCCAAAGCTGTTTCACTTTCAATGGGACTGTATATGGGAGAGACAGAAACAAAAGTGATGGGAAATGACCTGGGATTCCCACAGCAGGGCCAAATCAGCCTTCCCTCTGGAGAAACAGACTTTCGGCTCCTGGAAGAAAGCATTGCAAATCTCAGTAGGTCGACCAGTGTTCCAGAAAACCCCAAGAATTCAGCATCTGCTGTGTCTGGAACTCCCACAGAGGAGTTTCCCAAAACTCAATCTGATCTATCTTCAGAACAGCAAAACCTAAAAAGCCAAGCTGGCACCAATGGTGGCAATGTAAAGTTTCCCCCAGACCAAAGCACCTTTGACATCTTGAAGGATTTGGAGTTTTCTTCTGGGTCCCCAGGGAAAGAGAGGAGTGAGAGTCCTTGGAGACCAGACCTGTTGATGGATGAAAGCTGTTTGCTTTCTCCTTTGGCAGGAGAGGATGATCCATTCCTTTTGGAAGGAAACTCGAATGAAGACTGCAAGCCTCTCATTTTACCGGACACTAAACCTAAAATTAAGGATAATGGAGATGGGATCTTATCAAGCTCCAACAGTGTACCACAGCCCCAAGTGAAAATGGAAAAAGAAGATTTCATTGAACTTTGCACCCCTGGGGTAATTAAGCAGGAGAAACTGGGCCCAGTTTACTGTCAGGCAAGCTTTTCTGGGGCAAATATAATTGGGAATAAAATGTCTGCCATTTCTGTACATGGCGTGAGTACTTCTGGAGGACAGATGTACCACTATGACATGAATACAGCATCCCTTTCTCAGCAGCAGGATCAGAAACCTATTTTTAATGTCATTCCACCAATTCCTGTTGGGTCAGAAAATTGGAATAGGTGCCAAGGATCTGGAGAGGATAATCTGACTTCCTTGGGGACTGTGAACTTTCCTGGCCGATCAGTTTTTTCTAATGGCTATTCAAGGTAAGATTAATGGTTTGCTGTTTTGTAACAATGGTAATTTAATTCAGTTTGATAGATTAAAAATTGTTAATATGTATTCCCCAAATATTCAGGTTCTTTTTGTATATGAGTGAGTTGGCTTTTGAAAGTAGGCATGCTAGTGTGTTATCCCTACATATCCACTTTATTTTTTGTTGTTGTTATTGTTGTTAAATATTGATACTCAGGAACCCATTCACTGTTATTGGAACTTATTTGAAAACTTTAATGTTGCTAAGTAACAAGTATCTTATGGGGAAGTCCTGTAAATTCAAAAGTTACTGTCTGGCTGGTAATTGTGTAATTATTGTGCATAGTTAGCTGTATTACAATGTTAATAGATTAAAATCATACTTTTAATATAGACATAAAGAAAAACTGTGCTGCTGTATTTTTTGCTAACCTGAAACCAAAGAATAAAAGATTAAAAGTCCTAATAAACTCTGTTCAAATTGAACCTTAGTTGAAGAATTTCAGTTTGGAAATTGCTAAAGAACTGCATTGTACAGTGTACCACATCATAGTGTTACACATAGGTCTTGTTCAAAGCTTTCCCAACCTGTAGTACAGAAGTTGAGCCTGCTGGTCAGTCTCTTATAAAAGGAATTGTTGTGCTGGGGATTTAGCTCATTAGCATAAATTCCTGCCTGTCAAGTGCAAGGTTGTAAGTTCAATCCCTGGTACCAAAAAAAAAAAGAATTGTTAGCAGTTTGGTACAAAACAAAATTTTACTTTCAAATGTTTCTGCAAGTTCTCAAGTAGATAATTGATAGACAAAATTGTTCCACTTCAATTCTTGGCTATCATTTGATTTTTCTTTTTCCTGAGTCATTTATAGGTATACTGATGTTTCTTCTTGACCTTAAAAAGGTCCTTTAAAATAGAACTGACAAAAAATAGTTCTAAATTTAGATATTATGTGTTGTTAGGGGTTAAATTCTGTAGCCTGTACTCTTAAACTCAAGTCAAATGCTAAGATTGTACATACATTTTAGGTGTGTAGGAAAATATAAAAAGGTTGCAGGACCAAGATTGATTAATCATTATTTTTTTAAAGAAGGCATAGCAGTGACTTACTTGCACATAACCATTTCAAGTTTTTTCTTAAATGTTAGTGGTTTTTCTATTAACTATCTTTGAGCATTTTAAAACTAAAATTATTTTTTCTGTGAAAGGTATCTTAGGCAAGTACTTTTCTTATTAGGGAAGAAGTTTAGACTTAAATTTAGGCTGTGTTCTGTTCTTCTAAAAGTGTTGTTTCTTATCAAGAGAAAACGTATCTTGGTTCTTCTGTGTCTTAATGCAAGCTACTACCAGTATTACATTACTGTAAAAATACTTTTATTTAGAACCCTATTTCAACTTTTTAACTTGTTTCTGAATTAAAGATGTTAAATTTTTCAATAAATATGTTTAAGTTCTTATTGTATATACTGGTGTTTCAGATTTTTAAAGATAGGCTGTGTTTTAAATTCTCCAATCACAAAATTTTTACAATGGATTTCACATACTGGATTTTTTAAAAAGGATAAGTACAGTTGACTAACTGTAGAAAACTATAAAATTGATTTATAAAGCATATATTTACACAGAGAAAAACAATATATTAAGGAAACTCTTTGTCTTGATAGTCATAGTATTACTTTCATTTTTATTATAAGGAAAATCTGTGGACAGAGCAATTTTCATTCACTGAACTTTCAGTAAATCTTATAAAATCTGAGGTTGCAGAGTAAGTTTTAGGTGAACATAATTACCCTTAAATCATTAAGGGTAATTTTAATAATTTTAGTAGTACTTTATGATCTACAAAGTGTTTGTATATTTTTGAGATTTTTACAGCTGTTACAGAGCTCTTCAGGTTTCTTACTGGCTGATGAAATGATTATTTTTATGCTGATAAATAGTTTGAAATTATCATTGTTTGTATTCTAACACACGTTGTAATAATACCTTAATATAGGATAGTTTGCTAATGTTTGCAAATATCATATATTATAGCCTTAAGTAAGCACTGATTACCCAGAACAAAACCAGGCAAATAAATGAAGCAGTGTTTCTTTTCTAACCATCATTGAATTAGTCTATTGTTTCCAAACAACAGCCTCCATAAAACTACAGTTGGCGGCTTTCTGTATATATTGTATGACTTTAGCCAAGTCTTAGTTTGGCCAGGGACCCTGAGTTACCAGCAAATAAACTAGTACATTGGGGCAGCAGCTTGATCGTATACTGACTTTGACTTTAGATATAAAAATAATAAATAGCTCTAATAATTCATTTAGTTTTTAGTGTAAAAAAATATAAATGGTAATTTGATTTTTTAAATTGTCATATAAAATTGCTTTATTTAAAACTACTGTTTTATTTAAAAACTACTCTGGGCAGTTATTTTAGATATGTCAACATACCATAACATCAGGTTAGCATATTAAATTGTAAAATTATGAACAGCATGGTTGAACACAAACACATTGTCTTTTTAAAGGTTAAGTTCTTTGGTCATAAAATAAGACAAACCTTATTGATGCCCAAATTTGTCTTAAGTAAGTTAAACTAGCTATTCTAAGTTAATGTGCTTTTTTAAATACAAAAAATTCAATAAGGTTAACATATATATATAACCTTGATGAAGGCACATTTCTGTAAGATTTTCTTTTCAACATTGTTTTTCCTCAGCATTAAAAGTAAAACTGCTGAAAAGAAATAAGAAAGTTTTAGGTGATGTCAGACTTTTCTACTGAGATAATGCTGACTCTTCAGTGCCCCAATGTTGACCTTACTGAAGACTAGGGTTATTAGAGAGAATGATACTTCATAGACTAATTTAGGTAGATTTAGATGTTTTAGTCATATCTGGGTCTAATTTTATAAAAGTGATGAAATTGAAGACTTGTCTAAACACATTGATGAACCAAATTCTGTCCCATCTTTATTTTTCTTATTAAAAGTATCAAGTTGAATGTTTTCTGAGAAAGGGAAGAAGCATAAAGAAAAAAACAGTTTGCTTTGGATTATCATTTCCCCTCCTTTTAATGAATGCTTTTACTGCTTAGGTTTTCCTTTTCCTTTCCTTCGAAAGATTCTTGGGTATTTCCGTGACTTTTGTTTAGTATTTCTGGTATGATTTAGTAAATCATAGGAACTGATTTCTGAGTATGATTTGGTTTTAGATATATATTTATTCATTGTGCTTTATGATAAAATGTTTTTCTTTTTAAAAGAATTTATGCTTTGTTGTGGCTGTAGGATTGACTTAAATTTTAAGAACACAGTGTATTCAGGTGTGTTGGTTTAGTGTGGAATGATTAATATAGAAATGTGTGAGAAGCACTCAGATTTTATTGAAATTTTTGTGATATTTGACTGTTCCCTATATATTTTCATAACTAATAACAATTTGTATTTGTAATGTGGTTTGTGTATGTCCATTTGTGTTACAAATACTTTAATCTGGCTACTTTCAATATAATATTGAATGTTTATGAGTTTCAGACCCAACGTGAAATATACCTTTGAAGGTTTAAATTTAGATTAAATATTGAATGCAAATTGTATTAGTAGTAAAATTAATATGTGAAAAGAGATCACTTTGGAGGCCTTTTGTAGTTTTTAGTGGAGAGATTGGCTCAAAATGGATTATTTTATAATGAGTGCTTAATGTGAAAGACAAAGTATCTGCATTAAGTAGTTGTGTAAATCTTAATTCACCCTGGCCAGCAGGTGATTCAAATAGCATAGTTATGAAATAGCATAGTTAGGAAATCTTCATTTACATTATGTTTAGAATAGGTTTGAGGCAGTTCTTAAAACATTTTTCTGACTTTAATGAGTATATCTACCTTAAAATTGGTAATGTGTTTATATTGTGTCCTGGGTAAGCAAATAGGCAGAATAAGTTTGTGTTGAATAGGCCTTATGGGATAACCCTTATGACATCATCCTTGTAATAATGCTTTCATCAAAAATGATGATGTAGTATTTATAGGTATTTGCTAAGTTAATGGGCACTTGCTTTCATATTTCCAAGTCAAATACAATGTGTATATATATTGTTGGGTAAAGTTTTCAAGAAATATTTTGTTGAGTTAAACTGTAACTGGGAAAAAAAAAAAAAACTATTGACCTTATTGAACAAAAGGCTTAAAAGCCCATGCATTTCTTATTTCTGTAGCTTTAGAGAACCAGTCACTTTTGTTTTCTTATGGAATATTCTACCTAGGTGTTATATTTTTCAAGTAAATAAAACTGTTCTTAAGGAGAGTTTTGAGTTTAATAAAGGTCATGAAAGCCAGGGAGGAGTCTCATACCTGTAATCCCAGCATTAGGAGACTGAAGCTACATTTATGAGAGTTTAAGGCCATGTTGGAGTACAAAACATGACCCCAACTCAAAAAAAAAAATAAAAAGGCCAGTAAGTGTTCTTTTTCCTTTTGAACTGTATGTAGTCATTTCTTCTATCCAAAACTAGATTAGGCTGTGATTTGCAGTAGTGATTTTTTTATTTTTACATATTTAAAAAAATTTGTAACATTTCAAAATTGTACACAGTGGTTTCAAACTCCAGTGGGTAAGGGGCAAAGCGAATGGTGAAGACACGTTTAAAAATACCTAGAACAGTTCAGAAAAACAAAATTTGGATCACCTGTTAGGAATTGAGGGATTTAAAAGAAATTTGGAACTGTGCTTATAAAGAGAGGGCACTAATCGGAGATTACAATTGTTTCTTTAAGGTAGAAATCTAAATAAAGCTGACTGTAATAATATGAAACTGTTATGTTCTTGTCTCTTGCAGTGTTTTATTACTAAAGGAGGAGGGAGTGAGAATTTAATTCCTTTTAGCTTGTTTCTGCTAAAATCTAGTCCATATTTTTCCTGCTTTTATTTTGGCTGCTATTTAATAAATGAAAATCCAGTAACTTGAATGTAATTGAAATAGTGATGACTTATTTGATACAAACATTTCATATTTCATAGTGTGCTTTTACAAATACTGTTAATTGACTAGGAAGTGTGCAGTACTTTGGGAATATATTTCCATGTATTATGTATTTTTCTGGTAAAATATTGAGAATATTGAGGGTAAACAGGCAGAAAAAATGACGAAGTTCTGCAAGTGCTAGATACTCATTTAAACTATATTGCCATGCAGTCCTTAAAGCCAATTCTTTGAGTCACAGTATGTCATCTCTTAATTTTTATCTCTGACCAGTTTAAATATTAATAGCCTGTCTTGATAGGACTGCATACTTAAGCATACTTGTTCATAGTAACTCAACTATTGACTGACTGCCTTTTATTTTTTATTTTTAACAAGTTTCAACCATATTAAAGTGTGTTATAGTTCAGCAAGCTTAGAGCAAGTACCTCTTACTTTAGAATTTTTTTTTTCCATTCTCATTATAGGATACCAAATACCTACAAAAAGGTAGACAAAAATTTTTAATAATATGATTAGAATTGTTCACATGCTGTTTCACCTTAAATTTTTATTTTTGTAACTAATAATTTGAAAGCTAAATTTGTATAATGTTTAAGATTTTTTGCAGTAAGTGTTAACTTTTGTTTTTATATTAAAAGCCTTTATTCTAGTTAATTTCATAATTTTTCATAATATTTAGCCTGGGCTATTATGAAAGTATATTCGATAGCCAAATTTTGAAAGCCGTTGTGAAATGACATTCAATTTGGTACGTGATTTATTATTTCATGCTAGTCAGGGCAGTGCTATGAGCTATGACCTTATGATTGTCACATGTTGAACACTAAAGCTCTACTAGCTTGTTATGTACAGTTGTATGTTGTTTTTAATTTTTTGTTTTGTAATTATTAGGGATAAGAGTTATGAATTTTAAGATGCAGGATTTGGTCCTCCCCCGACCCTTGCGAACAATTTGATTTAGATATTCAGTTATTACTGAAATAATGCAGTAGAACAACAATGAACTAAAAATTAAAAGACCTGGGTTCTAAGGCTGAGCTGAGCCAGTCCCTGACTTTTAGATAAAGGTGTTTTGGGGTCAAAAATACTTTTTTTTAATGACTGTTGAATTATTTTCAAAACATGTACATGTGTTTATCTAACATTTTATAGTCTTATTAACTTATTTGGTGAGAAAGTAGTTGGGGTATACTAAAGTTGGTTTTCTGACATTTTCTGCATACATTATTGAATACAAAATAAAAATGAACTCAGAATTGGAATTTTATAAAAATCTGAAGTAATATGGTTAGTGGCATATAAAAATCAAATGTAAATATTGCTGTTTTTAGCACCTGAGATGTGGGGCTGTTGGGTTCTCAGTGACTGTTTCATGTATTACTGTTTTTTAGATAAGGGTTTAAAGTGACTTGAGAGCTCATCTTTTCTCACCTCTACATCTTTTCAGATGCAAAAGTAGACCCATAGAAAAGACTTGGGGAAAAAATACAAAATTAATTAGTGGTATAGCCAAATTGCATAACTCAATTCTCAGTATGCAAACTCCCCAGCAGGCTTTTTAGGTACGTTCTAGAAATCTGAAAACAAAGTTGATTTTAGTAATATTGAGTAGCCAAGGTGTTTTACAAAGATACTTTGCCTAGTTTAGATTTTAAATGTACAGTGTCTGTATTTCCTATACATTTGTTAATCTTTTCCTCCGTTGAGATTGAACATTTTGTGGCAGCACTATGCTAAGCACTTTTCCAGTGTTCATCTCCCTTCACTCTCTTAACTCCGCAGCATATAGATACAGTCAAGCCTTTGATCTGCAGGTATCTGCGCGGTCCATTGTTTTCTGCCACAGTTGCAGCTTCCCTAAAATTAAAATAGTGAGAGCACCCAACATTTTTCCCTGATAGAATTTGTGAATGGTGTTTATTTTGAATACTAAAAAGGATTTTTAAAATGCAAGGTGACTAGTTAAAGCTCTGTAAAGTCTCATTCACATCAAACCAACATGGTCTGTGCTGGCTGAGTAGTTCCACTGTCAGTGTCTTCAGTATAGGTATTTCCCATCCTGAAGCACTAGGATTTTTTTTTTTTAAGTTTAATTATGTGAAGTCCCCAAAGGGTTATTGGTCCATTTCATGAGGTCTCAAAGGTTGAAAAAATTTCAGTGAGACAAGTTTGGTAAATTAAACTAAATGTCTTTTATATATAAAAATATATAAATCTAAATATATATGTACACACAAATATATATAAAAGAACAAGTATGGAAACAAGTTAAACAAGTAAAAAAACAAGTTAAAACAGCAGCTTAAATTAATAAACATCCCAATGTACAACTTAAGTTTGTAGACAGAAACTTTAAAATTTTTAAGTAGAATATTATGTGAAATTTGTTGTCTGGAATACAGCTGGGTTTATTAACAGACGAACTAGGACTACAAAGAAGATTGCTTTTTTATTTTTAAAAAAAAACATAAAAAGAATTTTGTATCTCTAAGCTTGTACATTGAGAGGCAGTGTGTTTTTCTCTTAAAAGCTACCCTCATCGACACTTTCTAACCTAGGAAAATTCAACTCACTGTAATATAGAAATATATAAATGTTCTTTATCAAAAAATATATTTATTCCATAACTTCACCTTATTTCTGAAACGAATCACCTTATTTCTGAAATGAATCAAATATTTCCAAAAATTTAGAAATTTAGTATTCTCTCAAATGATACTGTTTTTGTTGCAAGAATTTTAAAGAATCCATGTAGGTATTGCTGTGAGTGTTTAATCCTGTTTTAAATATGCCTGGAATACCACCAACAGTGACTATTCTAAAATGGAAGATGCTCAGTGGTTAAATTTGATTTGTGTTTTCTTTGTTAAAAAATGTGTAAACAGCTTATGCGCCTTTTTCTGGACACGGTGCAGAAGAAATAGCAACTTTTTACTTCCTAAGCCTGCTCCCCCCCCCCCCATTATGTTCAAGAAAGGAGAGTTTACCTTTGGCTGGGACTTAAGGGGAATTTGGTGATGGTAGATAGGAAATGAGTATGTGGATTTCTATAACATTCTTTAACGCAATTTAAAATCTCATTTCAGTTCTTTTTGTGTATCAGGAAATTAACTGTTTGACTCTCTTTATGGCAGTAATAATTCCTATACACTGAAATTTACAACCATAAAATAGTTCTGTTTCTTTTTTCTTGTAGCACTGGGGAATGAACCCAAGGCCTTTGCACAGGGCTACATCTCTGACCCTTTTTAAATTCTGGTTTTGGTTTTGGAGTTTGTTTGAGATAAAATTTTGTTAAGTAGCTACATTGCCTAGACTAAGCTCAAACTTGTGAACTCCTGTCTTTGCCTTTTGGTAATGGGAATTATAGATATGTGCTATAATATTGACTCATAATAAACTTTAACAAAGAGTTGTAACTATAATATAAAATTCATGTATTTTCTTTTAACCCTGATAGGCTGAAAAGAAACTTTAGGTTTTACTGGTAGTACCTCAAAAAAATTAAGAATTTCAATTGTTAGTACTATTTTCTAACTTATTTTTCTGTACATTATTCACAAAGGCTAGAATTAGAGTAGATCCTAGCCATCAAAATCATGAAGATATATGCAGTGCTTTTGAAAATAGTATACACTTTTAATAAGTATTAGTACTGAAATTTTTTGAGAACTTCTTTGAAAATATCCTGTTTAAAAACTTAAGTTTTTTGTGTTTCTACTAAAAGCAGCTTTCTCAAATAGTTATTCATTCTCCTCCCTAAAGACGACTTAGGTATCTGGGGATACAGCTTAGTGGCATATGTACCTGCCTAGCAACCACAAAGTCCTGAGTTCAATTCCCAGGACAAAAAAGAAAAGGAAAAAAAAATTCCACCATAATCTGGGCTGGCAATTTAGCTCAGTGGCATAAATTTCTGCCTGGCAAGCATTAAACTGAGTTCAATCCCCGGTACAAAAAAAACCAACCAACCTTGAGATTCTAAAGATGACTTAGAAATTTCAGTAGCCAAAAAAAAAAAAAAAGACAATAAAAAGCTATCACAGAATGGTAGATGTGCTTTACTGCTAACTTTAGTTTTACATTTTATACTGTCTTATTAGCCTTGACTCTTAGTTTTGTTCTGTTAGGAGAACTGGCAGATTTTTCTGCTAGGTGGCAAACGCTTACTATTAAACACCTTGTGAAGTTGGTCTTAGTATCTATGGATATTAAATTTTTAACCTAAGAAATATTTTTAAAGGAAAGATAAGACAAATGAAATCATTTCTAATTCAATACATTAATGATGAATGATAAATGTTACTTAACAGAGCTATACAATGTTTTTGCAGTACCACAGACACCTTTAAAAGAGAAAAATTAAGGAAATCAGAAGTTAGACCACCTATAATGAATGAAAATTCTAAATTTCTGTTCCTATAACTGGCTAAATTTGATTTTAGTATGCCTAAATGCTTCTGTATGGACTCAGGAAAATGCAGAATATAAGTAGCCTAGCTATGTTATTATGTTAGTAAGTGGAAGAAGGAAAAAGACACATTCTAGGAAAAGAATCCTTAAAATGGCTGCAGTGGGAAGTTAATTAGATGATCTCAAAGGTCCTTCCAGTTGTACTTAAGCAGCAAACATACTGAGCTAGGAACTGGGTATTCTGACATGAAAAAATAAAATTCCCCAGTCTCACAGAGAACAATTTGGTGATCATCCTACCTGCTCCCCCACCCTGCATTTGCTTCTTGAATGTGCACTTGAAGGATCTCAAGCTCCTTCCTGGAAAAGTGTGGGGATGAATGGGAAATGAGAATTGGTTCAGTCATTTGGAATAAGAAAGGGAACTACAAGGAGTCTTGGACAACAAAGAAAAGACACACAGTTGAAAGTAATATCCACACACTATTCTCCTAAGCGCTGTATAGTACAGAAGAAGTACCAAATTTTCAACATCTTCTCATGTTGTGAACGCTAGGTGTATGGGATTCTTTTGCCTACTTAAAGACTATGTCTGTTTCCTAGGAGAACTGCGGTTCTCTTTTTAGGTCCCCCAGTGTGTTAGCCAAGGCTAAGGTAGTTTGCCTAGAATGCTTTTCCCAGATAGCCATGTCATTCACTCACCCACTATTTCCATCTCTACTTAAATGCGAAGTCCCTGACTGCTTTATATGAAATGGTAACATCTTTCACACAGTATTCCTCTATTCTTGACATATATCTAATTGTTTGTTATGTCTTCTCTGCTTCCCCACTTATAATGTAAACTCCTCGAGAGTGGTGATATCATCTGCCTTACTTGCTCCTGTTTCCCAGCATCTAGAAGAATGTGTAGCATATAGTAGAACCTCAATAAATGTATGTTGACTAATGAATAAACAAAACAACAAATCAATACATATAGGAATGGGCTATACCTCTAATCTTCACAGAGAAAGGAAAATGTCAGAGGATAGTATTGGTGAGGTGTGATAGCCTGTGTTATCTTCCCCAATAGGAAATCAGTCTTATAACTGACAGTAGCTAATGTATTTGGACAGAAAGTATACATAAAATATATTTTGTTATCAGACTCTAAATTTGCTCTAAGACTTTGAAATAGATAGCTTTTCACAGTTGATTACAAGAACTCTGGTACATTTACTTTTTGAACAAAATAAGGTAGCCAAAACTTGGAATGGTGAATTTGACAGGATTTTGTTTGGGTGCTTTTTAAAAATATTGCTCAAGATTGTAACTCACAGTAATTATTTATAATAAAACCTTTATAGGCTTTGTTTTCCATTTATATAAGAATTGAGATATTCTAGCAGATAAAGCTAAGGTATACATTTATATTGCATTACCTAGAAAATCAGGAAGAGATTAATTTGCCTGTTTAGGGGTCTGGGGATTTAGCTCAGCAGCATAAGCACCTGCCTTGCAAGCAGGCGGTTGTGAGGTCAATTCCCGGTACTGATAAAAAAAATTTTTTTGAAAAAATAATTTGCCCGCTTAGTGTGCATATTATATACTCAAGGAGAAAGGTGTTATATTTTTCCATGGATTTCTAAATTACTTTTCTTAATTTTATGTATGTTTTAGATTTGACTTTGTCTATAGTCCATATACCCAGAAATAAGTTTATCTCTTCTAAGAGTTGTTGGTGAGTATTTAAATTTAATGTGGCAAATACAGTCACAGAAAAGATAAAATGTAAGAAAGTAGGCATTAGCTGCAGCAAAATGGATGAAGTAATTTAAGAATGAACTTCTCTGGTGTTCAAGAAAAAAAACAAGAGGACCAGGGACAGGGGTCTGGAAAGCACCCAAAGAGAGCAACCACAAAAGACACTGAATGAATAGCTGGAGAAGTAGGAGACAGATGGGGCCAAAAGAGAGTAGTTTATGCTGTCACGTCAACTTGGGTAGTACAAATAAACAGAACACCATAAATATCCGAGTTATTGTTGTTGAAGCCAATCTTTAAAACATGTAAACATTCTCAAAAGTCAGAGAAATTAATGAAATTCTAATACAACTTTATGATTTTTAAAAAACCTAAATTTAAAATTCAGGTTTAAAATATTGAAATAGATAAGAAATCCACATCCAAGACCACAAATACTCTGACACTGCATCAGGAGTAAGGGACAAAGACTAGCAGTCAGGAGGGAATTAAGTTTCTCTTCCTTGAGAAGCCAGCACAACAGGAAGAAACCGGGCCACACCCTGCCTCAAACTTTCATTGTTTTTATCAGTAGTCTCCTAATTGTTTTCTTAGTTTTTATCTCTCATAGTCAATTTGCAGAGTCCTAGAATAGAATTTCCAATGCTATTTCCCTAATCAAAAAAGACCCTGGTTCCGTTGTTCACAGCATGGCGAATCTCCATTTTCTTTCTGCACAGCGCGTGTGCCGATGATACGTGCAGGTAGCCACATGAATTCTCAATAGCCCTAGGAATGTTCGGATTATGCGTAATTTCATGCAACCCTCCCTTGGTCTTATCCATGAAAGCATACATGACTGCAGATGAACATTATATGAATAGTCAGTCTATAAATTGAATCTTTTAAAATTCATTATTTTTACAAATTCCTCCTCACAGTTTATAAAAACGACATGTTCATTCCCTATAGTAAAATTGTATCAGGTTAGTAAGCTTATTCCTATTGCTTCTCCATTTCTCTTTTTTCTTCTCTAAATCCTCTAGTCGATACACATGAGATATTCTAGCTTGTCTGCTTTTAAATCAAAATGGGGTCATCTTATACTCACTCCGCTATAGCTGGCTTTTCTTACCTAACAAATACACCCTGAGTATCCTTTCAGAGCAACAGAAATGGATCCTGTTTTTTAATAGTTGTACAGTATAGAAAGAAATACAGGTCATTTGATGATTTTTTGCCACTGGAGAGATAACTGCAATTGATACCCTTTCTATACGTCCTTAAAATTTTATTTTTAGGCATAAATTCCCAAAAAGTAGGATTGCTGAATCAAGGGTATGTATATTTAAATTTTACTTGATATTTCCAGTTTTTCATAAGGGTTTTAACAGATCACAGCCTCACCAGGCAGAGCTTAATACTTTATAATAAAAACATGTAAGTTGTTATTCATGAATTTCTTGATCACAGCATGTCGTTGTGCCATGTGACATAGCTGCGAACTCTTGCAGTCTGAAATCCAGGCTCCACCTCTCCATAAGACTGGCCATGTAGACCAGTTGAATGTCAAGATATATACATTTTCCTTTATGTTATCCAACTACAGCATCCTTTCTCTCATTTGATGGTATCCAGAGGCGAATGCTTGACTATATAGTTATTTATTCCTGACTCAGTGATTAGCATATATTAGGTACCTAATAGATGTCTACTGAAGTTAATGTATTTATGTATTTAAAGAATACATAGATATTTTAAGTATCATAAGTATTTAATATATAAATATTTTATATATAAACATTGTGAATACATGAAATGTACTCAAGGGAGTTTTTTTCTTTATGTATATTACTGGGGATTGAAATTGGGCCCTTTGCCCTGAGCCCATTTTATTTTTGTTTTGAGACAGAGCCTCACTAAATTGCCTAGGTTGGATTGTTAACTTGTGATCTTTCTACCTGAGCCTCTCAAGTATCTGGGACTACAGGCAGGAGCTACCATATCCAGCTTTGTTCTCTTTGTATATTTCTAGTTTACCTTTTAAAGTAGACTCAGTCTCCTTAAGGATCATAATATGTAGCACTTAGAGCAGTCAGTTTAGCTTGGCTGTTTGAACAGAGAGTCACAGAGAGGAGAAAGCAAATAGCATGGCTTTGTCTTTAACACGTATGTTTTACTCCTTTTAGGGAAAACTGAAACTGTAAGTATCCAGAAACAACAGTAAGAATAGCACTTGTAATGAGTAGTTATTGTATATATGGCCCATTCCAGCATCAAAGGATTCAGCAGTACAAAACCAGTGTTGTCTCTGCCTTTGTGGAGCTTATGGTCCATGGGTATTATATTTAGAACATCCATATTTTAAAAAACGGTATCCAGTTTCAGTTTCTCCTGCAGAGGCTATGGACTATTTATCTGTTCAACATTTACCTAGTGCATACTCTGCCAGGAACTACAGAGAAAGTCCAAGGGCATCAGACCTTTGCTGGGAGGTGACAAACTGATCAAAGGTGAGTGCTTGTGGGCAGGAGGCTTATTTCTCAAACTAGTCTCACTGTTTTTGTATATGCATGCAGAAGGAAAAGAGCAGATACAGTGATTAATGTTATATGTCCCAGGGATATTCCTTTCTAGGGGAAGGTCAATGCTTACTAGCATAATCTGTAATAAACCATTAGGGAGTAAGCACCTATCATTGCCACAGCATCACAGAATTCCAGTTGAAGCTATTCTTGATATCTAATCCTAACTTCCTATATGAGGGAAGTAAGGCATAGTACAATTAGTCTTAGATTGTGAATAAGAATTAGGTCTCTGCATCAGATTTCCTAAATATAAATCTGACTCTTTAACATCTGTGTGAGCATGACCAAACTTAGAATCCTATGAACTTTCAAATTCTTCACCATTTAAAAGGGCACAGTTAGATGTGCCAGTACACCATGCAGTGTACTTACAAAAAACTCCTGAAATGTTACCTGTTAAGTGTCTTGGTTTTAGATTAGATGGCTCCTTAAAGTTTCCTGCTTGAGAATTCTGTTGTGCTCCATATCAACCTATTCATAAGTCTTTTTCGTTAATTGATAGTTTCAAACTGGCTTTATTATGATTTTAACTCTGAATCTAAGTAATTATAGTTAGGTAACTAAAATTTTATAGTAACTATAACCATTAGATTTTAGTTTTGGCTCTAATTTTGAAGAGGAACTAAAACTGCATATGTGATAAATGTTTTGTTAAAACAAATGCTTCCTGTTTGTCTCATTTCATTATATGCCTCCATATACAACATCACATAAGTTTCTCTATTCAGTCACTGATGAGCAACTTGAACTTCTTAGGTTTGAGATAAAATAAGTTATAATAACTGAAGATGAGCCAGGTTTGGTGGCACACACCTGTAATCTTAGCACTTGTGAGGCTGAGGCAGGAGGATCACTGAGAGTTCGAGGCTAGCCTGGGCCACAAAGTGACCTTAAAGCCAGCCCCTATATAGTAAAGCCCTGTCTCAAAAATACAAAAATATATATATATGTCACTGAGACCACTGAGGAAGAACAAACATTTCCAGTCTTGACAAAATCTTGGGGTATTTGAAATAAGTTCATTGCTTCTGCTATGTCCCTTTTAAAGTCTTATTTAATATTAAGGTATTAACCCTCATCAAAGGTTTTTTTTTTTGTTTCATTTTGTTTTGTAATTCCAGATACTCAGAGCCTTTGGGAGGAGGATCACACATTTGAGGCCAGGCTGGAGTATGGGAGGCCCTGAGTTTAGTTCCCAGTACTACCAAACTTTAAAACAAAAAAAAGTTGGGGAGGAGATCATTCTCTGCAATTCAGAATGAATTAAATCTCTAAATTAAGAAGACTCTTTCTTCTTTTTATTAGTATATGTTTGCAATACGTAATAATTTGCATTCACTTTAGGAAATTGGTACATATATCTTGATCATTTTTATTCCTTTAATCAAAACTCCCACCTCCACCCCCCTCTCTACTTATTACATAGTTCTCCTCTCTTTAGAGTCACCTGTTTTTTCTACCATCTTTCATTTTGTTCTTTGTTTATACTTTGGATCTCAGAGAAACATTCAATATTTACTTTCTGTATTTGATTTATTTCAGTTAGCATTATGGACTCAAGGTACATCCATATACAGTTGAATCAAATTTATTCTTTGTGGCTGAGCAGTACTCCATTGTATATCTATACCACATTTTCTTTCTTCATTGGTCAATGGACAGGAATTGGTTTGGCAGTCATCAGTTCCTTCATATGTTCTTTCTCATAGAAGTATCCTATTTCTCCACCAATTTTGAAAAGATAGTTTTACAGGGTACATCAACCTGGGCTAGAAGTTGTTTTCTTTCAGGACTTGAAATACTTCACTCCAAACTCTTCTTGACCTGATGATTTGTGTTAAGAAGTCTGTCTTGATTCTGATGAGTTTGGGTTTTCCTTTATAGGTGATCTGTTTCTTATGTCTTACAGCCTTTAATATTCTGTTCATATGCTGAATTTCTGGGATCTTGACTGTTACATGTCTAGATGTAGATTTATTTTGCTTATGGTAGTAAACATGGCTAGTTCTTTATGTCAGGTCTTTTTCCCATGCTTGGAAACCTCTGCTATTACTTCTTCAAACAGTCTCTTTATGTCATTTGTGTTAATTCTTGCTTTTTCGCTGATACCTATTACTCCTAAATTATTTTTCTTCGTGTCATCATACAGCCCTTGAATTGTTATTTCCTGGCTCATTATTTTTAAGAGATCTTTCCTTTCATAATCGCTAGCTACCAGCCTGCCTTCAAGGTTTGAAAGTCTATCTCCAGTTTCTTTCAAGCAGTTTTGCCAGCTTTCAGTGGAGTTTTTAATTTCCTGGGTAGCCACTTGAGTGTATTTCACACATTCCAGTTCTTCTCTATATTGTTCTTTCAAGGTTTCCCTCATTCTCCTGTGCTCCTCTTTTTTTTTTTTTAATCTGTATCTTCTTTAGATATGCTCAGCAACCCTTTTGTTTGTCATTTCTTTACCTGAGAGATTATTTCTGATCTAATTTCTTTTGCAGCCTCATGAAGTAGATTGTTTACTTCAGTTACCATCATCTCAGAAATTTCAGGTGTGATTTCTACTTTCTTCTATGTTTGTGTCTACTGGACTTGTTCTCTATGGGTTACAGGCCAGAGATACTGCCTTTTGCTCCTTCATCTTGATATTTTCCTGGGTTTCTCCTGATCAGCAGGTTGTGAGGTCCCAGGCACTTCTGCCTTGGTTACCTGTCCATGGTGTAGGGGGGTGGGTGAGGAACCTGGGTTTTTCCTAACGGGGAAGCAGTAGAGTACGCGGGGTGGGCTTCTCCAAGGCATGGCTTGCGGTTCTTCCAGCCTGGGTGGGCTTTTTCTTCTCCCTCCACCCTGGCTGGCTACCCAGAGGTGAGTCCTGATAGCAGCCTGCATGTGTGCAAGGGCTGGGCTGGCTGCTTCTCCCTGCCTATCTTGGTTACTCAGAGGAGAGTCCTAGCGGCAGACTGCGTGCCGGCACGGGGGCTGGGCTGGCTGCCTCTAATCCTAGTTTTTAAAGGAATCTCCACACTGATTTCCATAGTACTTGCTCCAGTCTACACTCCAACAGTGGAGAAAGACTTCTTTTTCTTCACAGCCCCACCAGCACTTGTTATCAGTTGATTGCTTCCTGATAACCATTCTTTCTGAGATGACATGGAATCTCAGTGCTGTTTTAATTTGCAACTCATGAATGACCAATGATGTTACACATTTTTTCATGTATTTATTTTTCATTTATATTTCTTCATCTGAGAACCGTGTATTTATCTCAGATACCCAGTTTTGGACTGGATCTTTGAATTTGGAGGGTTGTGATTTTTCTCAGTTCTTTATATGTTGTAGCTTGAAGTCCTTTGTCTTAGGGGAAACTGGCTATAATTTTTTTCCCATTCTGTAGGTTGTGTTTTCACTCCGTTGGTGATTTCTTTTGTTGTGCAAAAGCTTTTAAATAAGGTAAGGTCCCATTCGTTGATTCATTGTAGTAGTTCTCTTGCAGTTTGGGTTTCATTTATTAAGTCTGCCTACGCTTATGTCTACTTATTTTCTCTTCCAATAAATTCAACATTTCTATATAATTATTTAGATCTGCCATCCATTTTGATTTAAATTAGTGCATGGTGAAAGACATGAGTCTAGTGTTTGTCTTTGGGATGTGGAAAGCAGTTTTTTCAGCACAGTTTATTAAAGAATATCTTTCTTTCTGTGAATATGTTTGGCTCCTTTGTCAAAGATAAGATGCCTGAGTTGAGTGTGTTTAGGGTTGCATCTTCTGTTCCACTGATCTTCAGGCCTGTAATATTTGGTTGTTTTTGTTTTTGTTTGTTTATTTTCTGCCAGCACCATGCTGATTTTTTCATACTAACTTTGTGGTGTAATTTCAAGTTTGGGAGTGTAAAGCCACCTGACTTGCCTTTGTTACCCAGAATTGCCTTTGCTATTTTAAGTCTCTTCTGGTTCCAAATGAATTTTTATAGTGTTTTCTCTAGGTCTGTGAGGTATGCTAATGGTATTTTGTTTGGGATTACATTAAATCTGTAAAGCAGTTTTAGGAGTATGGCCATTTTCACTGTTGTTTCTTCCTACCCAAAAGCAAAGGATATCTTTCCATTTTCTGATACTCTTCAATCTCCTTTTTTAGAGTACTGTAATTGTCATCATACAGACCTTTTATATCCCTTGATTGCTAAGTATTTCATTTTTTAGGTGCTACTGTAAAGGATATGCTTTTCCTAACTTCTCTCTCTGTGAATTTGTTGCTTGTGTACAGAAGTGTTAGTGATTTTGGAGTGCTTTGTATCCTGCTACTGTGGTGAATTTGGATATTAAGTCTACAAGTTTTTTGGTGGAGTCTTTGGGGTCTTCTATATAAAATATCATGTTATTGCATAATGATAAATTAACTTCTTCCTTTCCTATCTTTATTTCTTAGTCTCTCTCTGTCTCTGCCTCTTTCTGTCTGTCTGTCTCTCTCTCTCTTTCTCTCTCATCTTGTCTAATTGCTCTGGCTAATGTTTCCAGAACTGTATTGAATGGGAGTGGCACTAATGGACACTTTTGTCTTATTCCTGATTTTACAGTGAAAACTTTCAGTATTTGACCATTTAATATGATGTCAGCTGTTGGTTTGTCATACATAGCTTTTATTATACTGAGGTAAAGAGCATCTATTCCAATTTATTGTAGGGTTTTTAATCATGAATAGGTGTTGGACTTTGTCAAATGGTTTTTCTGCATCTATTGAAATAATCCTGTGATTTTTGTCTTTGGTTCTGTTAATATGGTGTATCACATTTATTGATTCGCGTATTTTGAACCATCTCTTGGAGGAATCCTCCTTGATCATGCTGTATAATATTCTTGATGATTTGCTGCATTCTCTTTGGCAGCATCTTCTGAAGAAGTTTTGCATCTATGTTCATTAGGGAGAATGTACTGTAGTTTTTTGGTTGCATTCTTCTCTGGTTTTAGAATCAGGGTAATACTTTCTTCCAGAAATGATTTTGGAAGTACTGGTTCACGTTCAATTTCTTTAAAGAGTTTCAGCATTAGTAGCATTAGTTCTTCTCTAAATTTCTTGTAGAATTTAACCCAGGGATCTGTCAAGACCTGGACTTTTCTTTGTTGGTAAATTTTTAATTAATTTTCAGTTTCATGGGTTCCAAGGTTATTTATAATGTTTATATTTTCTTAATTTAGTTTTGGCAGTTTGTATCTAGGAATCTTTCCATTTCTTTGAGTTTTCAGTCTTACTAGAATATTGATGACCTCCTGGATTTCTGCAGAATCCATTGTGATTTCCCCCTGTTAATTTTTGATTATTTGAATTTGTGTTTTTTCTTTCTTCTTTTTGATAAGGTTGGGTAATGGTTTATCAATTTTTTGTTTTAAAGAACCAACTTTTTGAATCATTGATTCTTGTATTTTCTTAGTCTGTTATATTAATTTCTGTTTTTTGTAATTTCTTTCCTCATACAAGCTTTGGGTTTGATTTGTTCTTTTTCTAGAAGTTTGAAGTTTAATATTAAGTTGTTTATTTGGGGTCATTCTGTTTTCCTAATGTGTGAGTTCATTGCTATAAATTTCCCTCATACGACTTTCATTACATTCCGTAAGTTTCTGTATGTTATATCAGCATCATTGTTTAATTGTATATAATGTTTAATTTTCTTAATATCTTCTGTGGCCCATTGGTTATTAAGAAGGGCATTGTTTAATTTCCATTGTTAATGTAGTTTTTTGTGATTTTACTTGTCATTGATTTCTAATTTTATTGAGCTGTGGTCGGATAGTATGAATGGGATGATTTCAGTTCCTCTACATTTACTTAAGCACATTTTATGGGGTACTATGTGGTCTGTTTTGGAGAATGTCCCATGTGCAGCTAAGAAAAATATGTGTTCTGATGTTTTGTGGTAGAATACTCAATAGATACCTACCAAGTGCAATTAATTCTAATATTTCTTCGTTGATTTTTTTTGTCCAATTGATCTATTAAGGTCTCCCACTACAACTGTGTGTTTAGTTGGTTTTTCATGTCTGTTAATACTTGTTTTATGTAGCTGAGGGAACCTGTGTCTTGCACATAAATATTTAGGGTTATTATCTCTTCTTGGCATTTTCCCTTAACAAATATGTAGTGACCTTGGCACTTTTGATCTATTTTGGCTTGAAGTTTGCATTGTCTTCAGATAGAATGGCTACCCCTGATTTTTTCCTGGGTTCCTGTGGCATGGGGAGTTGTTTTTCGTCCTTTGACTTTAGTCTATGAATGTGTTTTTTGTTTAATGTGTTTCTTGGATGCAGCATATTGTTGGGTCTTGCTTCTTCATCCTTCTGCCAGTCTGTTTATTTTCATTGGTGAGTTGAGACCATTTACTCTGATGGTTGTAACTGAAATGTATTGACTTTCTTTTTCATTTTGTTTTTCTTGTTATTTGTTCTTTTTCCTCTGTTTAATTGCTTGTCCTCCTTAAAGGCGTATTTCTATTGATGTTCATGTATTTTGGTCATTGTCTGTTTCTAATTTTTTTCAGAGCATTCTATAAAGCTGGTTTAGTAGCCCTCAGTTTCTTCAGTTTTTTTGTCATGGAATTATCTTATTTCTTAATCAGTTTGGAAGATAGTTTTGTGGGGTGCATCAATCTGAGTTGAAGATTGTTTTCCTTTAGGGCTTGAATTGCAAGCTCTTCTTGATTTGAGTGTTTAAGTTGAGAAGTGTGCTATGCTTCTGATGGGGTTTCCTTTATAGGTGATATTTTTTTTTCTCTAGCTGCTTTTAATATTTTGTTTGTAGAATTTCTGGAATCTTGATTATTGTATTTCTTGGCGTAGATTTATTTTGGTCATGACTATTTGGAGTTCTGTATGTTTCAAAACATTTGCATGTCAAATTCTTTATGTTTTGGAAATTTTATACTATTATTTCTGTGAAAAGATTTTTAATGGCTTTTGTTCTGTCTCCATCTTTCTCATCAATTCCAATCAAATTATATTGTTCTTCATTACTTCATTCTGTACTGTGGGATTTATTTTTCATGATCTCTTGCTATTTTTAAGTTATCTTTCTTTTCTTACTTACTAAGTTGTGTTCCTGTCTTCTGGATCTGATATTCTGTCCTTGCATTCATTCAATGTCCCATGTACGCATATTCTCAGTGGAGTTTTGAATCTGCATTTGTTTGGATCTGTTTTGTAGATTCCATTTCTGTGTTTGACATTAATTTTTTCCATTATTTTCCTGAGTTCCTCTGTTTATTCCTCTGTGTCTGCTTTAATGTCTTCCATTTTGATAGTCATTCCTTTTTCTTTTCTCTCTTTTTTTTACCATGGATTGAACTCATGACCTTGCACTTACCAGGCAAGTGCTTGAGCCACTGAGCTAAATCCCTGGCCCAATAGTCGTTTCTTTTTGTACCTTAGAGATTATTTTTTCTATGGCCTCTTATTTGTTTTTTTTTTTTTTTACTTTTATTGCTGTCATTTTAGAGAGTTCCATTTGTTGGATTCTGATTTTCTTTTTTTGTGTTCTGGACTTGTCTTGGGCTTTTGGGATTGAATTTTGTTTCTTCATCTTGTCATTTTATATTTTATATTTTGTTTTCTTTGTTGATGCTTATAGATTTTTTATGTAAGAGAGCCTTATCTCTGATGTTAAGGCTTTCCTTGGAGGTGTCTGTTCCTCCAGATGTCTTCTAGATATAAATGGTTCTTGTTCTTCAAGGCTATCCCCAGAACTTACTTTCCTGATATATTAAGACTGAGGAGTTACTGTCTATTTGACTTAGGGTCCATTCCTTTGGGACTGGACTATGAAGATGATTATGACCCTGTACAATCTCAGTGTTGTCATAAAGTGGGGGGGGGGGACTAGTTCTAGCATGTATGACATCCTGGTTAAAGCAGTTCAGTTAGCAATAACCATAGACTGAAGTACAGTCTGGCTACTGACCAACTGTGATAACTGTTATCCTGATATCTGCAACCATAGGAAAAAGAGTTACAGACATAATATAACTCATCTTGTATCAGGAACTTGCATGCATATGATTTTCCACTTAGAGTGGTTTTCTCTGTTGTGTGGTTGAGTAGGGGGCGTGTTCAAGAGGATAAGGGGTAGGATGGAGAGAGGAATGAGGTTAAATAGAGTAGGAGCAAGGTTGGAGGACACGGATAATCATCTAGGTTTGGGTAATTGTAGGACACAAAAGGGGGAAGTATTAGAGGAGAAGGCCTAGGAGTTTTGAAGAGGACCAGTAAGAGAAAAAACAATGTTTACTCACATGAAAGTATCCTATAGTCAAGTGAGATAGGTGACTAAAGAAGAGGACAAGTAGAATAAAACAGAAAGGTTAGAGATCTAAACTGAGCAAGGAAAGAAGGAAGAAAAGAAAAATAAAGGAAAAAAAGTAAACAAAAATATCCTCCCACACTGAAAAAACAGCACATACAAAAAGAAACACAAAAGACCAAAAAAAAAAAAAAAAAAAAAGAAAAGGAAAACAAGAAACAACAAAAACAAAACAAAATGCTGATCCAGCCTAATACCAAGAGGGAAACCAATCAGAGAAAAATGGAAGTATTTAAATTTTTCTAGTGTCTGCAGTTCTGTGAAAAGTCCAAGTTGAATCCCAGAAATGTGTACACAGGCCAAGATTGAAGGTGAATTTTTGCTAGGTTTGGGTTTGATCTTTGTCTCTGGATTTAGGGAATGGGGTTAGTTTTCCGTGGCTAGAGTTAGTATCAGTTTTCTGTGCCTGGAGTTCTTTACCAGTCACTTAGAAAAGAAAACAAATATAAGAAAGGAGAAGAGGATAGCCTTACCCGCTCACTTCTATTCCTCGTGTTTTGTCCCCAAGCACAACACTGGTTCTCTTAATTTACCACCTGTTGGCTTATATTGTTGTCTCTGTTACGTATAAGACACTTCCATACCTTTAGTTCCACCTGTCCATCATATGGTCCTTAGCCAGGGTCCTACTGTGTTGCTGGCATTCCCGCAGGTCTCCAGGCCCTTAGTCCCAGTAGTGGAGGGAGGGACAAATCTCAGATTTCTCTAGCCATACCTACTGTCCTGAGTCAGTGGAGGAAAGAGGGAGCCAAACTCAGACTCCTTTTGCTAGCTGCATTGTTGCAGGACAATGGAGGAAGAGTTTTATTGTTGATGATCTAATTTTTCTGAGTTCTTTATATGTGCATTCTCGATAATACCTCTGCCTGAGAAGTAGCTAGAAATTTTTTTCTCATTTTGTAGGCTGACCATTCACTATGTTGGTTGTTTCTCTTGCTGTGCAGAATCTTCTTGAGATAATCTTATTTCCTGATTTTTCATATTTCATCTTATGCAGTTGGGGTTATTATGTTCAAGAAGTCCTTGCCTATGCCTGTATCTTCAGGAGTTCACTGGACTATGGATGTGACTCAGTGGTAGAGCTCTTGCTTTGCAAATTCTTGACTGGATCAAGTCATATTGTCTTTGTTACGTTTTACTTGTTGCTGAGACAAAATACCTGAAGCGCAAGTTGGGAAAGGAAAGATATATTTCTTACAGTTTTTGGAGGTTTCAGTCCACACTCAGTTGGCTCCAAGGCAGGCAGGCATGGCTGGGCCGCAGTTCATGGCGGCTGCAAACCTCAAGCAGGAACCAGCAAAGAGCAAGACACACCTTCTTCCTGCCATAACCTCACATCCTGGCTCCCCCGCTATGTGGGTGGAGCACTGACACCATCAATCCAAGCACTAGACAATGAACCAATCACAAATGCACATCGCAAACTCATGAGGCCTGGAGGCCACAGACATAAACCATGACATATACGTTCAGCCTTATTTTTGCAAATACAAGTTAAGGATTTGTTAGGCATTTGTTTTAGCAGTAGTAGCAGCAAACGTCTTTTTCCTTTTATACCATCCTACAGATATACACACATGTAGGCTGAAGTTGGATTCATGTAATGCATACAGAGAACCAGATATCTCAGAATTTTGGATAATGAGAAATGTTAAATAGAGTTTTTAATACTTGTCTTAGGAGAAGCACCAGGTAAATATTCTCAATTGGAAACTGAGATTGAACCTTTTCTGACATTAGCTTATTTGCATCAACACAAGCAAATTGGGTTATTTTTTCTGCTGTAGCTGCCTTTATGCTTAATAACCACACTTTATTTTTTTTAAAGTTTTTTATTAGTGAAAACTAATGTTTTAGAGTAGTTAACCAATAGTATTTGGTATAAAAGCCCTTAGTTGATTCATTTTATTTATACTACATGGGCTTTTATGAATTTCAGCCTTTGCTTTTGAAATCAATATTTTGCCAATTTATTCTTTACAAAGACCATTTTCATCAATAACATTTTCATCCATAAATCAATGAAAATTTGAGCTTCTCCAAACATTTGGAATTCAAGAATATTTTCTCACAACATTCAATGGTATTTTCATGTCAATGCATTTTTGTAAAACCCCAAAAATGGAGTGGTAACAAAAAGTCTTAATTTGGGATGGGTAATTAATTTTAAAAAATTTTTTGAGAAGCAAGTAGGGTTAAGTACTACAGAAATGAAGGGTCATAAAATGCAGTAAAAAAATATTTCTCCTCCCTGTTACCTACTAATAATAGAATGTATCAAAGAATGTATCATTGAGAATCTTGCTATAATTCAGTGTTGCATAAGGGCCGAGAGGTAGAAAAGAATAACAATACTCTTTCCTGGGGGGGCATGGTACTGGGAATTAAACACAGGATTTTCACTGCCAGACGTCTTTATTTACTTACTTATTTTAAATTTTGAGACAAGGTCCTTGCTAGGTCGCCCCGGTTGTGATCTTTCTGCCTTAGCCACCCAGAATACTGTGATTATAGATGTGTTTCACCACACCTGGTGAGAGACTGTGTTCTAGGGAGCCAGGATACATATCTGTGATATAACTGACAAACAGTTAAATGAAGTAGGTACTGAAGAGCGTACTAGACAGAGAACAGTAAAGCTAATGTGGGAGAAGGGACGATGCATTGTTAGATGGTGTTCCCTATGCAAATGAACATGTCCTGTTTATCAGATCTTTTCATGGACACAAAGTTCCACAGATGTTTTCCTAAGGGTAGTCTGAAGCAAGATACAAAATCCACCATATTTGAATTATGATCCTTTTAGGGGCTGGGGATTTAGCTCAGCGGCATAAGCACCTGCCTTACAAGCAGGCAGTTGTTAGTTTGATCCCTGGTACCGATAAAAATAATAAATAAGTAAGAATTATGACCTTTTTTGGCACCTCCTGCCAAGTGAAAGATATGGTATCCTCCCTAAGCCTTCATTTTAATGGCAAATGGATTTATACACTGTGAAAGTTCACAGTTGAATGCTGAGGGCTGTTTCCAGATATATACCTCAAGGAAGAAATGCCACTGTAATGATGGAACTTCTGGATTAGTAGAAAGCTGGATACATTGAAGCAAAATACACCTCAAACCACAACTACCTCACACACTAGGAATCATACTGTGTCTTCCATAAAACAACAGCTACCTTGTGTTTTTCCCCCTCCTCCATCATTCATTCTTCATCTCCAGTCCCCCACTGCACCTTTTTCAAGCCCTAATCTGTATCTATTATAAGTCACAGATAGTGGATTAGTCAAGACCGTGTGATAAATTGAACTATGCACAGCTCTTCCTAGTACACCAAGAAAAATCGATTTTTTTCCTTGCCTCTTCAAATTTAGAAAGAGAAAGTTTAGAAATTGCCTTAAATATCAGAAACATTAACAGATTTATTTTATTTTTATTTGTACGTGTTGGCAGTACATAGTGATTACATTCATCATGGGAAGTTGGTACACGGAGATAGCGTCTTAATTCTTTTTGCATCCCTTTCTCCTCCCTCCTCTACCCTTTCTTCCAGCTCTTGGTCCCCTTCCAGTTTTCATTAATATCTGTTTGTTTCCTATTATCTTTTATTTGCTCTTTGCTTATAATTTGGATTTCTCATAGGAGAAAAACCATGCAATTTTAAGCGTGTGATTGTGTGATTTCACTTAACCATGTGGTCTTGAGGTGCATCCATTTTCCTACAAATGACTCAAATTTATCCTTCTTCATAGCACATAGTCCTCCGTTGTGTCTAATAGCACATTTTCTTTATCCTTTTATCTGTTGATGTGAGCTATTTCTAAGATTTAGCTATTGTGCTTCTGTAAACATGCAAAGTCACTGTAATATGACTTCAGGACTTTTGGGAAAATACTAGAAAGGGAATAGCTGGATCAAATAGAATTTCTCGACTTAATTTTCTGAGAAGTCTCTATACTAAATTCCATAGTGGTTGTACTAATTTAAATAGTATTCCCACCAATGATGTAGGTAGAGTTCTTTCTTCCCTACTGTCTTGCCAACATTTATTATTTGATTACTTGATGATATCCATTCTTTCTGGAGAAGATAAAATCTCAGTGTTGTTTTAATTTGCATTTTTTAATGGCCAGTGATGTTGAACATTCTTTCATGTATTTTTTTAGCCATCTATACCTCTTCTGAGAAGTATCTGTTCATTTCTATTGCCTACTTTTTTAATTCATATTTTATCGGCGTTCTGAATTTTTTTGAGTTCTTGATTCTAGATATTAGTCCTCTGAGGAGTAGCTCACAATTATTTTTTTTTTTTTTACCCATTTTCTAGATTGTGTTTTCACAGTGTTGGTTGTCACCTCTGCTGTATAACTTTTTAACTATAGCCCCATTTGTTGACTTTTTAATGTTATTTCTTAAGTAATTGGGATTCTGACCTATGCTTAGTCATTAAGAGTTTTTCCTATTTTTATCTCCCATCAGATTTTGTTTCTGTTTTAATATTTAGACCTTTGATCCATTTTTATTTTAATTTACTATATGGTGAAAGGTATAGGCCTTGATTCAAAGGCCTCAGAACCATTTGCTAAAGTAGTCTTTTCTTTCCTTTAAATCTGTGAGGAATGCTTTTGATATTATGATTGAGATTGTATTTAATCTATATATCAGTTTTAGAAGTGTAGCCCTTTTGACAATGTGGGTTTTCCTTATCAAAAACAGAGATATCTTTCCATTTTCTCATATCCTATTTGATCTCCCTTTTCAAAGTACTATAATCTTTCATAATAGTGTTCTTTCGTTTGTTAGATTAATTCCTAATTGTTTTTCTTGAAGCTGTTGTGAACAGTATTTTTTTCCTAATTTCTTTCTGTGGGTCCATTACTGGTACATAGAAATGCTATAATAAATGCTATTTATTTTCTGTAGCAGTTGTGTGTCATCTGTGAGACCTGCCGTACTACAAAGGATTTTGGAGAAACTGAGTTCAGATATAACTCTGACCTGTTGTTAGCCTATGGTCTGGCAAGCTGATAGAATAAATCTAGTGTTTGCTAGCACCTCAGCATCCTGCTACTGAGATGAGTATTTTTCATCACTCTGAGCTAGCCATCCTAAGTTATAAGATAGAGCCTGTAGAAAATAGGTAAAATGGGAAGGCCCAACATGCTTGGGGAAAGCAGCATCATATAGATACTAAATAAAACAGGACAGAGAATTCAAGTCTCAGGTCCTAAGTTTAGCTCTCTTTCTATCTCTGTCTTGACTCACTATTTTTAATCCCCTGGTTTCATTTACTCCTACATAAAACAATCCCAGATTAGTTTAAGGTTAAGGTGAAATGCTAACAATTTAGACTATTAGAAAGTCAAACAACACAAATAGTAAACATGCTAAAAAAGCAGTGGAAGCAGAAACTAACACTTTATATAATAGTGGCAGAATATATAGAACTTGAAGGTTGGAATAGATTAAATTTATTGAAGTATCTTAACCATTTTTCTGTTCTATCATAAGAACAAGTTGTGTTTTTTTAAATATTGTAACAGACACAGAAAAAGGATAACTTTCATGTGTTGTTTCAAGAATAGTAAGCAGACACCTTTTTGTACCATTCAACTTGAGGATTACATATTGTTACAAGTTTGGTGCTCACTTAATGCCCTTTCCTTGTGTGTTCCCTTCCTCCTTTCGGTATCATACTAATTAATTTTGTAGGTTTTATGTTATTTTACTTTATAATTTTACTACCTAAAACTTTATGATATTGTAGTTCTTTTGTGTTGGTTTGTGTTTGAGACTAGGTTTCACTGTTGTCCAGTGTGGCCTTGAACTGGTGCCCTGTATTCTATTGATACTCCTGCCTCAGCCTCCTGAATACCTAGTACTGCAAGCCTTATCTGTAGATAACACATTATTTAGTTTTAGGTGGTTTTTAACATCACTTATTAGATCATGTTAAATATAGTCTTTTACAGTCTGTTTTTTAGCATTATGTTTGTAAGATTCATCTGTAGAAACTAGATAAACAGTACTATTTAAATATTTTTTTAAAGCATAGAGCAAGGCAATTTTTTTTTGTTTTTTTTCAGTGAAGAGACTGTGATTAGAGCTTGGAATAAACATTGGTTCCAAACTTCATGAAAGAAATTTTTTTTTGTTGTTTTTGGTATTCTGGAGCTACTCTGCCTCACTAAATACAAATAGAATGTTAAATTATGCATGTATGATTTACAAATTAGGGTACTAATTGTGCTTATTGAACAGAATGATAATAAGCAGCTTTTAAGTGAGTTTATGGAGAAAACTTATACGTCAATTTTAGTCTACCTAATTTTTATACTCTAAAAGTTGCAACAAACTTTAAGGACTGCTGTGAGAGACTTAAGATAATGATCAGATGTGATAACACATAGGGAAGGAATTTTAAAATGTGCTGTTTAGTGTTAAATGAAGGCTGAGGATCAGTTCAACAATTTGAGTATAAGCAAACAATTATTTGGGAAGGAAAAAATAATGATTAGTATTGTACTTAACCACAGTGGCATCAATCATGTTAAAGTTATGGTCACACCCCAGTTACGGTCACACCAAATTCAATATTTATAAAGTGCTGTCCTTTGTGATCCCTTTTGAATGGTAACCCTAAAAGAAAGGTAAGAGAAGCGAAACAAGTGAACAACAGGCACTCTTCTGCTCTTCTGGTAGGTAACAGAGACTGGGTGTGACCTCCAGGCTCTTCTTGGTAAGCCCAGTGCTCTCCTTAATACTTTTCTGTCTCCTGAGCATCACAACTACAGTTTCTGTGGTGTGTAATGCCTGATAACAAGCAGATGTTAACTACTCAACACACTTTTATCCTAGGAGGCACTGAAAAGAGGAAAAGATGAATTCCTTCCCAGGAGCCCATAGTTTACTAGAGTTTACAGACTGGTATGAACCATGAAGAGGCCTAAATGATTTCTGGTTGAATGTTAAACTGTGTACTAAAAGTCCGCATTAGTTATAAGCCAAAAACAAAAGTGTATACCCATTAAAACTGTGGAAATTTAAAATTAAAGTGATTTTCAGAAATCTCAAGTTTTCTTTTAGGAAAAAGATTTTTTAATCCAACAGGTATGATATTTCTAATTTGTCTGGTAATCTAAGTTCCCATATAATGGAAAAAAACCAAACTTTTATTTTTAAAGACTAATGTATTAACTAAAATATTTATCCCTATTCTGGTCTTTGGTCAATTAAGGACTCATTTAAGTATCAAAAAACTCATAGAAAACTTCTGCTTCTGTGTTTTTATTTAAGAGTTTTCCATGCCTTATGCTGGACTTTTCACTTGGCTATGGGTGATACTCTGAATATTTAAAAGATGAATTTTAAAAGCTTTATTCTAAATTGATAGATTTCTAGTTATGGCCTTCACTCTCAAATACTAAGTTCTTTTTATTTATTTATTTATTTATTTATTTATTTTTAACTTTTTAACTTTTTATCGGTACGGGGGATCGAACTCACGACTGCCTGCTTGCAAGGCAAGTGCTTATGTCGCTGAGCTAAATTCCCAGCCCCCCAAATACTAAGTTCTAATCACATAGAAGTTGCTGATAATTTTTAATATAGATTTAACTTTACTTTCTTTAAAATTCAGGTTATTTCTCTGTCTTTCATTACTATTTTGTTGTATTCTTGAGTCAGTAAAAGCTTCTAAGTGGGAAATTTTGTTCTTCTTCATCTGTCACAAACCTACTTAAATATATAGGTGTTCAGTAAAAGCTTGATGCTAGCCAAGTAGAGCCTCAGGTAAATGCCATTCACTGCTAAGGTCTGGAAGGACCACTGTGGTAGGACCACTGTGGTGTGACCCCTGTGTTGTAACATACAGGTCTGCAGGCAGGGCTTTTAATATATTGGCTGCATGTCTTAACAATTTCTTTTCACAAAATACAGTTTGAAAAATTTAAGTTATCATTATGCCCCAGAAAAGTATTCTCAAAGTTAATTTATCCTCTCACTTTAAGTAGACTAAATAGTAGTGACATATTAGTTTTGAGATAGATGGTGGTAATGTGTTTTATTTCTCAGAATTAACATTTTTTTTAGGTCCTTAAAAGAAAAAGCCTTCAGGCTTGTGATATTTTACAGAGTTGGAAAGAGCCATATTCCATTTTAATCTGATCTTTTTGAATTTTTAACTTGGAAAATTAAATGCCATCAAAATGCATTTTTGGGCTAGGGATCTAGGTTAGTGCTAGAGTACATTCCTAACGTGCAAGCCCTGAGTTCAGTCACTAGTAATGCAAATGAAACTGAAATGCATTCTTTATTAAGAAAGTAATTATTTTAATATCTTTTCCAATTGTATTTTGATCGTCATAATCTGTTCAAATACTTGAAATATATATATATATATATATATATATATATATAAAACTATCCCTTTTTTTGATACAAAGCAGATTCAGTGTTTTAAGTAAGTTAGATTAGGTTAATGCAGCAGGGCTAGGATTTAAAACTATCAGATATGATTTTCAGACAATTTCTCCCGTTTAGAAGGTTGTTAATTCACTTTTTTTCTTTCTTTCTTTCTTTTTGAGACAGGGTCTCGCTATGCAGTTTAGGCAGGCCGTGAGCTCACTTTGTACCCCAGGCTGCTCTCAAACTTGTAACAATTCCCTTGCCACCGCCTCTTGAGTTAATTCATTTTCTTGACAGTCTGATTTGACTCAAACAGTTTTAATTTTGATATAGTTTCACTCATTTTTATATTTTGATTGATTGTGCTTTTGGTGTCATGTCTAAAAAGTTGCCTAATCAAAAGTCCTTCAGAATTTCACTTAAGTTTCCTTCTAAGATTATTGTTTATTGCATTTGAGTTTATTTAAAGGCAAGGATTTAACTTTATCCTTTTGCACTGGGATACCTGATTGTCCCAGTACCATTTGTTAAAAGATTATTCATTCCTTATTGCATGGGTTTGATGCCTTGACCCTAAATGTGTGAATTTATTTCTGGACCCTAAATTCTATTCTGCTGATCTGTGTATCTGATCTTCTATCAGTTCATGTATCTATATGGGAAATATTGTCATCATAACAATATTAAGTCTTCCAACTCAAATACATTAAATGTTTTTGTATTTCTGCAGATATTTAAGTACTTTTAACAAAGTTTCATAGTCTGGTTAAAATTTATTTCAAAATGTTCTCTTTTAGATACTATCATAATTTCTTTCATTTTCAAATTGTTTATTGCTACTGTATAGTAACACAGCTGATTTTTGAGTGTCAGTTTTATATCAGTCAGCCTGACAGAACTTGTTTATTTAATCAGAATGGGTTTGTTTGCATGTTTTTGTGTTTTTGGTTTTCTGGAGGGTCCTTTAGGGTCCTTTGGGATAATCTGGAAATACAGTTTTACCTCTTTCCAGACTGGACACTTTTTCCATTTCTTGCCTAACTACCCTAGTTAGAGCTCCCAATACAATTTTGAATAGTAGTGGATTAAACAGGTACCTGTGGATGAGCCTTGATCTTTGGGGTAAAGCTTTCATTTGTAATCATAAGGGATACTGGTCTGTAATTTAATTATGGTATCTTTGTCTTTGACATTAGAATAGTATTGACCTCATAGACAAAGTTAGGAAGTGTTTCTTCCATTGGTAAAAGAGTTTGAGGATTATTGGTGATTTGTCTTCAAATACTTGGTAACTTTGTTATATGGGCTAAGATATTCTCTATCCTAGATAGGATTCTAAGTGCATGTGAGAAAAATGTATTTTCTGCTTTTTGTTAGGTGGAGTATTTGATTGATGTCTCTTACGTCTAGTTTATGTGGCGATGTTTAAGTCTTGTTTTCCTGCTAGTTCTGTTTAGTCATTCTATCTTTTGAAAGTACAATATTAAAATCTCTAATATTGTTGATTTGTTCATTTCTCCAGTTCTGTCACTATCAAATATTTTGGAGCTCTGTTAGATGCAAATAAGTTTATAATCTTGATAAGCTGATTCTTTTATTATTATATAGATACATTTGTCTCTCAAACCAATTTTTAAGTCTGCTTTGTCTCATGTAAGTGTAGTCTGTCAAGTTCTTTGTGTACTCTCTCCATGGAATATTTTTCCATTATTTTACTTTCTATTTGTTTCTAAGTGTGAGTGTCCCTACCTGCTTTCTGCCATCAGCATTTAATGTAATTACCATAAGAAGGACTTACTATATTTTACTATTTTTTGGTCATGTCCTTTTTGTCCTAAATTCCTTCACTATTGTCTTCTTTGTATTAAACAGCTATTTTCTAGGGTAACAATTTTAATTGTCATTTCTTTATTTTGCTTTGTTCTTAGTAATTGCTCTGAATATACATTAACTTCTTAATTTATAACAGTATAATTTGTATTAATATCAATTTAAGTAGTAAATGAAATTTTCAACTCCTACTTTTTATTCTGTTATAGTCTCAGATTTACTTTTTACATTGGATACTTGTCAACATGGATTTATAATTGATTTTTTATATAGTTGTGTTTGAATCAGATAAAGTGTTACAAATAAAAGTATTTGTATTGTCATGTGATGTTTACTTATATACTTTCCTTTCAGTATTGTTCTTTATTTCATGTGAAATAGTTATTGTGTGGTTTTTTCATATCAGTCCAAAATATTCTAAAATTTGTTGAAGATCTACTAGTGGTCTCCTAGTGGCAAACTTGCAGTTTTTGATATCTGTGAATATTTTAATTTTTCTATTTTGTAGAGTAGCGTTAGTGAATATAGAATTCCTTGACAATTCTTTCACCACTTCGAGTATGTAATCCTGCTATTTTCTTTGAGGACCTGGTTTCTGATTTTTTAAAAACCAGTTGATAAGCTTATAGAAAATTACTTGTAACAAAGAGTTGCTTCCTTCACTGCTTTTAAGAGTCTCTTTGTTTAAATTTTGATAGTCTTATTATGTGTCTGGTTGTGACTCTTTTAGAATCTATTCTGTTTGGATTTTGTTGGATTTTTTTCTTGAATGCTTTTCATCAAATCTGGCAAGTTTTTTTGCCGTAAGTTATAGAAATATCTTTTCTGCTCTTTTCTCTCTTTTGCTATTCTAATTACTTCTATGTTGGTCATATATGGTTTTGCACAAGGCTCTTAAGACTCTTTCAGGTCACCCATCATCTCCCCACCACTGGCCTCATTTTATCTTTCAGTTCCTCATACTGGATAGACTCAGTTGAACTATCTTCAAATTCTCTGATTTCTACAATGACATTGCTCTTGAATCTTTCAGTGAATTTTTCATTTCAATTTTTGTGCTGTCCTACTCCAGAGTTTGTTTGATTTACTTTTATAATTTCTAAATATTAATAATTTTCAATTTAATGAAACTCTTCCTTCCTTCCTTCTTTCCTTCCTTTCTTCCTTCCTTCCTTCCTTTCTACTGAGGATCAAACTCATGACATTGCACTTGGCAGTAGGTGCTTATGCTAACTAAGCTAAATCCTTGGCCCCAATTGCATACTTTGGTTCTCTAGACATAGTTTTCTTTATGTCACTTAGCATATTTAAAATAGTTTTAAGTCTTTCTTTGTTAAGAAAGTATAATGTCTTTCAGAGGAACAGTTTCTGTCGAATACTTTCTCTGTGCATGGGATATACTTCTTTCCATAATTGTGTAATTTTTTTTTTTTAAAAACTATATGCTTTGAATACTGGAACCCTTAAGTTTTGACTGGGTTCTGACAAGTATTTTACTTTTTTTACATTTTTAAAAAATTTTATTTAAAGAAAAACTAAACAAAACAAAAAATAGGTAGAAGTAATGCATACATTCAAAGAAAAAAATAAAGAGTAAGAAATCACCAGTTGATGTTTTCATATTGTCGTTTTACAAATAGTTGTTCAAGAGACAAAAATGGAACATGTAAAGTGGGAATTTAAACAGCGAGACTGCAAACAGTGCTGTTCAACTGTCCAACAAAAACTTAGTAACATGGTTGTCAGTCATATACACTTAGACATACATGCAGTTATCTATATCTTCATTTATGTTTAGAATAAACAAACTAAAGCATGTTAAAATCATTCTGAACAAAGAATAATAGTACTGCTAGATTTCACATCATGACACTCCAGGATCAGCACTGGGTACTGTAGTGTCTTTTTTTTTTTTAATTTAAAGAAAGACTAAACAAAACAGAAAATGGGTAGAAATAATACATAATTTCAAAGAAAAAGTAAACAGTAAGAAATCACTTGATGATTACAGATTGTCTTCTTACAAATAGTTCTTCAAGATACTAAAGTGGAAGTGGGGATTATAAAGTGGGGATTCAAACACTGAGATTGCAAACAGTTCTGTTCAACTAACCAACAAAAACTTAGAAATATGGTTATCAATCTTCTACACTTAAACATACGTGCAGTTATCTATCTCTTCAATTATGCTGAGATTGAATAAACCCACACAGGCTAATATCACTCTGAACAAAGAAAAGTGGTATTGCTGGGTTTCACATTATGACACTCCAGGATCAGCACTGGGTACTTTAGTGTCTCTTTTTCCTCAGAGTATTTGTTCATTTCATCATGTGTCATAAGATCAGTTCTCATAAACTGTTCATAGATTCTACACATCCGTGAGTCTTAACATGTATTTCTATCCTTTCTATATTAGAGGGAGAAACAAAACAAAGTAAGGCAAAACAAAATATATTCCTGTAAACACATGAAACAAAATAAACATATAAGACTGTTGTACAAAGAGTTCTACTATGGTTCCTATGTTGTCTCTTGTTATCTCCAATAGAATTGGCTATATCATCAGACATAGTATAACTGAATATATCAGTACATAACAGTATTAATAAAAAAACAACTTTTTATATAGTACAGAACTTCAAAAACAGGCAGTTATTGTTGAGTCTTGTCATCTACATTGTAGTTGCCTATATTCTCAGACTTAATACTATCAATTATATCAGTTTTGAATAAAATCTTCTGTGCCTCATTTCTGTTATGCTCTTTTTTTGCCATCAGTTGTCTGCTTATCTTCTTCTTTCTGTTTTCTGCTCCATTCATTGAGGCCTCTCTATCACTGTTCCTGGAGTCCTAGTACTTTTCTCTCTCTCTAGAATGCCCTGTAGTATTCTCTGTAGAGTTGGATTGGTGGTTGCAAATTTCCCAAGTTCCTCTTTGTCTTGGAAGCATCTTGTTTCTCCATTAATTTCTAGAGACAGTTTATCAGGGTATATCAATCTGGGATGGAGGTTATTGTCTTTCATGGCTTGGAATATTTCGTTCCAGGCTCCTCTTGACTTGATGGTTTGTGTCAGGAAGTCTGCCATTATTCTAATGGGCCTTCCTCTGTAGCTTATTTGTTTCTTGTCTCTAAGAGCTTTTAATATTCTGTTCTTATATTGAATTTCTGGGATCTTGATTATTATATGCCTGGGTGTAGCTCTGTTTTGGTTGTAGGTGGCAGGAGTTCTGTATGCCTCATATATCAGAATATCATTTCCTTTTCCTATGTTTGGGAAGTTTTCCTTAATTATTTCTGTGAATAGCCTTTGTAGTTCCTTTGTTTGTACCCCAGCTTCTTCATTCACATTCTTTATTCTCAAGTTATAGATCCTTTTGTCATCTTCTAGTCTTTGTATTGTTACTGCTTGTTTCCCTGTTATTTTTAAACAGTTTTCCCTTTCAATACTCCCACATTGCAAAATTGTCCTCCAGTTTGGATAATCTACCCTTAGTTTCTTTCAAGATGATTTGCCATCTTTCCATAGTGTTTTTAATTTCCTGGTGATCTCTTTGAATCTGCTTCATATATTCTATATTTTTTTTTATATTCTTCATCAAATGGTTCTCTCCTTTGTTTGAGTTCCTCCTTTCTTTCGTCTGTGCCTGCTTGAGGGTTGCTTAGTATCTCTTTTATTAATTTTATATCTTGCTTTATTTGGCTAAATATTTCACTTTTGAACTCGTTGTGAGGTCCCGAATATATCTCTTTTTTTTTTTAATTTTATTTAAAAGGAAAAAGAGAAAAAAACAAAACAAAACAAAACAAAGTGGTATAAGGGTACAAGTAATACAGAACTACAAAAAAAAACAGTAACAAAATCACCAGTTAATAGATCCGAATATAAGGGGCTGGGGGTTTAGCTCAGCGGCATAAGCACCTGCCTTGCAAGCAGGCGGTCATGAGTTCGATCCCCGGTACCGATAAAAATGAAAAAAAAAAAAAAAATAGATCCGAATATATCTCTTTATGTCCATTTGCGCTGTGTCTGATATTGCATGTTTGCTGTTCTCATTGTCCTGGGTCAATGTTCTCAGGGTTGGGGCCTGAGGACTTTTTGTTGTTGCTTCCTCTTTCCATCATTTTTGCTTCTTCCAGTAGGCCCCAGTTTCTTTCTTCGTTGGTTACAATCTTGTGAAGCCCACTGGCTAGATGACCCTTCCCACTGCCGTGTGCTAGTGAGTTGCAGACAGGGACAGGTATGCTGGCCCCTCCCCTCCGGATTAGTCAAGCTGCTGTGGCCTGCACTGTATTACTTTGTGCCGCCTCCCCTCTGGGTGGTTGGTGGTGGCTGGAGCACCGGGGCTGCAGCAGTGGACTTTGCGCTGCCTTCCCTCAGGATCAGCAGTGCCAGCGGTGGCAGTGGGGGAATGGGCGAGTGCAGCTATTGGGCACCAAGTCACTGTGCTCCCCCAGCCTCCAGCAGGCCCATGGCAACAGGTCTCGCTGGTGGCCTGGAGGCGCTGGAGGCAGTGGAGGCGGGGCTGGAACACAGTGGTACAGTCAAGCTGCTGTGGCCTGTACTGTCAGTCAAACTGAGTCAATTGTATTTCTGAAGTTCTGGGTAACAACCTAACTATCAGCGCAAATGTCCTCACGCCTGGCACACGATACCACGAGGTCTTCTAGTATTTTAGTTTTAAATTACTACCAAAATCTTATTACTGGAATGCCAGTCACTTGCCCTTTCAGATGGTCTCTGATACAGATTTAACCCTTTGAGTTCTGGAAAGAACATTATAGCATCCTTTCCTGTATTGGGTTAATTGAAAAATTCTGGTGTTCCAAGTGTATGTATTATAGTGTGGAAACTCCAAAGTGAATTTCTTCTCTATTTGTTGGTGATGATATTGAAGACGCTGTTCAGTGATCTTTTTTTAGCTAATTCTGTAAAGCTTATATTCTTTTTCCATTGTGAACACCCTGAAGTCTCAATTCTGTTAGCCTAGTCGTAATTTGATGATTGAACAGAACTTTCATCAAATGTCTCAAAGAAAAATATCTTCCAGTTTCTGCCCAGGGTTCTTTCTTTGTATTAGTAGTTGAGGGAAGTCTTCAATTCTCACCCAGGGAGTTTAAAACCTTGCTTTAATCATTACTTACAGATTCTGTATAGCTTCATGGTTAATAGGAAGTGAGAGCTTTGGGTCTGCTCAGGTGTTTCCTGAGCTTATATACAGTTCTACTCATGTATGTGGCCTTCTGGATTTCTAAGAATATGTCTGACCTTTTCAGATCCCTAATGGGACTCCCTAGCTTTGCCATCCAAGTTATTTGGCCTGTTTTTCGTTCCCAGTGTTAACCTGCAACTCAGGCAGCAGTAAATTAAGATAATATCAGCATAGATGCAGTCCACTTCATCCTTCTCCAAGCATAGGACTTTAGCACTAGCCAACTGTGAATTAAGCAGAATAAAGGCAGTGCTTTTCTGTGTAGACACCAGACAGGTTGAAACAAATAATTCTTTGTGAATAAGGCCCATTCTGTTGCCTACAGTATCAGGAATGTGAATTGATATTTTTATGGCTACTGCCTAGCCGGGATCAGGAGATGGGACTAAGTTAATTAAAATGACACATAGTTTACTTTTTTTTTTTTTTTTTAACTAAGAATGAGCTAGATGTGTTCTTTCTTGTGGGGATGGTGTTTTAGAATACTTGTTTTTGAAGACTTGGGTTGCTCCAAGTCTCCAGTTAATTTTCAGTTCTGAAAAGGTCTGAAACTGTTTGCCTATTTTTCTTTGCTCTTCTAAAGGGGCAGAAGCTAGCATTCCTTACTCTTAATTTTGCTGACATTTACTCTCATACTTGGTTTTGCTTTTTTTTTTTTTTTGGTGACCTAGTGCTTGTCAGGCAGGCACTTATGCGGCTGAGCTAAATCCCCAGCATACTCTCATACTTGTTTTAAAAGCATTTTGTGAAACCTAAATCCTTGTCTTAAGTCTCTTTCAACTCCAGGGTTAGACCTCTTTCACGCTATTTTACATCTTTAGAATTTGATGATTCTTATATGTTAACACAGGTGGTCCTCAGTTGTGTGAAGTTCAACTTTAGAAAAGATCATCTTTTTGTAAAGAATGATGATTGCTAGAAATTATATACTGATGTCTTGTGCATCAAATATTTTGAAGGAAATTCAGAAATTTATTACAGCAACTAATCCACACTTAAAGCCACTAGTATGTTATGGTACTGCCACCAAGCCAGCAGGGTTATTAATAATGCTGTCTTTTTCTGTGTGATAGCATTTGATCAACGAGTTAAAAGTTTTCTCAATTCCCCTGAAGAACTATCAAGAACTGTATGTAGTGAGCAGAAATGGTAGCACATGCCTGTAATCCCACTACATAGAAGACTGATGGCTGGAGATCCTAAGGTCAAGGCCAGTATGGATAATTTAGTGAGACCTTGTCTCCCAAAAAATAAAGGACTGAGGATTTGGCCAAGTATTCCCTAGTTCAGTTTCCAGTACCACAAAATAAAACTATCAAGTGGGAGCTCAGAGAGTGTAGAGCAAATATAGAGAAATTAACCTACATTTTATTAAATACTTGTTTCCACAGAAGCATTCCTTTTAAGAAACGAACTTTAAAAATTATTTTAAATACTATTTCCTGTGTTGGAATTTGATGTTATTTTAGAGAAAGTAATGGAAAATAGGAAAGTATTAATACTGATAAGAATGTTGAGTTTCTGATTGGGCATAATTGGTTAATTTGCATATGTTAAACTAGCTTTGTATTCCACAGATAAATCTCATTTGGTCACAATGTATAGTCTTTTTGATGTGTTGCTGAATTTGTTTTGCTAGTATTTTATTGAAGATTTTTACAATAATATTGATTAGGTACTGGCCTATAATATTTTTATTTATTTATTGGTATTCTGTCAGACTTTGATGGTCTTGGCCTGCAAGAATGTGTTTGGAAGTATTGCTTTTAGCTGTCTTAGAAGATTTTAAGAAGCGGTGATAATAATTCTTTAAAAGTTTGGTAGAATTTAACTGTGAAGCCATATGTTCTTTGACATTCTGTGTTGGAAGAGTTTTAATTCTTACATCAGGCTCTTTGTTATGATTTATTCAAGCTTTCTATTTTTTCCTGATTCAATCTTGGTAGATTATATTTTTCTAGGCATTTATTTTCTTCTGCATTATGCAATTTGTTAGCATAACATTGTTCATAGTAGTCCCTCAATCTTTTTTGTTTCTAAGACATTAGAATATCTCTACTTCATTTGTTATTTATGTATTTATTTTCTTTTTTATTAGTCAGATTTTGTCGGTTTTGCTTTCATTCTCCCCTCCCCAAAAAACCAACTCTTGGTTGTATTTATGCCCCTAGCACATCATGAATTTTCTATTCTAAGGATTTTATTTATAATCTGATGCTTATTACTTCACTTCTTTCTCTAACTTTGGCTTCAGTTTACTCTATTTTTCTAGCTCCCTGAAGTATAAAGTTAGGCTGCTTGCATCTTTTTATTTAATGTAGGCATTTTGGGCTGTAAAATTTCCTCTTAGAACTGTTACTGCTGCATTCTCTTATGTTGTATTATTCTGTGCTTTTATTGTCAACTGTCTCAAGACATTTTGAATTTGCTTTCAATATCTTCTTTGGTCCATTTGTTGTTCAAGAGTATATTATTTCCATGTATTTATAAATTTCCCAAGATTCTTCATTTCTAGTTTCATGTGACTGTGACTAAAAAAAAAATGTTGAAATGATTTCAGTCTTACTGGATTCCTTATCACAAATGGTCTAATACGATGTTCTGACAGATGTTCTATAGTGAATATTTTGTGTTTCTAAATACCAATAACTAAATTAACTCATATAAATGCAATAAATAAGCTTGAAGTTTTTTTCAAAGCTACCTCAAGTCTTTTATGAAACAGGGAAGATATCTTTAAAGATTTTTTTTTTTAGCTTGATAGCACACAAGCTGCAGAGAAAGAATTTCAACATATTTTAAAGCTGGATTGTAAGTAGCTTTATGAATAGTGGTAGAAATCAAAATTCATGTTTTAAAAACATTTTAGATAATCTTTAATCATGTGCATGAAAAATGTGGCTTTTCTTTACAATCTAGTAGCTTTTCTCTGTGCCAAACTTTGGCTTTTTTTTTTTAAATTACCCAGCAAGGTAAGGTGAAACCACAAATACCAGTTACATTAAAATATATATATTCCATACATGCTTTTATAATTTAGTGCATAGGTTTCAAGTGTATATTTGTGAAATTCATAATAAATGTTATGTTCAATAGAAATAAAAATCTGTTTTTGTTAAAAATCTAAACCAGAAAAACAATTATTTTAGTACATTTCTCTGTTAGCACTTACGAATATGTACCACACAGCTCCTTATCACATAAACAATCCATTAATGAAAGTGAATACGGTACTCAGTATTGATGAGTGGCAGAAGTGATTGAGCACTTGGGGAAACAGAAGAATGCTTTTGCTGAAAGACAAGGCTGAGGAAGATTCCAAGATTTCACACATATGATTAAATTTTCATTGGATGATTTCAGTAATAGATACAATAAACATAAACCTAGCCGAGAGGCTCAGTGTAAACATTTAGTGTACTGTATATTTTGCACTTTATGAATGAATAACTTCACTTGGCATATTAGAGAAACACTAAGAAAACCATATTGATAGACAGTTCCTATGAGAAACTGGTGAGAGGTACAACTCAGATTTTTACAAGGGCAGGGAGATTTGATAAGAATTTGTAAGTAAACTTGTAACTGTTCATGAAGATGAAGTATAGCAGTGGTTTTCAAAATATTAACATACAAAATTTGATGTTAAGCCTAATATAAGTATTGTCAGTAACTTCTGTCACAGTTATATTGGTTTTACCAGTAGTTTCTTTCATTTATTCATTTATTTGTTTATTTTTTGTGCCAGGAATCAAATTCAGGACCTCGCATACCAGGCAGGTGCTGTGCCACTAAGCTGTACCTTACAGTCTCTTGCTAGATGTTATAAATATAAATGTATTTTTTAAAGCATGTTAACATTACGTGTTTTGCATAAAACTTATGAAAAAGTTTTTGCTGAGGGTTTCAAAACTTAAGAGAAACAGAATTTGAGTGAGTTAAAAGTAAAGGCAGTGGAAAGAGTTAGGCTCTAGAATTTTTTGAAACTATTTATACAAAAATTGTTAGACATACTAGAATTCTTCTTGAGAGGAGAGAGAACAAAACAGAGGGATGAAAAAGGAATTAAGCTGTGCTGTTTTATACATGTACCAACTCCCCACAAGGAATGTAATTATGTAAGTAAACATGTCCTAATTTTAAAAAGACAAAAATTTTCATTATTATTTAATAGTACCAGATATTAGTTGCTTATAACAGCTAAAGCACTCAAAATATACTCTCATATCACTCAGAGTCAAAGTGACACTGAGGCTGTCCCTCTTTAGAATTAAAGCCTTTATTTTGTGGAATACTTGCTTTTAATGTGGAAGATGTCAGAGAGCCTTCTTCCTTTCTTGGGTCCTCTCAGATTTTCCATTACTGAGCTAATGACTGTCTCACTGAATATGCTGAAGACAAAAAACCTTTAGTGAGGACTTATCTGTAGTAAAAGTTAAACAACAGTGCCTTATTTTCTGGATATTCTGTTTCTTAGAGCAATTTAAATGAGCGTGAAGTAAGTTCAAATCCATATTTAGGTATTGTGACCTTTAAATGTTACATTTAAATGGTGCTGAAATAATTAAAAGACACTTTTTCCACTAATAAAATTTTAAGATCACACATTGACAATGTCTACTAAAATGTTAAGGTTAAGGAAAGTGGATTGGAATGTTTTACAGCAATATACAAAACAATACCTGTAAAAAATTTAGCTTACAAGCCCTTCTTTTTCTGATGATGTATTTTGAAAAGACATTCTGACTATGTAGGCATTTTTTATCTGTGACAGGATTGGTAGTCAGGGAGTAAACAACTTACTGTAAATGGGCTGTATGCCAACTGGCTTCAAGCAGCATCAAGCTTGTGATTTGCAGTCAGAGTTAGAATGTGTTCATTTCCGCTGCTTTTAAATATGGGGGAAGGCACAATTGTGCTAATCTATTAAGTACCTTATAAGATGTTTTAGGGCTTACAAGATCTTTTGGGAATGCTCTAGAAGTTATTAATATGTTTTATTGGATCTGAATACTTATGAAGCAACAATGAGGGGTATTTTAATAATTACAAGGAATTTCTCTAATTGGCATACCTCACTTTGTTTAATGTGTTTGAGATCATGTTGTAGTTTCTCTGACCTTTACAGTATTTTCAGTAAATTTAAATTGTTATTCAGCAATATACTGGGGGCAAAAATGTTATAATATTAAAATTCAGATTATTTCTAAGATATTTAGTTGATGTATTGAATTAGAAAAAAATAAAGAAAAGACCTCATCTTGGTTTCCTAAGTGCTGTTACACCCAAAGCATTTGTTTGGAGCAAGTGAACCTTTTAACCACTGAAGTCAACTGAGTATCATCTCTGTGTAAAAGCTGGAGATTACAGAATTCTAGGAAACTTTTACTGAAAATTAGTCAAGGCATAATGGTCTTCTTAAATATTGTATCACATTGTTCTGCAATTTAGGAAATATGCTGACAGCAGTGTTAAGAAATAATCAGATTACTAATTGGGACTTTTCTATAGACTGATACAATGTTTATTTACAAATTATGTGAAGTTTGGAATTTTATCCACATTAAAATTTACTTTAAATTTTATAAAAATTAAGAGAGTTGATTTTATAACAAAACCTTATATGCTTAAAGCTATTACCAAATAATACACTGATATAGTAACTTGCATTGTAGTTCTTTTTCCTTTAAAGTCTTTTTCCAGTATTTTTTAAAAAGTCTGTTATGGTAGAGTTTCACTGCATGATAAACCAATTTATTAAAATAAATTAAAATTAGTTTCTTTTCAGTGAAAAAAACATTTATTAAGTTGTATTTTTTTTCCATTTATAAAATCACCTAAATCTCCTCATTAGTGAAAATAAAATTATTACAGTTATTAGCTGGAAATATGCATTTGGTGTTAGGTAGCCCTTTCTTTCAAAGCATGCAAATGAGAGTATACAGTGTACTTCAGTAAACCCTTAACTTAAGTTCCCTCAATCAGGAATTAAGCTGTGCCTAACAGTACATAAAAATTCTTCATCTGTTAGGACATCTTTAACACATCTCTTAGTTAGAGACCACTCTTCTCTATCTGAATTAATTTTTTAAACAAAAGAAATTATTCTTATCTGCATCATCATAATATAAATTTTTACTCTTTGAATGTGTTTGAGAGGGATTCAGCAATTTTTATAAAATTACATGTTTAAATTATAAGCAGTGTGACTGGACATATGGATTGGGGCCAAATAAGGGGAAGTTTTGAATACTGTACCTAACGAATTTGGATTTTATTGAAGGCAGTGGAGATCCATTACATCTTTGAGCCAGGATTGATTTGTTCTGTGCTGCACCTTGGAATGCTACTCTAGCAAGTATGTATAGGATGCATTATATATTGTTTTATTTGGGGAGGCAAAGCGGCTCTCTAAGAGAGATTACACACAAAAGTAGTTGCAGGAATAATTGCCAAAGATCAGTCAAGAAGTAGAAAAAGTATGAACTAGAGTATGGCAGAGAAGGAAATAAAAAGATAAGTGTGAGAGTCCTTTGGAAGGTATGACATGGTAATTAATTGACCTTTGAGAATCACAGGTCTCTATTTCCCCTTCATTGACATTGACCTTTCCCAAGTTACCAATCACTTTGTCTTTAAATTCACTGAACATTTTCCAGTGGCCTACTGTGCACCAGCCCTGTGCTAAATAACTACAATCCTATTGTAAAGACTTTTTACTGTGACTTTAATTTTACTATGATTTTTACAATTCTGCTTTTGATTTTCCTTCTCATACTTCTCTGAACTCTTCTTTATAGGTTCCTCTTCCTTTTCCTGAGTGATCTGAGTTCCCATTTGTCCCTGTGCATTGGACACTGAATATCTTCTGTAGCTTCATTTCAGAACTATTATTTCAAGCCACCTACTAGATGTCTTCTGTTGATGTATTACAGGGCTTTCAAACTCAACATGCCACAATAATTTCCCACCTTGACATCTTAAATGTGCTTCCTTTTGTTCCCATATTGTCTGTCCAAGCAGATGTGTGGGCCCTGTCATTGTCACTCCTGAAAGAGAAATCTGGACATCATTCTCAACTACTCTTTCTCGGCTCTGCCCATAGTGCTCCATTTATAAATTTGACAAAATACTTCACCAGTATTTTTACATTCTGATAATTCATCAAACCTAGGACCTCATGTGCAATGCAAGCACACTACCACTGAGTTATACCTCTAGATCGCAATTTCTTAATTGCTGCTACCTTAATTCAGGCAGATTACCATAATTCTTAGCTGAATTACTGAAACATCATCTTGGCTACAGACACCCTTGTCATCGTCAGTGTGTATTCTGCAAACATACAGCTGTGTTCAGATCATTCCTGTTTTAACATTGTAGAGTCCTCAGCATTCAGGATAGCAGAATGTTTTATTGTGGCTTATAAAGTCTTTTATGATGTAGTAAGGTTTTTTATTGGATACCCTTTCTAAACCGTTCTTAGTTCCTCTGCTTACCTCTGCCACTTTGCATATTATTCTCTGTAGTCTCCTTTCTCCACCTCCTCCTCATCTAAAACCCTCCAGCTGAAATGTTACATCCTCAAATTCATTCCTGATGGACCTGTATCAGTAGACGATACCAGCAGGCACTCCATCTTCCGAGCATTTACTTCATTGTATTATAGCTTAAAAACAGATGTAAAAGGCTTTTTCTTCCGCTCGTCATCTACTTGTTTTACTCTACATTATTCAACAATTACACATTTGTATAAAATTTTAGTGTACTGCCATGCATGGGAAGAAAAATAACTCTCTCCATGATCAGTGAGCATTTGTGGAAAAAGTGTTCACAAATATAGTAAAGACCTATTCACTTTCTATATTTATATAAAATTTTGAAATTGAGTCCTTTAGATACTTTTAAACAAAAAATAACATTCTAAAATGTATATGAACATCTGTATTAAATGAAGAATGAGTGGAAGCATGAATATATGGATATATACAAAGAGATGAGGGAGGACTAACTTAGGCAAGAGGTCTGTACTTGACTCTTTTTTCTTTTGGAGATTAGTTTGCTATGTTTTCCACAGTCTAAAATAAGAAATTAAAGATTAAGTGCAAAGGTCATCCAGAAATCAAATACCCCTCTCAATATTTTATAAACTTTTTATATTTTGATATATATATGCATTTTTATTTTTCTGTCTTTATAAATTCTGTATCCACAAAAAGGATGAAACCATTCTACCCACAGATTTTTTATATTAGGGTGTATAAAACACATTTTAACCTGACTTTTTTTCACTTAATATTTTGTAGAGATTTTTCATAGATGGAATAATACACAAAATCTATCAGGAATCAGTAAGCAGTGGCCCTATCAAAACCTAAAAGCAAAGATTTTTACATTTATTCAATACTCTTTCTTAGATTTTTAAAAAATGTTGTGAAACCAACTAAGCAAAAAGAACGTATGACATAATACTCACAAAGTTTAACATATTCACTTTCTGGCCCTTGGTTGGAAGACCATGTCAATCTTTGACTAACATCGTCCTTTTTGATGTATGAGATGGACAGACAGGCAGACAGATAGACATACAGATAGATAGATCAATTGATTTTTATTATTCATGGTCATTATGTCCTAAAAGTTTCAGTAAATACTGAATTAACAAATACTGAACCACTGTTTCTAGGGGAAATAAAAGAGCCCCTGACTGCAACATTTTGTCAACTTGTCAATATTCAGCCATATTTTATGTCATATACTGTATATCACTGATTCATTAACATTGAATTTATGGTTTACACCACTATGAATCATGCCTGATCAAAGCTTATCTGATATTTGTACCTTATTCTTATGATACATCATGGCTTTCTTGTGCATTTTAGCACTGTGCATAGTGGGGCATTTTAAATAGCAAAATAACCAACCAAAACCACAAAACTGCAAATATTGTTGCACTAAAATATACCATAAAAGATACTTGTTATTAGTGTGAGGGCCCTGAAATAAGAAGGCATTATGTATGACCTCAATGGGTAAGGATACATCAGTACAATTTTTACCACTTTGTGTTTATCGATAAATGGCCATCACACCACTGCAAGTGTTGTTTCTGGGATCACAAATAAATTTTAGTAAATAGGCAAACTTGCAAATATGAAACCTAATTAACTTTATTTGATCATTAAATCAGTTTCTAAAAGAATTAACAGCACCTTATAAGCTCTGACTTTTAGTTATTCATCAAGTGGTATGCTTTATCACTTCTGTGGACATTTTCAGTATTTACCTTAAGTCACATTCAGATCTTGTAATTAAAACTACAACGCATGCTCCCAGAAAAGCTTTGAGCAGAATTAGTAAAGTTGTGGACCAGAATGATTAAGAAACTGATGAGAGCCCAGAGATTTGAAATGAAGAAGTTCGTATAAGTAATCTCAGTCAAGCTACCTGTACTAGGAGGGTGTAAAACACCAGAGCAAAAAAAGACACCAAAGGACAGACATTCAGATAGCCATATTTGGAAAAGAGATTGAAAACTGACAGAGGTGTGTAAAGGGGTGGGAGCTCATTCTTGAAACAAACAATGAGCCCAGGCAGCAGAGTTACATTTGCTAACTGAAGAAATACTAGGTTTGAGCAATTGCACAGTAGCTGCAACTTGGCATATGTTTGATAGTGTTATTAACTGCCTTTCTTAATGTCATTTTACCCAAGTGATAATTTTTTCTTTTTATCTTTTTAAGATAGGGTTTTGCTATGTAGTTCAGGCTGGTCTTGAACTCACTTTGTGGCCCATGGTGGCCTTGAACTCTCAGTGATCCTCCTTCCCCAGTCTCTCTAGTGCTGGGATTACAGTCATTAATTTTTCTTTATGTTTACTTCGGTCTAAATTTCTACAATGGGAATGTGATTGCACATTCCTGATTATGAGAGGGAGGTGGCTTTTGCAGGCTGAAAGTCTTTGGTAGCAAAAGATAACACCTAAAATTTGACTCTCTACTTCTGAGTACAGTAAAATGGATTTACAAGAGTCCCTATGTCACTCAGTAGATATTAGAAATGGCAGGTAATTTAAGTGGGATTTCTAAGTGAAGACAGCCTTTAATTCTCCACTAGTGTGACACTCTGTTAAAATGATTAATTTCGATAGTTGGGGCACAGATCTGCAGGTGCACTTCCTTCTCACATGTTAGATTGCTTTGATGGCTGGGAGGTGGGGATGGGTTCTGGGCTCAATCCCAACATCTGGGTGACTACAGCTTGGGAAAGGTTACAATCTGTGATACGACAAAATTGTGAACTCTAGTCTTCACTTTTTCTTTGGTAAAGCAATTCGGATAAGTTGTAATGGGATAAATACAAAAGATCTTTGTGTATTTTTGAGCATGTGAATATTTAACATTTTAAATACTGTTATACTTAAGTATTCAGTTCCTTATGTGCAGTAATCACTCTGATGAAAGGTTTCCTTTTCTGTGCTACTTATTAAAGATGATGTTATAAATCCTAAAGCACTAACACAGATAAGGTCATACTCTTATTGCTGTTTGGTAACATCAGAAATCAGTTTTCAAGAGCCTTGTAACATTCACTATATTTTTGGCAAGTTATCTTGAGTTATGAAAGACTCTGGTTGTCAGTCAGGTATGGCCTTTTCCTTGTAATCCTGAGATTGTCTAAATTTGGCCAATTTTAAATTGTTAGGTTTATAACTTTCATATTAATACAACAATTTAGTTTCCTATACATATTAAGGACTTCTAAAAGTTTGTCAATTAAAATAATGGTAGACGAAAATCAAATTAAAGCTAAAGTAGTGCTGAATTTATTAAATAGCCAAATAGAAACCTATTTTCCTCTTCTGTAACATCTCTTTTCTTCTGGAGATAGCGCTGTAGATTTCAGGCTCAAAGTCTATAGAATCTAGGCTATAACAGATTAGTTATTTTAAGTGGCAGATAGCAATTTTAAACTTGTTGTATGGGAGAAAGAAAATACAGTGGAATAATGACCCTGGCACTAACCTCATTTGCCTACTGCAGCACCTTAATTTGACTCTCCAACTTAGGTAGATACTAGCTCTAATGCTTGCTGATTATCTGTAATTTTTCAGGAACTTATACTGAAGATCTAGATTTAGTATTCTGACAGCCTGTAATATATGCTTCAGGATAACCTGTTCTTTTTTTTTGGTGGGGGGGTGGTACGGAGATCGAACTCAGGGCCTCACCCTTGCCAGGCAGGTGCTTACGCTGTTGAGCTAAATCCCCAGCCTTAATCTTTTCTATATTAAGGACATAAAACAGAATATTTTTAGTACAATGGAATCCAGATAGTTATTTTCGAGTTGTGTGATTTTCTTTGGACAAAGTTAAGTAATCTAGAAGCCTTGGTTTCTTTATTCATGAAGAGTCTAATAGTAACTCATAATGCATAAGGTTTTTGTAAGAACTAAAGTTAATATTTAATAAAATGCTTAGGGTGCTATCCTAGCACATATTATAAGTACTTAATTTGTATTAGTTGTTATTGCTGTTTTTTGGTTATGCTGAAACATGTGTTTTGAGACAAATTTTCACTATGTTGCGCAGGTTGACCTCAAATTCCTTAACTCAAACAGGAGTTTGAGCCTGCCTCAGCTTCCTAAGCACCTTGTTCTCACTGTACCCTCCTGTAAGTGGCTCTTTTTGGGTTCACATGTGTGTTAAAAGAACATACAAAAAAAAGATTCAAGAAGTGAATTCATATTAGAGAAAAGCAAATTTTTGTGTAATATCGGTATAGTCTTTGTAAACCTTAGATTTCCCCAAACTAAACATGACAAAATACATTTAAACCAAACATTGTATTGTAATAAATTAACTTAAAGATTGCTTCATATCATTAGTAAAATTGCTTGATTTAGAAAAATACAAGCCTAAATTTTATCTATAAAAGTTAAAAAATCTTTTACTGATAACCCTAAAAAATTGAGTGATTTTTGCAGTTCACTTCTCTGTGATATTAGCTTACTTCATGTAATTTAGGGTATGTGGATGAACAGACATGAGATCATGAAACTTGGATGATAGTCCCAGTGTCATCACTGAACTCCTATGGGCCTCTTGAGGGCTTTAGTACCTCATCTTTAAATGCAAATAATACTTTTGTTTACCTTTCAGGAGTATTAGGAAGATAGCACTGCTGTTGTGAAATTACCTTGAAAAATATAAGAACTATAAATGTACAAAGGGTGATAGTATTGGGATTATTGCTACTTAATGTTTAAAAGAGAGGTAGCATGTGACAAACCCTGACGATTAAAGACATGAATTCAGGAGCTCAGTTGCCTGAAAGAGAAACCTAAATCTACTACTTGTGTTTTTCTGAGTTTTCATTTTCCTTTTGTCTATACATTGGCAGTAGTAATATTATCTACCTATGTAAGCATTATCTACTGTTACTGGTTCTCATTAAAAGAATGTTGTTGGTGGATCATCCCTGATTGTTTGCTTTTGTGTATATGAAACAGACGATCATGGATGTTAGAATTGAAGGAATTGTGCCTTCTGAAAGCTGAGTGGCTTTATTCATAAATTAAAGAAATCTTCCAGGGAAGCCAAAAAACTTGTTGATGGTTACCTGCAAGGTGGTGGTGGGAAAAATATCTGGAATTCTCGTTGTTGCATTGTTGCTTATTTTATGGGTGGGGGAAACATTCTGCTTTGCACGTAAGTACTGTAACACAGTATTTCTGGTGTTCTCTAGTATTTTGTTGATGTTCTTTTATTGCCTTTACTTTAAGATACCCTGAAACAACTACTCTACACTGTGTTCTCTTTTTCAACCTACTCTCTTCCTTATCTTTCCAGTTCTTAGCACTGATGTCATCCCTTCTAGGAACATTTCCCTGGCACATCCACTTACAAATCCTCCATATTCTCCCCAACAACATGACTCTGATGTTTATAACTGGCCAATTCCTTACTTGTCTTGCACAGTGAACTGTAGAAGCTTCATGAAAACACAATCTGCTTAGTAGTTCTAAGTGTAATCCTAAGGATTGAGCAGACAGTACAGTACTTTCTGGCTTCTAGTTAAGAACTCAAATCATTTTCTTTTGCATACTTGCTCAGGATTTTGTGATTCCATTTTAAACATTTTGGGGTGTTTCTATGAAACCTCTGCATAACTTTTGTAGCTTCTCTTTAAAGTTGATTCATCAAATGTATGTCCATGGTAAATGTTACCATCAACGTGTTGTCAACAGAACACACTGGTAAACCTTCATCTGTGCAGGGCTGAGATTTTGGTGTGTTTTAGGTTTTGTTGGTATGTTATTTGAGTAGTGTTCTATTGTATTGAAGGCTGGCTTTAAACTCACTGTGTAGCTCAGACTAGCCTCAAACTTGTGATCCTCTTGTCATGTCTTTATGGGTGCTGGGACTCCCTGTGTACACTACCACATCAAGCTGAAAATGTAGATTCTTGTTCTCACGGAGCCATCACCTTTATGTCCTTCACCCTTTGAGTCTGTTTTCTTAACCTTAAGCTGGAATGTTAATGGAACTCATCTTAACAGGTTGCCAACTTTAAAATAACTAAAATCATTCTTGTAGAGCATGTAGCTCCATGCCTGCTACATATCAAGGGAGTTAACGTTAATTGTATTACTATAAGAAATCTAACAGATGAAATGAAATGACCAGAGGATATTGTTATTCTTGAAATGTATTTCCATACGTTTTTCTTCTGTGAAACACCTACATAGCACCTTTTTGCTATTAATAGTTTTTAACTATGGCTGCCCCAGATTCCTATTTGAAGGTCTTAGAGACCAATTTGTCATCTTGAACATGGCATCAGTGGAATAACTTATGACTCAACAATTGCATCATCCTGGATAAATATCAAATGGATCCCAGCCAGGACAAGATGTGATGAAAGACATTAATTTCTACCCTCTTATTTTCTCTGTTTTCTTTGCTATAAGACTATTGATGTCAAGTCTATAGCAATAATATTTCAGTCTAATTCATAGTAAAAATTGAGAGAATTTACATGTATTATGTGTTATAAGTTCAATAATTTTATAGTCCACAATTTATTTGAAATAAGTCTTAAGGATTCTGCTTTAGTAAGTAAAGAATAATACTTACCTACAAATGTTTAAGAATAGATTTGTATTAAATATTGTCATTTCTGGATTCTAGGAGCCTTTTGGTGGTATTTTTGTGTCTTCTATGTAGGGAGTCATGCCATCTGCAAATAAGGATAATCTGACTTCTTCATTTCCTGTCCATACACCTTTTCTTGCCTGATTACTCTAGCTAATGTTTTGGGGTACTGTATTAAACAGGTGTGGTAATAGTGGTCATCCTTGTCGTGTTTGTGACTTCAGAGGAAAAGCTTCAGTTTTCCCCCATGTAACATGTTGTCCAGCATAGGCAATTTAATGACTTAGCAAAACCCTACTTCAAAATAAAAAGGGCTGAGAATGTAGCTCTGTGTGAAGTCTCTGGTTTCAATCTCCAGTACAAGGAGAAGTAGCAAAATGTATTTGGAACTCACAGATACATTAAGTTTTATGGATTATATTTAGTTTTTCTCTCCTTCATAAGTGAAAAAGTGCAGGTTTACAACAGAAAATCATTGGCATGTGTCATTTCACTATATATGAAGCTATTTGTTGAAGCAAACAGGAAGACAACCAGATTGCCCCAATTAAAAGTGGAACCAGGCCAGGGATATAACTCAGCAGCACAAGGCAGTGCCTGCCTGGCAAGCACAAGGTCCTGAGTTCAGCTCCCAGTACCGACAAAAAAAGAACAATCTAGCCCACAAATACAGTCAACCAGTCATGTCATTTACCCAATGCAGTCACAAGAATGCATGAGCCCTTCATTTTTTGTGTTGCTTGAATTTGCTTAAAATAACATTGCTTTTTCCTTCAAATTTGCATTTCTGAAATCTCAATAACATTTCTTTTACATTTTTCACTCCAAGCACTATGAGAAAAGTGAAATTTCAAACAAGGGTGTTTTAGGGGCCAGGGTTTAACTCAGTGGCTTAAGCACCTGCCTGCCAAGTGCAAAGTCATGAGTTCAGTACCCAGTACCAAAAACAAACAAACAAAACAAGGGTGTTTTTCAGCTACTATGTGCCCTCTTGGTGCACAATAATGGAGACATTTCCCATCAAGCTGCCTAGGCAAACTTGTGCTAACAACTTCCATTGTGATTTTGAAAGATTTCTTTAGTTTTCTCTCTACTCTTAAATTCTTACGGCTGGAATTTATGATCCATGGCCTTTAGTTCTTACAGAAAGGGATGGATGAGTACCAGGAACATAAAGGGAGTACAAGCTATTGTAAAAAACCTGTTACAGCTAAACTTACACTAATTTCCATCTAATAAGTACAGGGAACATTGTGATGTTTTAGTGCCTTAAACACTTGTGAGTAGTTAGTAACAAGGATAATGGGAAAATCACTTAGAAAGGAAAGAGTCCATCTATAGTTGGGGCTGTCTATGAAAACAGGTAAATTACTTGGCTTTAAAATACCAGTTGTCTGACTCATCTTTGGGCAGGTGGTAGATGTTTTGTGTTGTTTTACACTATACATGAGAATTTTGTTATAGTCCTTCCTGTTTTACTCCCAAACCTCCAAGTTTAGTTGTTGTATTTAACTATTTTGAATTACGAAAGGCTTTGAAATTATTTTGTTGGGTTAGGGTTTGAAAATGCAACAGACTTTAAACATTGACTTTGAGGACTACATTTTCAGAAATTTCACATCTTAAATGTTGGAGATGTTACTTGGTGGAAGTGTCCAGTCACCAGTGGGGCACTCAGCAATTTCTGTTTTCTGCATGAAGAACTGCCTACATATAAACACAGTTTGAAAACGCTTTCTAATAGTTAACATTCACATTCTCAGGTTTTTTCAGGAAATGATTTGGTTTACTTACAAATAACAGTTGTAATATTTTACTGAAGACATAAATTTGCACAGAGGTTTTAAACCAAGTTTATTTTAGGGAATATACTATTGGTTTTATTTTTAAATGTGCATATAATTTTAGAACAAAAGAAAAGGTTAAAAGCAAGCAGAATTGGTGTTATTTGATTATAAATTCTTCTCAGTTCCCAGGCTCCCAGATTTGCATGTCTCTACTGTAATACTAGTATTTATTCCCTCCAAAAAAAAAAAAAAAAGTACTGCCTTGTGCCATTGAAATTTTAATTTTGAAGAATATCTCTAAAATTGAAAAATCACATCATTACTTGTTTTTTTTTTGGGGGGGGGGACGGTGTTGAAGATCAAACTCGGGGTCTATCATTTAGTTTACAAGTTTCTTTTTCATTTCCCCATATGGTTTCTAAAATGCTAGCAAGTGCGATTGTTAAAGAATTTTTCTAGTGAATATTCTAAAATGAACTACAGTAATTCATCTTTATTTGGACTGAAAAACAAAAAAATATGGTTTTCTATTACTAAACTTACTCAAGTGGAGCTACATGATAGTTTATATTCATTTATCCTTCAGTCATTATGAACTGACAAAATATATGTATATCAGAATGCATCTACCTTTTGTATAGTTCAATACATTATTTCTTTCAATATGTTTTGATACTTACTATTTCTTACATTCTGGTAAAATCTTCTTGGTAAATTACATAACTGAACTTTGAAACAATCTGCATATATGTTTTAAAATGTAGCCAGCCCTTTTATATATATTCTGGAGAACACAGATTAAATGACTAAATTGGTATTGTTGAAAAGTACTAATTTGTTACCTGTGATAACTATTACTTAGAATATAACTTGACCTTTGCTTCTTTGGAAGAAGACCTCTAATTGTTGGCAGCTATAATAATCTATAATCTATCATACATTTAGAGAGCCACAAGTTTAATATTGGTATGTACTAAAAATAAAACAGCAGTAGACTTGTATCTTGAAATCCGTTTTAGGATTGGCCTCTTAACAGTGCATTCTCTAGGGTCCTAACTCTTGTTCTCTTAACATTCATGGGTGTTATTTTCTATATCTGTCAAGTGAGATTAGTGGCATCTGTTTTCAAGATGGTAATGGGGATTATAGAATAAGAAGTGCAAAATAAATTAGAACTATTATTATGTAGTCAGTCTAAGTATACTTTAGGTCTTATTTTTTTATTTTTTTAAATTTTATTTAAAGAAAGACTAAACAAACAAAATATACATTATACATACATTCAGAGAAAAAAGTAAACAGTAAGAAATCACTAGTTGATATTTACATATTGTCGTTTTACAAATAGTCATTCAAGATACAAAAATGGAACATGTAAAGTGGGAATTCAAACAGCGAAACTGTAAACAGTTCTGTTTCAACTGTCCAACAAAAACTTAGTAACATGGTTGTCAATCATATACACTTAGACATACGTGCAGTTATCCATATCTTCATTTATGTTTAGATTAAACAAACTAAAGCAGGTTAAAATCATTCTGAACAAAGAACAATAGTATTGCTAGATTTCACATCATGACACTCTGATCAGAACTGGGTACTACAGTGTCTTTTTTTTTTAATTTAATTTAAAGAAAGACTAAACAAAACAGAAAACGGGTAGAAATAATACATAATTTCAAAGAAAAAAATAAACAGTAAGAAATCACTAGTTGATGATTACAGATTGTCTTCTTACAAATAGTTATTCAAGATACTAAAGTGGAGCTTATAAAGTGGGGATTCAAACAGTGAGATTGCAACCAGTTCTGTTCAACTATACAACAAAAATTAGAAATATGGTTATCAATCTTATACACTTAAACATACGTACAGTTATCCATCTATTCAATTATGTTGAGATTGAATAAACCCAGGCAGGCTAATATCACTCTGAACAAAGAAAAATAGTATTGCTGGGTTTCACGTTATGACACTCCAGGATCAGCACTGGGTATTTTAGTGTCTCTTTTTCTTCAAAGTATCTGTTCATTTTGTCATGTGTCATATAAGATCAGTTCTCATAAACTGTTTATAGATTCTACACATGCATGAGTCTTAACATGTATTTCTATCCTTTCTATATTAGAAGGAGAAACAAAACAAAGCAAGGCAAAACAAAACATATTCCTATAAACACATGAAACGAAATAAACATATAAGACTGTTGTACAAAGAGTTCTACTATGGTTCCTGTGTTGTCTCTTGTTGTCTCCAATAGAATTGGCTATATCATCAGACATAGTATAATTGAATATATCAGTACATAACAGTATTAATAAAAACACAACTTTGTATATAGTACAGAACTTCAAAAAACGCAGTTATTGTTGAGTCTTGTCATCTACATTGTAGTTGCCTATATTCTCAGACTTGATACTATCAATCATATCAGTTTTGAATAAAATCTTCTCTGCCTCATTTGTTATGCTTTTTTTTTTTTTTTTTTTTTTGCCATCAGTTGTCTGCGTATCTTCTTCTTTCTGTTTTCTGCTCCATTCATTGAGGCCTCTCTGTCACTGTTCCTGGAATCCTAGTACTTTTCTCTCTCTCTAGAATGCCCTGTAGTATTCTCTGTAGAGTTGGATTGGTGGTTGCAAATTTCCCAAGTTCCTCTTTGTCTTGGAAGCATCTTGTTTCTCCATTAATTTCTAGAGACAGTTTATCAGGGTATATCAATCTGGGATGGAGGTTATTGTCTTTCATGGCTTGGAATATTTCGTTCCAGGCTCCTCTTGACTTGATGGTTTGTGTCAAGAAGTCTGCCATTATTCTAATGGGCCTTCCTCTGTAGCTTATTTGTTTCTTGTCTCTAAGAGCTTTTAATATTCTGTTCTTATATTGAATTTCTGGGATCTTGATTATTATATGCCTGGGTGTAGCTTTGTTCTGGTTGTAGGTTGCTGGAGTTCTGTATGCCTCGTATATCAGAATATTATTTTCCTTTTCCTATGTTTGGGAAGTTTTCCTTAATTATTTCTGTGAATAATCTTTGTAGTTCCTTTGTTTGTACCCCAGCTTCTTCATTCACATTCTTTATTCTCAAGTTATAGATCCTTTTGTCATCTTTTAGCCTTTGTATTGTTACTGCTTGTTTCCCTGTTATTTTTAAACAGTTTTCCCTTTCATACTCCCACATTGCAAAACTGTCCTCCAGTTTGGATAATCTATCCTTAGTTTCTTTCAAGCTGATTTGCCATCTTTCCATGGCGTTTTTAATTTCCTGGTAATCTCTTTGAATCTGCTTCATGTATTCTATATTTTTTATATTCTTCATCAAATGGTTCTCTCCTTTGAGTTCCTCCCTTCTTTCGTCTGTGTCTGCTTGAGGGTTGCTTAATATCTCTTTTATTAATCTTTTTATATCTTGCTTTATTTGGCTAAATATTTCACTTTTGAAGTCGTCTATGAAGTCCCAAACATATCTCTTTATGTCCACTTGTGCTGTGTCTGATATTGCATGTTTGCTGTTCTCATTCTCCTTTGTATTTACCTGTAGTCAGTCAATGTTCTCAGGGTTGGGGCCTGGGGACTTTTTGTTGTTGCTTCCTCTTCCCATCTTTTTTGCTTCTTCCAGTAGGCCCCAGTTTCTTTGTTGGTTACAATTCTTCTGAAGCCTGTTGGCTAGATGACCCTTCACACTGCAGTGTGCTAGTGAGTTGCAGACAGGGACAGCATATGCTGGCCCTCCCTTCCAGATTAGTCAGGCAGCTGTGGCCTGCACTGTATTACTTTGCACCGCCTCCCTCCGGACCAGCCAGACCTCCGAGGCCCCACTGGGCCAGTGTGGTTAGTGTGCACCACTGCTGCAGGGACTTGACTTCAGATAACCTATTGGGTCTCAGCCAGGTCATGTGACCCAGGCCTAGCTCACTCCCCCAATCCCATTTGGGAAGGGAACAATTGACTGAAGTCACTGCTGCCTCTTGCTTGTATTTGCCAGTCCTGCCCGGTCTCAGAATGTCATCCGCCGGAGCCCCCCTGTTTATGGAATGGCTCCACTTGCGTCACTCACAGGTTGATGTAGGTTCCCCACCAACTCAGCTCTCCGTTCGGCTTGCTGACCCTCGAACTCAGTGTAACTGCGCCTCCAGTGAGCCAAAGCAGCAGGACCTCGGACGGCTTGGCAAGTCACGGCAGGACCCCAGCAAGGCACAGCAGGACCTCGGCAAGTCTCAACGGGACCCTGGCAAGTCACAGTGTTGGCCAGTCGCAGCAGGACCTCGGATGGTCGTAAAGTCGCCTTAATTTTTAGGGACGAGAGAATTCATCTCCCTCTGTTTGGGGCTCCCCACTCTGTATTATGTTGAATTCTAAGTTGACTATCTCAGGGAGCTTCTGTAGTCAGCTGTTATCTCTCTGCCATCTTTGCTCCTCCACTTTAGTGTCTTATTAATAGTTTTTGTTTTATCAATCTGCTCAGATGATATACATGTTCAATAGATATAAATCTCATCAATAAATTGATAGTGTGGCTAGATATCACCCATGTAGTTAAGCCTATATAATATTTTATTCATATCATTATATATGCCAAACTTGGTACCCTAGTGGGGCAGTATGTTTCATAAGAATTAAATCTATCCTCCCAAATTCTAGGATTTCATACATAGTCAAGTATACACTATACTTTAAAGCTAAGGGCAAAAGTATTATTAATAAAACACTTGTAATTTCTACTTTCATATTTTTATGTGTGGTCTCCATGTTAATTTAGTATTTTAATGACTAGCATGACTTTCAAAAATAATTTAGAATGCTAGTATACTAATTTAAGATGTCAGTATAAGAATCTAAAGAAAAAATGAAAATAACGTAGAGATACTTGCATATCTTTTACTTTCTACTTTAATGCAATACCAACAATAGTCTCTTCTCCATTGCTTATCAATAATAGAAGAAGTAAAAAGCAAATTTTGGTGTTTAACTTTATCCCAAGATTATTTAATAGCCCACATCATCTTTTAAGTACTTTGTTAGGCTTAATGGCTGCTACCCTGCAGGTCCTTGTCAGACAACAATCAAGAAGGTGAGATGCATGAATTTTGGAACTGGGCAAAGCAGAATCCACATCTAAACAGTACTTTATTTTCCCAAAGTTGCAACGTAAATAATTTGATTTCTCTATATTTTCATCTGTGAAAGGAATTCAGTAGTAAAGATTATTGTAGATTATATATTTATGTAAAAATCCCCAGCCATGCAACATTAAAAATTAGTGGTTTCCAATATAATGATTGCTGTGATGGGGCATTTTGTTCCATCTACTGAAAACCTTTTCATTCTTAATTTTTTCATGCAAGTTGCTATATTGCTGATTTCAACTAACTTTTGTATCATTCTGAAGACTCCTTTTTTACATCTTGATCTACTAGAGAAAATTAACTAATATTTTCACTATTTACTAGATAGTTTTTTAAAATTCTCTTAAATTGTTTCAGTGGATACTTAAGAACTAGGGTGTGAAACATCATCAAAACCCAAAGAAAATGTATATATTAAAGAATGTAGCATGACCAAAGTTGAAATCTCAAATAACATTAAAATCTAAGAATCAAGCTTGCTTTTAATCAAAGAAAGAGAGTATGTGGCCTTAAATCAGAATGAAGTTGGTTCTGAGGATTTTTTCTTTTCCTTATAATACAAGTACAGACACGACTGTTGTACATTCCTTTTGTTTTTATGTGTGGAAATTATGAACTATGCTAATTATGCAATATAAAATATATAAGTACATTAGGTTATAAACTATTTGAAATCTTAGTCAGACATCCCAGATTATGACAGTTTTAAGTCAACTGTTTTTAACCAGTTTGATCTGTTCTGACAACTTTATTTTTTTAAAAAATCCTTATTTTGCAAATTATGATTGAAAGTGGGTAAAGGAAATTTGATACCTTTTTGCTTTTTGTAACTGATAAATAAAATAGAAGACATTGTTCCTCAATTTGAGGATATGGATATACTTTCCTCAGTCCTGACACTTTATCATAACCAAAAAAAAAAAGGTACGTGTTGGCTAAGAATGTTGATCTTGCTATCAGAAAAACTTAGGTTTGAATTCTGGCATGGTTATTTACAAATTATGTCATCTTAGGCAAATCGCCATCTCTAAAACTGTTTCCTCATCTGTAAATATTTAGTAAGAACCTCAAAGGACTATGGAGAGGATTAAATGGGAGAATGTGTATAAAGAATGAATTTGCACAATGGTGCCTAGTAGGTGCCCAATGTTTTAGATATAATTTGCACAATGGTGCCTAGTGTTTTAGATATAATCTCATAAATATCCCACATGTCAGCAGTTTCAAAATCTTTGTTAGAACAGATGAATATTTAAAAAACAAGTAAGTTAAATAAAATAACATGCACTGTCCGTGTGCAAGATGTTGGAGATTTGAAGAGGGAGATTCTGGTAGAAATAGGATAATGTAAAAAGTATATATACACAGAAGACTTTGTTACTTTTTGGTATAAGACTGCTGTGGATCAATGTTGAATTGTCATCATGGACACGTAAGGCTTGGAAAGCAAATCTTGGCATAATGTGACACACAAACAAAGTGGCTGGAAAATGAACCAGATTGTGAACATACTGTACTTGGATCACACTCAGTGGAGAAGCAGTCAAGGTGTTTAATCGTGATGGGAAAAAAGTTGCAGCACTGTGGCAGGTAGAGTGGAAAGAGAAGCCAAAGGTAGGACTACTAAATATACACCATTGCAGCGGTGAAGACAAGCGGTGAAGGAAAGCAGGCATTCAGTGGTGGCAATCAGAGTGCACGAGAGGCAAAAGTGCATGACATAGTGTTGTAGGAGTAATAAGTGAGATGTGGGGGAAGGGCTGGAACTGGCCAACGCTTTCCATTTATGCCTGAATTACCAAGCATGGCAAATGGAATTCAAATCTAAGAATGGAAGAAGAGGTACCATGGCTCACACCTGTAATTCCAGCACTTGGGAGGATCAAGAGTTAAGAATCAAAAAAAGAGAGAGACAGAAGAAACCAGCCTGGACTACACAGCAAGACCTGTTCAAAAACTACACAAGAGAGACTTCTGAAACAAGTAAAGGTTGTTTAACTGATTAGTTGGGCAGGGTAGCACATGCCTGGAATCTCAACATAGCACACTCTAGATAATTTAGCAAGACTTGTCTCAAAATTTAAAAAAAAAAAAAAGAATGTCATAAGATATTTGGAAATAATTGCAATTTAAGATGTGTGAGATATAGTTAGAAGGCAGCAACAAACATTGATGATTTTGTACGTCTCAAACCATGTATTCTTGGGTGCTGTTAAGAATAAGTATGTGTCAAGTAGAAACAAAATCAAGTCTTTATAACTTACAGTAAAACCAATCTTCACCCTCTGTCCTTGCCATTCTTGATTTCAGTATAGTATTTACATCACTGTTCCTTCTAAGAATCTTGTCCCCTAATGTCAGCTAAGCAAACAATATAGCCCACAGCCTGAAAAAGGAGTGCTTGAGGTTTACCAGATACTTTTCTCTATCTTTGGCACTTGGTTTAAAGTGTGAAGGATGACACTATTGTTAGGAATGAAATTATGTAACATAATAACTAGAGGAGTGATCTAGTGAAAAGCCCTGGTTTAGGCTGACCATATTTTCTCACATAAAGACAAAGGCCTGGATCCATATTGACTCATGCCTTCAACTTAGGAAACTAAGCACAAGTGGAAAGCCATTAATGTGTGTCAGAGGTCTGAAAAAAGAATTTACTGAAAATTCTCCTCGCCTATTACTATACAGAGTTTGTGGATATAAATCTTTCCCTAAAATGAATGAGTATAAATACTGCATAGGTTACAGAAACTGTCTTGATATGCAGCTAAAGTTGAAATCTCTCACTCTCTGTAATTACAAAGCAAAGAGAATAATCAATCTTTCTTGAGCTTATTAAATAAGATAAAATATATTTTCCTAAAACCATATAACAGTAAATTGAAAGTCTTATCCTAGTATTTTTTGGTATTTCATTTGAAAACTATTCCATAGCTTATCAAACAAATCAGTAATCCTTTAAATCAAAGATAAATGGACAATCACACTATATAATCACCGAGTGTGTACAACCAAGTATTTACATTTTTCCTAATGTGCAGAGATAATAAAAATTACAGGTGACTTTAATGTGTAAAAACTGCCTTTTAGTGCTAGCTATAGTGGGAAAAATAAATTACTGTCACAAACTAATCCCCAGCCTGTAGAGTCTCTGGCCTCAGCTTTCTCTCTTTGGATCTGGTTTGAATCAGACTATTTAGTGTGCTCCCTCAATAGAGTGGTTTTCCAGTTTTAAAGAGTTTGAAGACTTGAAAATGTCTCTGGTCCATGTTGATTTTTATCCCCCCCCCCCACTTTATGCTGCTGAAAGTTTTATGGCAAAGGTTTTTCTATGTCAGCACTATAGGCTTTTGAAATGGAGTAACTGTTGTGAGGGCTGCACTGTGCATGGCTAAGATGTTTTAACAGTGCCTGGCTTATCACTAGATGCCAATAGCATTTGCCAGTTGTAACAGCCAGAAGTATTCCAGACATTCCCAAATGTTCCCTAGAAAGGAAAATTTTAACATTGAAGTCTTCCTTATGAATTTGGATGAAAACTGACAAGCCAACAAGAACACACCTATTCCATTTGTAGCTGTTAGGAATTAATCTAGTTATAGCAGCTGTGTATGCAGGATTTTTCCCACATAAATACTTGTTTTCTCAGGTGATAATATTCTTTTTGTTTTTTCTTCAAATGGATTTCTTGTATTACACTGAAAAACTATTGATAAATTGATTTAAACTGAAAGCTAAAGCAACCACATCTCACTTGGGTTTGTTAAAAGGTTAGCATTTCTGTCTGCTGCTTTGTGGAGAAAAGCTTTTAACAAACATAGAGGATTTAGCTCAGCGACACAAGTACTTGCCTGGCAAGTGCAAGGTTGTGAGTTTGGTCCCCAGCACCAAGCAAACGAAAACAAGTAATTTAATAAGCAATATTATATCCTTTTGATAGTTACATTAACATATGGCAATTGAGAATTTTAAAAGAACACTAAGCCCCTGTTGCAGAGTTAAGTTATAAATTCTAGCATGCCTAAGTTGGAGTCATCATACACAATTCTCAACAGTATGGCCCAAGGACTCCTGGAAGTCCCCAAGACCCTATCAGAACTGTGTTTGACATACTTTATTTGCCCCTTTACTTTGTTGGAATTTTCACTGATGATTTTACAAAAGCAAAACTGCTGGTGAATTAGTATACAGTAATCTTATTCACTGTCACACAATTAAGTGAAAGCTCTACTTCATGGCCTTAATAAAGCAAAAGAATTACATGTTAAATCTCAGCCACGCAAATATCTTTAATATCTGTGTGAAAAAGAGGAAAGACACATAAAACATGGGCATATAGTATTTGATTTTTGTTGCAAAGAAAAGCATGTATAAAGTTAAGTTCTTAAGTAAGACAGGTTTTTTTTTTTTTTCATAGAGTACCATGAGAGATAATTATGGAATTCTATGTGGATGCTTGATAGACGTTTTCTCACAAACAAGCGAGCTTAACTTAGAATGTACCTAAAGGAAAACAACAGATAGTATTTGTTGCCAATTGATAAAACACAGGTTTCAAACAGAAATTTTATCTATCACTATGAGTTTAGTAAATGTAACTTTTATATATTATGTGATGGATTATGTCAGTATTTGGAAGATCTAAAAAACTTGGGGAGCCAGTTTTCTAAGGTAACTAATGCTTAATGTAGGTTGAGAATCCTCACTCCACAACAAATGCTGGAGAGGCTGTGGGGAAAAAGGAACTCTCCTGCACTGTTGGTGGGAGTGTAGACTGGTGCAACCACTGTGAAAATCAGTCTGGAGGTTCCTCAAAAAGCTGGGATTGGAAGTCCCATTTGACCCAACTGTTCCACTTCTAGGCATATTCCCTGAAGAACTGAAAGCGTCATACCACAGAGATATATGTACACCCATGTTTATAGCAGCACAATTTGTAATTGCCAGATCTTGGAAACAACCTGTGTCCATCAACTGAGGAATGGATAAAAAAGTTGTATTTTTATATAATGGAGTACTACTCAGCTATAAAGAATGATAACATTGAGATATTTATAAATAAATGGGCACAGCTTGAAATCCATATTAATAAGTGAAATAAATCAACCCACATGTATAAATACCAAATAGTTTCCCTAATGTAAGAAATGATAACAATACATACAAGTATGTGGTAATCATGATTCCTCATTATATTGCTTTGAAGCCTTATAATGTTTTTATTCATTAGTTGTAATGGTTTTATTCTGGGCTGTTTTATTGTCTGATGGTAGGAACAGCTATTTTGGAGAAAACAAGACATCATAATAGCTAGTGTTGATTTAATATCATCTTGTTTTGAAGTCCCATCAAGCTTTTGTTCTTCTGTCTCCATCAGTCTTAACATGTTGTATCTTACTGGATTTTATTATATGTGATAATATAAACAAAAACTTTTATAGACAAGGAAATAATATAGAAACCATTGTTTGTTTTCTGTTAGTTGGTTCTAAATACCCTGTAATACTCTCATTCTCTTGAATGGTTTTAAATTGTCTTGATATGTTTGATGCTACAGTGTACAAAGTTATACTCAAGTATTTCAAGGAAAGAGACACTATGGTAACTACTTTTATGTCAGGATAATCTTGTGGTGAAACACTACATTGCTTAAATTGTTATGTTCTGACCTGTGCTGTTTTGTTGTTATGTCCTCTGTTATCTCAATCTCCTTTTTTTTAATTATTTCTTATTTTTATCTTTTTAATTAAGGGAAAAATAAATAAAAATAGCAGGATATATTACAGTAACTCACTTTGATTTCCTGCAAACTTGATTTGAAACCTGTATTGCTCTCACCATCTTGTTTTGACTGATTTTACTCTATTCTGTTTTGCTTGATAGTATCAAGTTTGAGAGTATAGGCAACAACTGTGAAGACAATAAGATTCCCTATGACGCCCATTCTGGTTTGACTATTATCTTCGTTTGAAGTCCTGTAATGTCTCCAATGTTTTGGTTTTATTGGTTTTGTTCTTTACTGTTTTGTTCAATTTTATTACAACTGATGATATAGGCAGTTCTTTTTAAGATAGCAAGAGGCATTATGGTAACTATTGTTGATCACCTTATATTCTGTTTTTACATCATGTACTATGTCCATCCTTTTGATTTGACTGACTCTGTCTTGTTATATCACATTTGGTTTTATTCTCTTAAAAAAAAAAGTAATAAGAACTGTGGGAGTAATAAAACCCAAAATGTGTAATTGTCATTGTAAACAAGAGAGGAAAAGAAAGTGCTCTAAAGGATATAACTGCATGCATATTTAAGTGTATAAGATAGATAACCATATTACTGAGTTTTTGTTGGATCACTGAACAGAACTGTTTGCAGTCTCAGTGTTTTAATGTCCACTTTATATGCTTTAATTTTGTAACTTGAACAACTATTTCTAAGATGACAATATGTAATCTATTAACTTGTGATTTCCTATTTTTTTTTGAAATTCTGTATTACTTGTACCCTTTTTCTGTTTTTTTCTTTTTCTTCTTAAATAAAATTTTAAAAAAAGAGAATCCTCACCCCAAAATGTAAACACACCAAAATCTAAAAATGCAAAAATTGCTGATCCAAACTTTTTAGATAAAGAATACTCAACCTGTATTACAAAAGTATGTATGGAAAAAGATGTGTTCAAAGTGGACAATGGATTTTAATGCAACAGTTATATCACCAAAAATTTACTGCTAAGGTTTCAGATTCCACATGGAAACATTAACCTTTAACAAAACTAATGAATTTTGATGTATCAAAAAAGATGATAATTACCTGACTGTCACCCTCTGACTGTTAATCTTCCAGGAGCAGAAAAAAGGCGTATAGCACTTCTCTTTTCTTGGGGTCTTCCAGCAGGAAAAAGAGTTGAGGAGGAGATAAAAAGATGATCCCTGCAGTAGAGTGGAGACCTGTTTGACAAGTCTCAAGTATCATTATATAATCCACACAACATTCAGAAACACACTCAAGTTAAAAGCAGCTGTCTGTCTGTAAGACTGAATGTCTCTAGTAGTACTGTGACGTGAAGGGTGGCTAAAACATACTTCAGTTCTCTCCTTCCTAACAAAAGTTTCAAAGTTCATTATTTCAGTAATGCATTTCATACATGATAAGGCTTCAGTATCCTCACAGTGCCTGATATTTCAGTTAACCTGGAATGAATGGGTGCTGAGTAAATGGGTGTAATTAACCTGCACATTGCATTCTTAAGGTGTATGATTAGCAATGCATACATAAGTGTGTTTCATCTATGATCATCCTTTCATCAGTTCCTTTTCCTACAAGAAAATCACGTAGAAAAATCTGTATGCATTTTCTTTCTTTCTCTCAACTCTGTAACCGTAGGCAGGCTCAGTGTCCTACACACTTAGCATTATGACTAGAAACCAGCTTCCTTCACAGACTCACTTGAACAAGGTATTTTTGTTCCTGGCTTTTCACTTAAAGCACCTCAGGCATAGTGAATTCAAACTGGAACCTCTTTTATAGGTGGTAATGCCCATCAGACCAAGACATCTTCGCTTTGCCACTCAAAAGGGACAAAATATACACTGTTACGTGGTATAACTTTAATCTGTTTTGTTCCACCTATAAATGCAGGAGGATTTGGGGGACATTGTAGGTATAAATCATACTTGCATGGATGATAAATAACACACTTTTATGTAGAGTTTCAAAACCAACAGGTTGCCACATATTTTTGAAAGTCTGCCTTAGAACATATGACCAGATAAAGAATGAACAATTTCTCCTTAAAAGCAGAAGGTTAAAAATTCTTTCTAGCTGCATAATATAGTTTTGGTTCTAAAGTTGATGTGTATACACCATTGTTGTCCCTGATTGACATGTTTTGAAATTTTAGGTTTTTTTCCTTTTCTCCTTGAATTTGGAAAAAATGGATTTGGAAAAAAATAAATAAAGTAGATGTGTAAGATGAAAACTCCTTAGGAAAATACAGTATTGGAAGCCACTGTAACTTTTGTTGCAGCATTAAAAACATTATTTTACTGTTTAATAAACAAATGTGGCAAAATGTTAAGATTTGGTAACTAAGTAAACAGTATGTATGTATTGTACTTTCAACCTTTCTCAGAGGTTGAAAATCTTCAATGTCTTTCAAGAGCAACATATATAGGTGCAACATACATTAGGTCCTGTTTCTAAAAACCACAAATTAAGAAGGGTAACCAATATGGTTCGGTATTACCACATTTTACTACACACTTCCATGTATATGGGTATGGATATGGACATGGATTTGTAAAGAAGACATAGGGGTTATAAATGGAGTTTAAAACCATGTTTTATGATAAAGGGCTTTTAATTTAAGATGGCCAAAGCATTAATATTATGCACTTGCTAGTTTTCTTTTTTCTGATGTTTCTTAATAAAGACTTAAATAAATACCAGACCTCTACTTCTTGTGGTAAGAAGCTTGCAAAATGGAAAATGAGACACAGTAAGAGAAACAGTTTTCATATTTTTAACCTTTTTCTTAGGGATATTTTTGTTGAGAGAGGAAGGCAGAATAGTCCTCTTTGTTGTAAGCCTGGTGCTTTTTCTAATATTAATTGCAAACCAAACAGGTTATAAAAGTAATTACTTTTAGATTTGTCTTTTCAGCTGGTACAACATTGGAAATAAGAGATATGGGACCAGTCTTGTCAGATGATTTTTTTTTTTTTTGCTTTGGGAAAAGACATGGGTAGAACTGTAATGAAACTTAACTGAATTTATAAGGATTATAAAGATAGCAGTACAAGATCTTAACAGGATCTTGAAGTGGGGAGAAAAGAGCCTGAAACAGGAGGATCACAAGTTCAAACCCAGCCTGACTGACTTAGCAAGATTCTGTCTCAAAAAATAAAAGAGGTGTGGGGGATGTAGCTTAGTGTAAAGACTTTGGTTTAGTTTCCCAATACTTCACAAGTGAGTGGCGGAAGGAGATTGATATTACAAGCAATTAAAGATGTAGGAGGTATCTTTTTGGAGTGATGGAAATTGTGGTAGTTATAAAACTCAAAACTATACACTTAACGTGGTAGTATTCTGTGACACTTTAATCATAAGCAATTAAAATTGTAATTGTTAAATGACACATTACCCAACCATTCTGTTGAGGTACACTTCAAAAGAAATGACCTTTCTCATCATTTAAAAATGTTTAGATGGTATAGCATAGTTCTACTGGAGTGGTTGCTGACATGGAGTGAGAAGCTAAGGGAAATGTAATCTGACATCACTATTATAGTCCCGACAGTTAAATCACAATCCTGTTTTTCCTCCTCTAGCCCTGGATTGAGGCCAGATGTAAGCTCTCCTCCATCTAGCTCCTCAACAACAACGGGACCACCTCCCAAACTCTGCCTGGTGTGCTCTGATGAAGCCTCTGGATGTCATTATGGGGTCTTGACATGTGGAAGCTGCAAAGTATTCTTCAAAAGAGCAGTGGAAGGTAGTGTGTGTTTTGAAGAGTTCTATTTTTTCTCTATTTGATTCCCATCCCTCACAGTAGACTGTAAAATTTTTACTTATGTGCAAAGCCCATTAAGGTTAGAAAAATCAGTAAAGAATGTGGCTTCTAATTCTTCAGAAGGAAGGAGATATTTTTGAAAACATGAGAAGAGCTAAAATTAAAACTATAAATTGATGGAAGAGAGTCTGATTAGAGAATTGAAGGTAACACTAAGACAGTGCTATTATGTGAAATGAATGTTCAATTTGGGCAGTAAAATAATTCTCATTTTATTAGAATCATAGGGTTTGAGTTCCCATAAGCTATTTGATTTCCAAGCACAAACTGTACCAGTTGGAATAGCCAGTATACCAGACTAAACCAAGTATAAGTGGAAACTTTGAGGGGGAAAAAGATATTTCAGCTTCTCCAGCTTTCTTTATCCTGTTAAGCCAGGGAACCATGTTAAATGATATAAAGACCATTAGACCTGATCCTTTCTCTCTTGGAGGTCACAGTTCACCATTAACAATTATAAATACAGACATTATAATAGAGGAGTAGGTAATAAATTTTGCCTGAAGTCATGAAAGGTATTTTAAAGAAAATTATTTCACTATCTGATTGTTACAGTAATGTAAACCTTACTGGGGTTATGAATTTAGACTAATGATAGAAACCAAAGCTGTATCTTCCTAAAGGAGTTATTCATTCCATAGCAAAGTATTATTGGAAAGGACTAATTTTTTATCAGTGAATTCTCTTAGAAAACAATAATGTAGTTTAGTTATTTGTAAAGTAGTTTGAAGGCATGTGGCACAAATGCATTACCTGAAGCTCTAATTATATTTTTAAACATAATTACTCATCCACTGTATAGGGGTTATTTGTCTAGAGTTATGTTTGTATATCTTTGAGAGGTAGATGAGTCATTTTGTTTGGATTACTTTTTAATACATTAGCACACTATAAAATTACTCATACTGCCCCACCCAGATGACAAGGATACAAGTGTTGTGTTAGCTCCCAATGTATCAACTACAGTTGTAAGTAAAGGCCATCAGTGCAATGTCCCTAACAATGTGAATGTTATATAACACATCTACAAAAAAAGTCTCAAGTGTTTTCCCTGATGTGAAATAGTACAGTTGTGTATAAGAAACTTGACAAATGGCTTTTTGAATGTCAAATTCAGAGGTAGTTGAACCTTAAAAATTATGAATAGTAAAAAATATTTTTCCATATTCATTAAAACAGGGCTACAAATCCTAATACCTATAAAGCTGAACTGTTGTGAGGGAAGAAGGGCATACTTGGTATTAGAGAGCACATGTAACTTTATTTAAAAGCATCCAAATTAATTAATCCAGAGAACAAAGCTAACTTATCTCCAAAATATACCACCATGGAAGGCCACATGGCCTTTGTGCCTAATCTGTGCTTCCAGGTCAAATTTTTAAATGTTCATCATTTATATTAGCTAGGACATGTAATTAATAATAAGCAAATGTGGGCCATTCAGTTTTCTTCTTTATTTGGATTTTAATGTTCTCAAAGGACCTTTCCAGCTCTAAAATTCTTCAATCTTTTGATACCTAACTCACAGTCATTCTGTTTTTGCTATCTAGACACAATGAAAATATGCTTTAAGGCCTAGATACATACCTCAGAATACTACTGCGTCTATGTAGACATGCTGGCATGTGCAGGAGACTTCTAATTTCTACCAGGCTAAGACATCCTCTCTTTTACTTTTCTTCAGATTCCTTAGACAATGAATAACCAGTCTAAAAGAAGACTATAGAATGTGTGTATATATATATATATATATATTTTTTTTTTTTTTTTTTTTGTCTTTTTCCTTTTTATCGGTACCAGGGATTGAACTCACGACTGCCTGCTTACAAGGCAGGCGCTTATGCCGCTGAGCTAAATCCCCAGCCCCCTAGAATGTATATTTTTGTCTTTTCCTTTTTAGAAATTATAGTTGTTAAAACATTAGTGAACTCTGGGTACTAAAAGATTTAGATAGTAACAGTCTTAATATTTGAGATCAAAGGTGAATCCAACATTTTTATATTCTGATGATGTGAAAAAATGATCTAAGATCTGCCTATGGTAGTTTAGTTTGATAATTCTCTTAACCTAATCAGTTGCTGACAACCTTAATATTTAAGAATATCACTGTTTACCTATCACTTTTAAGTGGGATGAGAGACACATTTGATTTGCATATAGTGGTATAATGATGAATTAAAGCCATTTTCATTTATGATTCCCATGATATTTTTAAAACAGCTTCTTTTTTCGTCTCATTGGCATCAGGCTAGTATCATAATAAAATAATTTCTTAGGGGCTGGGGATTTAGCTCAGTGGCATAAGCGCCTGCCTTGCAAGCAGGCAGTCTTGAGTTCAATCCCCGGTACCAATAAAAAGGAAAAAGACAAAAAAGAAGAAGAAATTTATAAAATAATTTCTTTGGTGAATAGTGAGTAGGAGTTTGTAAAGTAAAACTGAGTTTCTGAATCTGAGAGGTGAGTGCTGTTCCTTACTTTGTGAAAATTTGTTGAGTAGCGTTATAGTTATGATTTGGGTACTTTTATGTATATGTACTGCAATAAAGCTTTATTTTAATAAACTATTTTTGTAGATGACCTTTCAACTTTGTAACTATGTCTATTTAGGCAAGTACACTGTTACCTTCCTTAATCAGTGTCTTTGGGTCTCAGTTGTGCCCTACCCAAAACAAAAAGAAAACTTCTTTAAGACTTCTGAAATTTTAATTATCTTTTATTCCATATAGGACAGCACAATTATCTTTGTGCTGGAAGAAATGATTGTATCATTGATAAAATTCGAAGAAAAAACTGCCCAGCCTGTCGCTATCGAAAATGTCTTCAAGCTGGAATGAACCTGGAAGGTAATGCAAGTAAATTGAAAGAATTACTTATCTCTGTCATATAAAAACTGATTTTTACTTTTTAAGACATAAGTAGGTTGATGTAATAATTCACTATATATGTGCTTGACTAGCAAAATTCTGTATTATTGTCCAGTAAAATAGAATATGTCATTCTGCTTAAGCTAATTCACTGGTTCTTGTTACAAACACTGAATTCAGTACAGGCAGACTATATGCTAAGAAAGAAAATTATATAATAAACTTACACAATTTGAAGCAATTGAACTTTTACTCCCTTTCAAATTCTCAAAACTATTTCCTAAAGTTGGAGATATTTCTATATTAGTTATATGTTCATTTTTCTTTTACCTTGCAAAACACACTTCTTACTTAGAAGTATGTATGTCTTATTACAGCTATGCAAGGAAAAAACTTTAGGAAGCATTGTATGGGTATTGTTTCTTAACCAAAGAAATTTGAAAGTAGTTATGTTCCATATCCCTGTTTATGTAATAAGGTGTATAATTAACACTGATCTCATCATTAAAAACTTTGCTCTGAAAAAAAGCTAGAATTGTTGAAATGGCAAGTTCCATGAATATAGTGATCTCATAACTCGTGTTGCTTAGTATTTGTTCTTTCGGCAAGTATTCACCAACAAGACAGTTCTTAGACATAAAATGATTAAAGTTTAGTGTTTTCATAGTCTACTATTTAGATTTACACAATAGCATGGCATATCACAGAAGGAATACTGCTGCAGAACCAAGCAGAAAGACCACCGAATTCTGTTCTGGAAGTCAGGGAAAACATCTTGGAAGAAGTAACATTGAATTCTAAGTGTAGAAGCTTAAGTAAAGATTAGATGAAAAATAGTGTCAGAATTAGGGTCAGATTTATATTCTTAATAATCCAGATTAAAAAAAAATAGAATCTATGTGGTTCTCTTGATAGAATAGACTAAATATAAAGAATGTAATTCCCTAAACCACATATACAGCTTCAAGTAGGATCAGTTTACTTGACTGCAGAAGATACATCTTCCTCTAAGTTGGACTAATGATAGAGAATTATACGGTACTTACTATGAAATAAGAACTGTTCTGATTCTAAAAACTCTTTGAGGTAGGGATTAATATTAGTTTACAGAAGAGAAAATTAAAAGCACAAGAAATAACTTGCATAAAACCTAACTAAAAAACAGCAGAATCAGGATTTACATACAATGTGCTGCTTCCAGATTGGTATGCTTTACTACGTAAATACAGTGCCTGCAAGATAACATGGCAACTAAATTAGAGTAGTTATGTCATAGATCTTGTTTCTCTGTTTTGAAATGTTATCTAAAACTTAACTTTCTCAATGCCCACAGAACAGTCTTTAGTATTAGCCACAGGCTTTTCTTCTTAACCACCATATCCATCTTCCACAAACTCTGTGTTTTATCATTCTAAGGATAAAAGGTCTAACAGTTATTTTAATTAGCATTTTTCCTTTTGTAAAATGATTTCCATGATGAAAACTGAGGCAGGCAGATTTCTTCTTTCATAAAAATTACATTCCTTGCCCTCTTTTGGTATATTCGGTGCTGTCTCTTTAACAGAATACTGTACTACTTATTCAGGCAAATAATTTCATGAGTATGAATAAGTTTACTAAAAAATGCAGAATATATGCTATAATTTGATGTGAGTGTTGCACACAAAGTCCAAGATACAAGAACAAGGTAACGGTTCATAAATATTAAAAAGGACGCTTTTACAGTCATCATCATAAATTTGCTGTAAAAAGGGAAATTTCCCATCAATAACTTATTTTAAAAAATGAAGTTTTTCATCTCCCCAGCTTTTTAGTCCTAATTAATACCATGTACACAGAAGATTTTGCTGTTGTTATAACTAATGCCGTTTTCAGCATATGATCTGTCACTTTCCTACCTCGAAGAACCTTGCACAAGTATTTTTTGTAGCTTCCCTTATTATATATACTACCACAATTTAGGTTAACCCTAAGCTACAACTTTTAATCTATCAATTGAAATAATCTTAGTTTGTAAAGAAGTCATTTACCTTATAGAGCGCACGTAAAAATTTCCACATTTAGAGAGAAAAAGATACAATTTACAGAAGTGATTTTCTCATACTGTCTTAACAGTGTTATGATACTTAAGTTACTGGCTTACGTTCAGGGAAAAATAGCATCAAAAAAGTTTCTTAGGAATTTTTTGTTTTCAGAGAAAAACAAAATTTCTATTCTTCATGTCACTTTGTCACAATTGGTCAGTTTAAAATACTTCTTGAATAAACTTCACAAACTAATCCTTCCCATTGTAATTCATTATATGTATTTTTTCAAAACCCACAGCTCGAAAAACAAAGAAAAAAATAAAAGGAATTCAGCAAGCCACTACAGGAGTCTCACAAAATACTTCTGAAAATCCTAACAAAACAATAGTTCCTGCAACATTACCACAACTCACCCCTACGCTGGTGTCACTCTTGGAAGTCATTGAACCTGAGGTGATACATTCAGGATATGACAGCACCAGTCCAGATTCAACCTGGAGGATCATGACCACACTCAACATGTTGGGTGGGCGCCAAGTGATTGCAGCAGTGAAATGGGCAAAGGCAATCCCAGGTAAGATGCAAAGGGATGACAGACTACATTATAAAACTAAACTGTCTCGCTGCTTGTCATCGTTATCTCACACAACATCTTGTTCTTTCTTCTCAGTTCTTAGGACGGAGAAGCAGAAAGTTGGGTGAATACGGGCAGGGGAAGGGCTGCAGTAAAACTTACATTGCTCCCTACTTTTCAGCCTACTTGTCATCAGAGTAATTTTATAGGGGATGATGTAATGTCAGAACCAGCTGACATCTAGGAGAATAAAATGTGTAATTAATTATTTTTAAGAATCTCACTTATTTTCCTTCAGGTTGTTTGTAAAACTGGTAAATATCAGGAGTGTTGACTTGTCAAAATGTAGTAAACGTATGTAAAATATCTAATTTTTAAGATAATTTTAAACGTTTTCCTGTGAAACACTAAAAGGCAATCATATCAGCCTGACTTTACAGTTAAGAAGGAAATTGACAAGCTTATGGTTATACGACTAGAGGCAGAACAAGAATGAGTAACGTACTGGCCCTTTTGTATCAAGCAGGAAATACGTGTGAACATCTGGGAAACTTTTAAGTTCACTGGCTGAGTACAATTTCAAACCAGAACTTTTGTTGCCTTTGAGAAAAAACTGACAAAATTCTTTTCTTAGATAGAATGCCATTAAAAAGTGGTGAGGGTCTGGGCCTTCATGTGTCATCTGACACAAGAAAAGTGCATTAACTTTTATCTGTTAAGAGTCTGATTTCACAGCTCTTGGCATTTCACAGAGGGATCATCTCTGGCAACTACAGTGTTGCCTCATACCTTGATTTCTCTCAATTTAGGATTCAAAAACTTACACCTGGATGACCAAATGACCCTCCTGCAGTACTCATGGATGTTTCTCATGGCATTTGCACTGGGGTGGAGATCATACAAACAATCAAATGGAAGTTTGCTGTGTTTTGCTCCTGATCTGATTATTAATGAGTAAGTCATATGTGAATCATTTTGTCTGTATTCATTCATAGGATATTTTTAACCAACCACTATGTTCCTGATGCCTGCTACTATAGTAATTCTGGATTGAATCAGTCCTACCAGCTATGTGAGAGAACTAGGCAGAGTCAAAATAGAATTAGCAATGCTTTGGGCAGGTCATATGTAATACAGTATAAATATGCATGTGGCATTATCACTGTCCCAGCACATACGTAGTGTACATCTGTAGGGTCAGTGAGATTTGTGGCAAATAACAAGGAATCTTACTATTATGTTGTTTTAATTTATATAACCCTGTTCCAAAAAGGGAAAGGAGCACGAGAGAATTCACGTGGCTTCAGTAGAGACAAAATTACAGTGAGGACGTATCAGCCAAGAGGGGTGAGAGGTAGAGACCCAGAAACAAATGGTATCTCTCTGCATGGCAGGATCTCAGAACATAGAAACAAATTATTGGTTTTGTTTTGAGAGAGAATCACTCAAGCCTTTAAAGATTTTATAAATCAGCTCTTATCCTCTAAGCGTATGCCTCTATTTGTGAAATACTTTAGGTATTCATTTCCATATCATATTGCAGTTGCGTCAGCTAGTTCCCTACAGACAGTGCAGCTTTTGCTGTGTTGATTTACATTTTCTTTCTGAAGCTCCGTTCTGATCACACCATGTATCTCTCCAGTGTACATCCGTCTTCAGTACCTCCTCATTGACCATCCAGTGTGTACTGTATGCGTTTAGCCTTTCCAGAACTTGGCTTTATTCTCCCCTGTGCCTCACACACACACTGTTCCCATTCAGATAAATCATTCTTCAGATACCCTCAGCTCATAGTGTTGTATATCTCTAGTTTTTCTCACTTTATATTACTACTATTTGTGCCCATACTTTCTTTTATGAGAATGTAAATCAGGAATTCAGACACATATACAAATTGTCAATAAAAGAAGTTTGTACTTAATTCAAAAAAGATGGGGGTTTCCTCAGTTGTGAGCACTGAATGCTGTTAAGAGCCAGCCCCGCCCCCTAAAAAATTAATAAATTAAAACCACATTAGAATAACAGTCACATGTGAGTAAAACCATCACTAGCTATTTCCAATATGTATTTTATATACCTCATCATGTTTTTCCTGTGAAGCCTGATCTTTGCTCTTGTTTTCATCCCAAATGACACCTCTCATAAGAATTTATTAATTGCCTTGTTGAAATAGACTTGTCTAGTAAAAACTATGAGTTTGAAGATATTTTTATGCAGTTGGTGTTTATCTGTGTATCTCATATGGTTGACATCTAAGCAAATAAAGATTAAGGACCTTGTCTGTTTGTTCTTTGCTTAAATCATGTACTGTATTAGGCATATATTAGGACTATAAGGAATATTTGTTCTCCTTTAACCTATTTCTTGCCATACAATGAAATCTAAACTTTCTACGTAACTAAACAGTGTCACACAAGATTGTCTTCAGATGGGACATTTTTTTTTAAAATAGATTTTCAGGTGGATAGCCCATATCTAAATACTAGACCTTGATTTAAATGAGCACCTGATAATAAATTCTGTGCTGAAGTAAACAGTACATGGCATGCATTGATAGAAGTCTTTTTAGTAAAACTTTTAGCATTTTGCTGAGGCACATGTGCTGTAGGTTTGCTACCACTGTTATATATCTGAGAAAAATGTTTCCATTTATTCATAATTTTGTAAAACAAACCAAAAGAAATACACCTTTTTTGCATCGAGCATTCTACCTTTTTTATTTTCTCTTACAGGCAGAGAATGTCTCTACCCTGGATGTATGACCAATGTAGATATATGCTATATGTTTCCTCTGAGTTAAAAAGGCTTCAGGTATCTTATGAAGAGTATCTCTGTATGAAGACTTTACTCCTTCTCTCTTCAGGTTGGTGGAATAAAGTGTATTCCTGTGTTTTGCTAGTTAATTTTTTTAATGTAAAATTTTAGAAGGGCATATTAATTGATGCCAAGATTAATTAGACAAATGAGTACAGGAGAAATATGTGCATGGGCTGGTCAGGGAGTGCTGTTAATCAGAATTTGAGCATCTGCTTTCATCTTCTTTCCTTAAGTAAAATTGCTGACACAAGAAATAAAACAGCCACAATGATTGTTTCTCTGGTTGTTACTTGTTATTTAAGGAGTACTACTACATCAAATAATAAAATAAAGGTTTAGACATGTCATATTAGAGGACTATTAAAAATATACAAAGAATTCTTAAAACTCAACAGTAAGAAAACAACCCCATTTTAAAAACTGAACACAGACCTTAACAGGCATCTCACTGAAGAAGATAACTGATGGCAATTAAGTATATGAGATGCATCCCATATCACCAGGAAAAATGAAAATTAAAATACCACCACCAAATACTGGTAAGGATATGGAGCAACAGGAATTCCCATTCACTGTTAGTGGGAATCCAAATTTGGTGGTTCTTCACAACTAAAAACTCTCTTATTATATGATTTAGCAGCTGTACCCCTTGGTATTTATCCAGTGGAGATGAAAATGTATGTTCACAGAAAATATCCACATGGATGCTTATAACAGCTCTATTTTTGATACTTGGCAGAACTTGGAAACAACTAAGGTGTCCTTGTGAGTGAATCAGTTAAAAAAAACTGGTACATCCAAATGAGGAAGTTATTTAGCACTAAAAAGAAATGAGCTATAAAGTGATGAAAAAATACAGAAAACCCTTAAATACACATGACTAAATGAAAGAAACCAATCTGAAGAGCATATACACTTTATGATTCCCACTATCACATTCTATAAAAGGCAAACTATGGAGACAGTTATACTCAGTGGATTAGGAGGAAATGATATTTTTAGGGGAATAAGAATATTCTGTATGTTACTATAAAAATACTTCGTATATTACTGGGATGTTGGATATATGCCATATGTATTTGTTCAAACAAATATGAAGTGTAACACCAATAAACACTAAACTGTATTAACTAGGCAATAAGGAAATGTCAATATAGATTCATCAGTGGTAATAAATATACTTCTTATGGAAGGATATTGATAATGGGAAAGAGCAGCATATGAGAAATCTTTGTACCTCTGTCCAGTTTTCTTATGAATTTTTAAAAAATTCTCTTTAGGCCATTCTATGAAAAATTATGTATCAAGTTAATGTTTATTAAGCACCAAGTTAGTGGCTAAATATCTCAGTCTTCATTTCATTAGTAATTATGGATTCATTGTTGCTCATAACTTCGAGTGACTGCTCATGTACCATAATCATATCCAATGCACATACAGTGCAGAAGTACTGTGAAAGCATTAATAATCATATGATGTTTTATTGCAATAAGGAATATTAGTATTTCAGTCAAAGCAACAAATATTTCCTTAACCCAGCAGAAAATTACAGGTAAAGATCATTGCTAGAGACTTGATTAATGTCACCTGTAACATATATTGTTAAAGAAATAAACTTGCTGTTTCAGTTACATAAAGTTCTGATCAGATTGATGTCTAGACGCTAAACTTAATTTGTAAAAAGTAATGGTTTAGATTCACACATACCAGACTCACTAAGCTATATATATATTCTTATTATAGGATAAAAACTACATTGAACTAGTTATGTACTATAGTTTTTTAGTATAGAATCACAAAGATAGTAACACATATCTTACAGAATGAAGATAGAAACTTGGAAGTTTAGGTTCATCCTGAAGCTAGCTTGCTCTTGTAGAACTTGGTCAGGTTAGTAGTAATACTGAGTAAACTTAAAGACAAGTGTTAGAAATATAAGTAAAGAGCCGGCGATATAGCTCAGTGGCACAGCACCTACCTGGCAAGCACAAGGTCTTGAATTCAATGCTCTGTACCAAGAAAGAGAGGGAGAAAGAGAGAGAGAAACGGAGGGAGGAGAGAGAGAAAAAAGAAAGAGAGAGAGGAGGAAGTAAAAAAGTAAAGAAGTGGGGGGAGGGAGAGAAGGAGGGAGGAACAGAGAGAGAAAAGTGACATTGAAAAGGAACAGACGGATGTTAAAAGCTTATTATAGACATACCTGAAGAGGCTCTTGGACTGACGTATGTATCTACAATCATCCAGAATACATTTTTAAAAGTATATATATTTGTATGTATAAGCAAGAGTAAAAACTATAGTATAAAACCTGAAAATCAGAAACTTGTTGATGTATCAGAATTGTCACAGGGCAAACTGTCACCTCAAAATCTGGAGAAACACAAATTCAGAGAAGCGGCAAGATCAGTTTACTGGGAACACTGAGCCTCAAACTTAACAACTAGGCTCAAGACTATGTTAATTTGAATGGATTGCCAGAGGCTGAATAAAGACTCTCCCAGAAAAACCACGTTCCTCATTCTTTCGTAGGTTTTACCTTCAGAACCTTTCATTTTTCTGCTGGTAGAAGGGAAAGGATAAGCATTTGTATATACATGGCACGTGTTCTTCGGAACAAAGCTTTGCCCTCTAAGGGTTCTATTTTACCAGCGCCTTGTCTGACCCGGAAGAAAAGACAAATAAGAAATTTCAGCCTTTTCTGGCCTTCCGGTTTCCTGTAGGAGGGGAAAAAGACGAAGAAACATTTATGCATCTCTAGGGATTCGGGACCAGTAAAAATTAGCAAAGATTAACAGTTCACCTTCTTAATACTTTATCAGCATATCAGTAAAAAAAACAGTGGATTGCAACTGAGAGAGCAGTTGCAAAATACAAGCTATGTAAGAATTTTTTAGGAGAAATACAAAGACCACAGAGGGAAAACAGAAAGTAAAGCCTCTTCAATATAGCTACAGCTAATATTAAACATGCCCATCCCTTCTGATACATCTTTCAGTCAAAAACTGTAATACATGCTCAGAGGAAGAAACAAGTCAGTTTGAAGAAAGCAAGCATCAGATAGGAAACTTAATTCTATATTAAGGGCTATCATGGAAAACAGAATACATGCAAGAAAGGATGCATAGTATAATCAGAGGTGAAAATTCTAAAAATGCTAAGGAACTCTGTAAAGAAATGCTAGAGTTAAATGTAAGAGTCCTGCGAACAGGCTTTTCAGAAGACTGGACAGCTAAGAAAAGAAACTTCCCAAACTCAAATGCAGAGAGAAAGAATGAAGAAGAAACAGTAATCAGAACCTCTGGGACAGTTTTAAAGAGGTATAACATATAAGTATGGAAACCAGAGGAGAAAGGAAAAAATATTTGAAGTAGAAGCTGAACATTTTCCAAAATTAATCACCAGAGATATATCCTGGAAGCTGAAAGCACAAAAAACAGACTAGCAAGAAATCTTCATCTTGCATAACACAAAAGAGAAGAAAACAGCTTACATATTTTAGACTTCTCATCAGAAACCACGTAAAATATTTAAAATGTCGAAAGAGAAAAACCGCAAATCCAAAATAGTGTGTACAGAAAAGTTATCCTTCAGGAGTGAAGCCGAAATACAGGACTTTCTCAGACAAAAAATGGAGGAAATTTGTCACCAACCTTGAACTTGTTTTTGCATGACATTAAAAGACATTCTTTAGAGGAAAGGAAAATGATATGTCAGAAGCATTTCTATATAAAGACCATTAGAGATTGAATACATGAAGATAAAAAATTTCATTTTGCTTTTTAGTTGGTCTAATAAACTGTTCAGAGTAATAATGATGAATTGGATGATTAAAACATGGTAAGTGAAGTAAGTAACAACATTTGTAATACTATTTAGGAAATACCTATCTGCATTACTTAAGTAGTTGCATGGTGCTTTTTTGAAAAGAGATGTGTTGTACATTAGTGACCAATGTAAGCTGCAAATTAGAACAGCCAAAAACAAAGGAAGGAGTAATATACTGAAAGACAGTGTAATTATGAAATGCTCAGTAAAATCAGAAGGCAGGAAAAGAGAATACAGCAGAAAAACAAAGCAAAAAAGTATAACAAGAAGAAGATAGTTATATTATTTTTGATATTATTGTATATGAAGGTATATTCAAATATTTCAAAGAAAGAGAGACTATGGTAGCTACTGTTATTTCCGGTTGTATTGTGGTGAAACACTATATTGCTTAAATTGTTCTATTCTGACCTGTGCTGTTATGTCCTCTTTTATCTTAATCTTTTTTTAAAATAAAAAAAATAGTTATAAACCTGGTAGACATCAATCCAGTTATGCCAACAATTACTTTAAAATGATCTAAATACATGAATATTTTTAAAATGAAGGTAAAAATATTTTCCAACACAGACCATCACTAAAAAATATTAAAGAATAAACTTAGGGAAAGAAAAGTCACATCATCTTTAAAAGGAGAAATAAAGAATGACTAAAGTGGTAAATACATAGATAGATTTAAAATACATTCTATATAAAAAGTTATTACATCTTTAGTGCTTAAAAAATGGAACTAAAGTATGTAATAATTGCAGATAAACCCAAACTGAAGTTTCATAATAATGAATGCTTAAATTCCAAAGATAAAGTATGCAAATTAACAAGCTGTTGAGGCAATAAAGGGAAGGAGCGTCATGAAATACAGTCTAGTGAATGAAGATGGGGAGCGCAAATAGGGGCATAAACTAGTTCAAAAATACGTAATTTCTGTAGAGATGCACTAGGTAAAGCTTAACTGAAAGACTGGATTTTAAAGTAATTTAGTTTTAGGCTATTTACAAATATATCCATATAAAGATTCTAGTAGATAAAATAGAAGGGTATCCAGTATTATTCAGAGGATAAGTGATGGCAAATTTCTGTAAAGGGCAAGCTAATAGTCCTCAACAGTTCAACTCTGTCCTTACGCCATGAATACAGTACTGATAATATTTAAACCAAAAGTCTAAAAAAATGCCTAAAAACCACAATATAGTATCTCTGAGAAGTCCTGAAATTCAGAAATGTGCTGAACTGCTTCAACTGCCACTAATTTTTAAAGTGATACACCAGGGGCTGGAGATTTAGCTCAGCGGCATAAGTACCTGCCTTGCAAGCAGGCGGTCGTGAGTTCGATCCCCGGTACCGATAAAAATGAAAAAGACAAAAAAAAAAAAAAAAAGTGATACACCAAAAAAATTTGGTCCATTGTTCTAATCCAGACTCCATGAGCTATTTTTAAATATTTGTAAGCACATAAAGAAAGGTAGGTATTTGCTTCCTGTTTCTTTTTAGGCTAAAGTCATATCAACTCAGGATGCTAGCATATTTTATGTACTGCATCTTTATGATTATAATCTCAGTACTCAGGGATTCTGAAGTAGGAGAAACAGATGCAGTCCCAGCCTGGACAATTTAGCAAGATCCTGTCTCAAAAAGGCTAGGGATATATCTCAGTACAAAGACACTGGGTTCAAACTGTTATACAGGTTCAGTGCAATCCAACTGTTATATAGGTTCAGTGCAATCCCAATGAACATACCATCAACATACCTTATAGATCTAGAGAAATCACTCCTAAAATTCATCTAGAACCAGAAGAGACCTAGAATAGCAAAAGGCAAGGCAGGAGGCATCACAATCCCTGACTTGAAGTTATACTACAAAGCTACTGTAATAAATCAACATGGTACTGGAATCAAAACAGATCTGAAGATCAATGGAATAGATTAGAAGATACAGCCACAAGGACAAACACACTTATCTTTGATAAAGGGGCCAAACATGTTCACTGGAAGAACGACAGTCTCTTTAATAAATGATGCTGGAAAAACTGGCTCTCCATATGCCGAAAACTAAAACTAAACCCACGCCTATCACCATATGCTAAACTAAAATCTAAATGGATCAAAGATCTGAATATTAAAACAGAAACACTAAATCTGTTGGAAGACAAAGTATGTAAAAATCTTGAAGACATAGGGGTAGGTAGAGAATTCATGAACAGGAACCAAACTGCATGGGAAATACTTCCCAGAATCAGTAGCTGGGATCACATGTTATTTAAAAGTTCCTGCATGTCAAAAGAAATCTCCAGCATAGTGAAAAGAAAACCCACAAACTGGGAAAAAATCTTAGTGAACTGCACCTTAAAGGACTTCTGTCTAAAACATATAAAGAATTAAAAAAAAAAAAAATCAGACCCCTGAAATTAAAGGACCCAATCCAAAAATGGGCATCTGAGATGAATACATACTTCTCAGATGAAGAAATACAAATGGCAAATAAATACATGAAAAAATGTTCATCATCATTAGTCATTAGAGAAATGCAAATTAAAATGACACTGAGATTCCATCTCACTGCCAAAAGAATGGCCAGGATCAAGAAAACCACCAACAACAAATGCTGGAGAGGCTGTGGGGGAAAAGGAACTCTTCTGTGCTGTTGGTGGCAATGTAGACTGGTGCAACCACTGTGGAGGTCAGTCTGGAGATTCCTCAAAAGGCTGGGATTGGAAGTCCCATTCGACCTAGCAATTCCACTTCTAGGCATATTCCCTGAAGAACTGAAAACATCGTACCACAGTGATATATGTACACCCATGTTTATAGCAGCACAATTTGTAATAGCCAGATCTTGGAACCAACCTAAGTGTCCATCAACTGAGGAATGGATGAAAAAAGTTGTGGTATTTTTATACAGTGGAGTACTACTCAGCTCTAAAGAATGATCACATTGAGATATTTATAAATAAATGGGCGCAACTTGAGATCATACTCATAAATGAAATCACATGTATATATACCATATAGTCTCACTAGGGTAAGAAATGGTAAGAGTACATAAGAGTTTATGGTAATCATGATTCCCCCATTACATTGCTTTGAAGCCTTATAATGACTGCATTCATTAGTTGGAATGGTTTATCCTGGTTTGTTTGATTTTATTATCTGTGACGGTATGAACAGCTATTTTGAAGAAAACAGGTCATTATAATAGCCAGTGCTGATTTAATATCATCTTACTCTGAAGTCCTACCATGCTTTTGTTTATCTATTTCCATTCGTTCTATCATTCTCTTGAATGGTTTTTTACTATTTTGTTATCTTTGATACTATTGTATATGAAGTTATGCTCAACTATTTCAAAGAAAGAGACATTATGGTAGTTACTGTTAATATTGGGCTATCTTCTGGTGAAATACTATGTTGCTTACATTGTTCTGCTCTGATCTGCTTTGTTATATCCTGTTTCGTCTTAATCTCTTTAAAATAAAAAATAAAAAAAAGCGAAGACACTGGGTTCTATACCCACTATGGACAGTGTGTATGTAGGGAAGAGGGCACGCCAATCTCAAAATTTTAATGAACTTAGTGATACTATAGATATTGTAAAGTATAACTGCTAAAAATAACACTATTGAAGCCTCTCTCAAAACTAGAATTAAATTTGAGCACCAAATGACAGGCAAACTGAATAATCACTGTATTAATTCCTTGGTCTTTAAAACAACATTGAATAATTGGAGGAAAGTGTCATTACCAGTTCTGTTTTATCACTTTAAAACCAAATGATTCACTGAACAGTAACACCTTCTATTATCCTGCATTCTTTCTTGGCTGCAGTCTCACAACCCTTTGAAAATGCATGTATTTTAGGAGGCATTAAGACTAAACTGTGAAGTATGGTTTTAACTACCATACTTGATGTATGAAAAATGACAACAAGGAAATTCTTCAATTGACTCCATCTTAACCTTTTAGTTCCCAAAGAAGGTTTGAAGAGCCAAGAGCTATTTGATGAAATCAGAATGACCTACATCAAAGAGCTAGGAAAAGCCATTGTCAAAAGGGAAGGAAACTCCAGCCAGAACTGGCAAAGGTTTTATCAACTGACAAAACTTTTGGACTCATTGCATGAAGTAAGTGTCAAACATAAAGCTGGATATGTAAGAATTTTGTGATGTATAAGTATGTTTTTATTAGTGTATATAATTATATAGAAATAATCTCCTTTGCCCCCTACACTTAGTCTCCAGTTTGTGAACTTTTAAGTTTTGCATGTATTTTTCCTAAGGTCAATTACAAAATATTACTTCATCTATTCGTATACATAAAAAACAATATGGTTTAATACACAAAATTTTTAAAAGGTACAATTCCTTATTTTTATATGGTCTATTGGGTTAAAATCACTTAGTCTTCATATATTCTAGGCTGAAATTCAGCATAAAGTACTTGTTTTACATTTAACTGTTGGGCTGGGGATTTAGCTCAGTAGCATAAGTACCTGCCTGGCAAGCACCAAGTCATGAGTTTGATCGCTGATGCCACCAAATAAATAAATAAATAAATAAATTTAACTGTTTACAGAATTGTACGAAACTGTCTTTTGTACTTAAGAGCTTATTTTTTTTGGCTACATTTTTTCACCTGCAGAATTCAAGTAAATACTTACATATTTAGTATGACATGTTCATCCTAACCAATTTTGATACCTAATTACACTATATCTTTTCTTGCAGATAGTTGGAAACCTCCTTAACATTTGCTTCAAAACATTTTTGGATAAGACCATGAATATTGAATTCCCTGAGATGTTAGCTGAAATCATCACCAATCAACTACCAAAATATTCAAATGGAGACATCAAAAAACTACTATTTCATCAAAAATGACTGCCTTACTAAGAAAGATTGCCTTAAAGAAAGTTGAATTTATAGCTTTTATTGTACAAACTATCAATTTGTCTTGTAGAAGTTTCGTTGTTTTTTTTTTCTTTTATGTTTTCGTCTGTTTTGTTGTTGTTAAGTACGCACTACATGTGGTTTATAGAGGGCCAAGACTTGGCAACAGAAGCAGTTGAGTCATCACTTCAAAGTGATGGGTTAGTATACTGAAATTTATTATTTGGTAAACCCTAGAAATTAGAAAGAATATGGGAGTAATCTCCACGGTCAGAGAAGGATGGCACCTGAACCACCAGTGCCCACAGTCTGTGTGATGAACTTTCTGCTCATACTTTTCAGCTGGCTGGACAAAACTTTCTAGACTTTTTGTTGGTGTATTTTCCCATGTATAGGTAGAATAGCATTTTTGATTGATGCATGGAAACCTGAAAAAAGTTTACAAGTGTATATCAGAAAAGGGAAGTTGTGCCTTTTATAGCTATTTCTGTCTGGTTTTAACAATTTCCTTTATATTCAGTGAACTACGCTTGCTCATTTTTTCTTACATAATTTTTGTATTCAAGTTATTGTACAGCTGTTTAAGATGGGCAGCTAGTTCATAGCTTTCCTTAACAAACTCTAAACATTAATCTGCGTGAAAATGGGTTGGTGCTTCTAACCTGATGGCACTTAGCTACCAGAAGACCACAAAATTGACTCAGATCTCCAGTATTCTCATCAAAAAACAGCTCATATTTTGTATATATCTGCTTCAGTGGAGAATTACATAGATTGTGCAAATTAACCATTCTAACAGATCTAGAGCACCTAATCCAGTGACCTGCTGGGTAAATTGTGGATAATGGCTACAGAAAACAGATTTTCAAAAATAACGATCCGTTTTACTCAGTGCCCCCTATTCTCTGCAATAGTTAGATGGCAAGAAAGTCGGTAAGCTAAATGTCTTTTGGGACATTCTGAAGTAATGTATGTAACTTCTTGAAAGTTATGGTTCTAGATAACCAGCTGTTACACAGCTGAAAGATTTTTCAACCTGACCAAGTAATTCCTCTCACCAAACTTTACCCAAAAACTAAATTTCTGATATGGCAAATGTGGCTAGACACCCATTTTCACATTCCCATCTGTCACCAATTGGTCTTGTCTTTCCTAGTGGTACAGGAAAGCTCAGCTACTGATCTTTGTGACTTAGAACTGAATGTCAGACATCTATATTTGTAGACCTACATATCCCTACGTGTGCCATAGAATTTAACACAAGGCCTGTGAATTTCTTCACTGTTGAGATTTTAAAACAAGCTGTAGTAGCCCTTTCTGTGCGCATCTTACAAACTTTCTGTAAACTCAAAACTTAACATATTTACTAAGCCACAGAAATTTAATTTCTATTCAAGGTGGTCAAATTATTTGTGTAACAAAACTGAAAATCTAATATTAAAATATGAAACTTCTAATGTATTTTTATATTTAGTTATAGTTTCAGATATATATCATATTGGTATTCACTAATCTGGGAAGGGAAGGGCTACTGCAGCTTTACATGCAATTTATTAAAATGACTGTAAAATAGCTTGTATAGTGTAAAGTAAGAATGATTTTTAGATGAGATTGTTTTATCACGACATGTTATATATTTTTTTGTAGGGGTCAAAGAAATGTTAATGGATAATCTAAAGGATTCATAATGTGTACAAATCTTCATACAGGAAACAGTGGTTTCAGAAACAAGTAGGTTTGCTCTAGAGCAGTGATGGCGAACTTTTTAGAACTTTTACAAACAGCCTGTGGCGTCTTGCGTGCCATAGGTTGGCCACCACTACTCTAGGGGAAGATGAAAACTGGCCCTGTGTGCAGTGAAGGTTGCTGAGGCTCTGAACCAATCAAATCACAGCGGAATTACTTCTTTGCCTCCCCTTCTGACTACCCTTCTCATTCCAAGAGTGAGTCTGTTAGCACAGGTTTAGTTTACTAAATCTCCCCTTCCATTTAAAATATGTAAACAAGACCGAAAGGTGGTGCTTACCTATTTATGGGCATCACCTAATAGCGGGGTTACTTTCACATACAGCCTGTCCAACAGGCTCAAGAAGTTTGGCAATAATATGCATAGAGGTACCAGCAGTATGTAAATAGTGCAGAATCTCATAGGATGCCAGTAATACACTAATTCCTTTCTATCCTACAACAAGGGTTCATTTCCAAGTAAAATGACATGTGTATGTTTCCTTTGAATGCTTTGTGAATGTTGTTATTTTCAGTATTCTGGAAAAATTATTTAATAAAACTGTAATCATTTGCTTTTTGAATGCTCTCTAAAAGGGAATGTTCCTTTTGTAATGGTTTAAATTTTCTCAAAGTACTTTAAGATGGATTGTAACCCAGCTGGTTGTAAATTTATGGTGCCTAAGATACCACTTGAATACTAGCAATGACAGTGTTAAACTTCAAAAAAGAGCTTCTCAAAGTCGATTGTTCATTTATATAATGTTATATGGTTAAAACCAGAAAGCACGTCACACTTTAATCTTTAGTCCCAACAACCTAGACTTTCAAAAACAAAAAGTTGTCAGTAAGCCAACTGTCAGTCATAAAACAATTAAGAGGCTTTTCATTAAATGAAGTGAGCATCTATGTGCCTTTAACATATGTGAGAAAGTTACCTAATTATGTTTGAGTATAATTAGGGATTTAAGTGAAAAAGTGTGAAAGCAGCTTCATTTTCTAGGTATGTGGTTTCTTGCCATCCCACTCTATAATAGTAACGTCGGTGACAGCTGGTGACAAGCCTAGGGTGATTCACAACAAATCCAAGTATTTTTAAATTACTGGTAGTAAAAAGTGACCATCTCAGTGTTTTTTGGCATTGCTGTGGGATACTGTACAAGCAGAACTGAAGGGCAAAGGACTTGACATCTCTTTGGTATACCCAGGTGTGCAGAACTATCAGAGAGAACCTCAGGAGCACCTTCTTTCTCTTTGAGGGAAAGACTTGGGCACCTCAAAAGGAAAATTACCATGATGCCTGGCTGAAGAGCTGCATAATAAGCACAGGATGAACTCTGGGCAAGCACACGAGGGAAACCCAACTTGACTTCAGAATTTGGGCGGTGGACAGACGAGGAGATGAACAAATTCACTTTTATTTGTCCTATCATTAGTTCCCTTTTAAGTATTCAAAAAGTACTTCACCATGAAATGAACAACAATATATACTTTGATCTCTCAAAATGCAGTAATCATGGTAGCCTTTAGTGAGATTCGGATCTTGGTTGGTCACCGCAATGACAGCAGCTGTAGATGAATGTGTTTTTATGTGCTTGGTTTCAGTGTTCAAAGGGAAAAATAAAAGTGTACAGTGAGCACTTTAAACCACTTTGGGTGAAAGTTTTACCATATTCCAGACTATTTTCAATCAACCTGGTCCACCAAGGATTAGTGACCAGGTTTTCAGGAAAGGATTATTAGTTTCTCTCTAGAAAATGTCTGAAAGATTTTTATTTTCTGATAAAAAAAAAAGGCTGTTTGAAAATACCCTCCTGAAATAACTTGCTTAACTACATATAGATTCAAGTGTGTCAATATTCTATTTTGTATATTAAACAAATGCTATATAATGGAGACAAATCTATATTATACTGTGTATGGCATTATTAAAAAGCTTTTTCATTATTTTTTATCACAGTAATTTTAAAATGTGTAAAAATTAAAACCAGTGACTCCTGTTTAAAAATAAAAGTTGTAGTTTTTTATTCATGCTGAATAATAATCTGTAGTTTAAAAATGTCTTTTTACCTATGCAGTGAAATGTCAAACTGTAAAGTGTGGAAATGTTTAACTTCTATTTTTCATTTAAATTTGCTGTCTGGTATTATCAAACCACATATTTGTACTGAACTGGCCATAAATGTTAGTTAGCCATTTACAGCAATGCCAAATATAAAGAAACATCATAATAAAACTCTGCTTTTTCATTATGTGACTCTCAACATGGCTTTGTAAAACTTTTGCAATTCTAACTTTCTGACATTGTTTTCTTTCTACTCAAGGTATAGTTACACTTTAGGAAACTTAAAATGATAAAGTGAACCTTTACATGTTAGTATAGCAGCATATGCATACTAATATGACATAAATTCAAAACAAGCTTTATTTACACTGGTGTCAAATATCCAAAAATCACCCCACCCTCGTGTCCACTGGCTACATACTTACTACAAGGGGTACTGAGAGAAGAAAAAGAAGACTCCTGAGGCTTCTGCAGATACAGCTCTTATCATAAAAGATGACATGTAAACAGATGTTTTCTAGTTAAAATTCTTAGCGTATTTTAAGCTCCAGTCTTTCTCTAAGAAAAGGGAATAAAGCACACCATAGCAGTGTTACACAAGACAGAAAATAAAGGCAAAGAGGAAAAGCAGTAAACAAGCTATTCTATATAATCTGCTCGTACAAATCTTCTAGAACACTGTTTAAGCCGTGTCTACAAATTAGATGACCTAACAAATAATCGTATCAATTTCTTTCCACTAAGGACTGCTATCCCTAAGAGGAGAAGAATACCACATTTGCCTTAACCATCACATAGGGCAAGTATCTGATAATACATGATAAATATTTGAAGATATGAGATTAATAAGAAAAAGCTCATTGCTTCCCTCAACTACTTAAAGAGTATGAGATTAGAAACTGGTGTAACCTTTCTTCTCAGTGTTTTTAGTGTAATGCAGAGACAGCACATAAGGCCTCTTTACATACATTCATTATTATTGGACTGGTAACTTGCAAGTATTAACCTCATGTTTTTATAGAACACCATCACACACATTGTATCAGTCTATCTTCACCCAGTGAATAAATGAATACAAGTGATGAGGAAGATGCTAATTTTATAGAAAAAGATACAAACTCAGAATTTGAGCAACTGATTTATAGCTGCTCCCTTTACATACGTTTGAATGGAAAGTTTCCGTAATGAAACCATTTAGCTACAAGGTACCACCAGATAGCATCTTCTTTCATCAAGGAACCACTCAGGGAACTAGTTATCATTGTTCTAATTAATGATCTACTGAGCACTTTATGTGCCATGCACATTTCCATACAGTCATTTAACTTTAGCAATCCTATAAAGTGCTACTATTCCAGCATATAATACGTGATATTTTAACTAATGTAACCTCAACATAAACAGACCAAAGAAGAAAAATGAGCTGGGCCTGGTGGCACACACCTGTAATCCCAGCACTCAGGAGGCTGAGGCAAGAGAATCACTGTGAATTCAAAGCCAGCCTAGGCAGCAAAGTGAGTTCAAGGCCAGCCTAAACTGCATAGTAAAACCTTGTCTCAGACTGAAATAAGTAAGTAAATAGATAGATGTAGAGAAAGCACTGGAAAAATAGCTAATACTCTTCTATGATAAGACTTTCAGTAAATGAGAGAGGGAAGTTCTGATTGGTAAAGGATTACTTACAAAAAGAACCTATAATTAACACGTGCTTAATGGTAAGAAACTAGCTTTTGCACTAAGATCAGGAACAAGGGTATCCCCTCGGCATTGTTTCAGTATTACACTGAAATTTAAGCAAATAGAATTTTTAAGAGGAAATAAAAGATACTGACTGGAAAGAAGAAACAAAACTTTTCACAGATGGCATGTGTGCTTTTATGTAGAAACCAAAAATGAGTAAGTGGAAATTCAACTGAAAATATTTTTATTAGCAGCCCCCAAAATAATATATTCCATATTCATGGATAGGGAGTCTCATTATCAAAGTATCAGTTCTTCCCATCTTGATCTACAGATTCAGTAAGTAAATAAATAGATGTAGAGAATTCCAGTCAAAACCTCAGACAGTTATTTTGTGAATACTGGCAAGGCAATTCTAGTTTTAAGTGAAGAGAGAAAGCCCTCCCCCCATATACACCATAATATAGAAAGAGAAGAGCAAAGTTGTAAAACTGGCACTGCTTGATTTCAAGACTTAACATAATAATGGTATAGTAATCAATGATGTGCAAAAATTTAAAAAGGCACGTTATCAATGGAACAGAATAGAGAGGACAGAAATTGACTCATATAGATATAGTCAATTTATCTGTTACAAAAGAACAAAGGCAATATAATGAAGCAAAGACTTTTCAGCAAATGATGATGGAACACTTGGCTATTACATGCAAAGGTTGAACCCAGACAAAAACATTAAGCCCTTAACAAAATCAACTCATAGTAGGTCATAGACCTAAATATAAAATGTAATGGTACCAAACTCTTAGAAGACATAAAATGTTATACATGGTACAATATCAAAAATATGATGCATGAAAGAATTAATACAACAGGCTATATTAAAATTTAAAATTCCTGCTACGCAAAAGACAGTGTCAAAGAATGAAAAGACAAGCCATGGACTGGGAGAAAATATCTGCAAGAGACATTCCTGATAAAGAACTATCATCCAGAACTCAAGGAACTCTTAAAATTCAACAAGAAAGTAAGGCAACCTGATTTAAAAGTGAATCAAAGACCTTAATAAGCACCTCATTAAAGAAGATACTGAGATGATAAGCATATAAGAAGATACTGCCAGGACAATGAAAATTAAAATAATGAAATACCACTACATATCTGTTAGATTGAGCAAATTCAGAACAATACCACCACAAATTCTGGCAAGGAGAACAATGATAACAACAGAAACTTACATTCACTGCTTGTGGGAATGTAAAATGCTGTGATAATTTTGGAAGACTAGTGATTTCTCACAGAACTAACCACACTCTTCGCATGCTGGTGCACACGTAATCTCAGCACTCAGTAGGCTGAAACAATAGGATTTCTACAAGTTTGAAGTCACCCTGGGCTACAAAATATAATGAGTTCAAGACCTTAACTCGAAAATAAAAACACAAAAAGTTAAACACACTTACCATATAACAGTTGTACCCAATGGTATTTATCCAAGGAGCTGAAAACTTAAGTCCACACAAAAACATCCAAAAGGATGTTTACAGCAGCTTTATTGGTGAGTGTCAAACCATGGAAGCAACTAAGATGTCCTTGTAGGTGAATAGAGAAACGAACTGGTACATTCAGATAAGGGAATTAATCAGCATTGAAAAATAAATAAGCTATCAAGATATGGGAAAACACAGAGGAACTTTGAATATACACTACCAAATGAGAAAAGTGAACCTGGAGAGGCCACATACTTTGATTTCCAATATACAGTACTCGCACATTCTGTAAGAGGCAAAATCATGGAGACAATTAAAACATCAATGATTACCAGGGGCTAGGAGCAAAAAAGAAAAGAATACACACACACATAAAAGAATTTTAGAGCAGTGAAAATATTTTATACTATATAGTTGCATAGTATATAGTATATATACTATATAGACAATACTACATATTATACTATTTGGTTCATACTATATAGTTGGATACATATTATTACACATTTGTCCAAACCCACAGAAAGTATATCAAGTGAACTCTAAGGTAACCTATGGGTTGTGGATAACAGTCATGTGTCAACATAGGTTCACCAGCTGTGACAAATTTCTTGTCTGAGATGTAGGGAGAGGGGTAATGCTCAGGAGCTGCACATGAGTGAAGGCAGGCAGTATATAAGAATTTTGTATACTTTTTCAATTTTGTGTGAACCTAAAGCCCAAAAGTCTTCTTTAAAAAAGTAACTCAGGGGCTGGGGATTTAGCTCAGTGGCATAAGCGCCTGCCTTGCAAGCAGGCAGTCATGAGTTCGATCCCCGGTACCAATAAAAAGGAAAAAGACAAAAAAAAAAAAAAAAAAGCTCACTCAGTGGAGAAAGAATAACTTTTTCAACAACTGTGTTGGAATAACTGCCCAAAGACATTTTTTAAAAATGAACTTGGCTCTGAATCTCACCTCATGAATAAAAATTAACTCAAAAGGGATCACAGACATTAATATAAAACCTAAAAACTATTAAATATGTGGAATAAAACTCAAGGGGAAATCATGAGCCTGGTCTAGGCAGATTTGTTACACATGACAACTAAAGCAAAATGCGTAAGAAAAATTGAGAGACTAAACTTCATTCAAATTTAATGTGTCTGGATTTGAAAGAAAAAAAAACATAGCAAGAAGGGAACGAGTCCTTCTCCACTCCCAGGAAATCCTGGTCAGGGAAGAGGCAGTTGGGGGAACCAGAGACTGAAAGTCCCCAGACCTGTTCACCTCTCGCTAACTGTGATTCCGCATTCTGGCCATGGCTGCCAGCAAACTCCAAGCATTTTGTCTCCCCTCAGCATGGAACAGCAGAGGTACTGATGATGTGATTTTCTGGATTTTCTTATTGTATGTCAACATCCAGTTTTTCTTTAACACCACTATTGTTGCTACTTAGGTGGTACTGCCAACACCTAAGGAGAAAAACTAAACCCAGGTTCACAGCTGTAGGGAGAAACAATAGACCAGGACAGCAGCTACAGTCCCAAGAAAAGCCCACCGCATTTTGTTTGTTTATTTTGAAAATCCCACTACTTTTATAAAGTCCAAAAATAGCACGGAATTTTACTTAGAAGGTAAAATTCTAAGCCTGTACAGCAGGCTAGATTTAGAGAAGAAATTCAGTGCAAAGTCTATCATATTTGAAGGGGTTCAATCAAGAGCCATTAGGGGAAGCGGTTGTTTTAGACTGTCACAAAACTACTACAAAACAACTTTACTTCAGGCTTTCCAGCTTTGCCACAGTGCCTGGGAGATGACCACAAGCGCAGCTGTGGAGAGGGTGTTGGCTAGACACAGAATCCCTGAAAATTTAACCTCAGGCTGGCAAACGTACAGAGCCACACCCACCATGGTGAGAAGCCGGGTTCCAGCATATGTGGCTTTTAGAGGCGTGTGGATCTGAAAGTGCGGCATTAAACCTGGAGTTCTGTTTGATCGCTGCCCAGTTACCTCTGTCCAGCACAGAGGCCACGGGTCTGCCTGCTCCCTGCATTGCAATGTGAGCAGATGATACACATCAGGTTGAACTCAGGCTACGATCTGGTCTGCACTGACACAAAGGGACAGAAAGGAGGGGAAGGGCACCCGACAAACCTCTAATGCATAAATCTAGGGGTAGAAATCTGACTTGCTGCATTCCAAGTCTGTGCATCCTGGAAAGAAACTACGCATTCAAATAGAGAGGAATTTCTCTTCTATGTATTTTTTCATTGATTTTTGGAGGCTAGAGGTTTTTCTCTTTTTAGTTTTTTCTTTTCATTTTTATCCTTACTTTGCTATTTTCTTGTCTGATTTGCTCATTTCTGCTACACTGCTCTAACTGTATCAATTCCCATTTATTCCTATATTAGCATCTTCTATCTAGCTTGTCTATTCTCCTTCACATTTTCCGTTGTTTAATTTTTCACACTTTACTACTTTCTTTCTCCCCTACTCCATCTCTCTATCTTTAAAATGGTAACCATCAACCTTTATTAATCTTTAGATAGCAAGACAGATAACTATACTACTAAGGTTTTGATAGTCCATCAAACAGAATAGTTTGTGCTGTCATTGATTGTCTGTTCATTTTTTATGCTTTGATTTTATAACTTGAACTATTTCTAAGATAACAGTATGCAATATATCAACTAGTGATGATTTAATTTTTTTTGAAATTCTGTGTCATTTCTAAAAAAATTTTTTAGATAGTTAACGCTGTTCAATTTCTGACTAATTCTTCTCTATTGTTACTGGATGTATAGTTGCATTGAGTACATATTTATTGCATGTCAATATTTGGCTTGTCTTAGGTGTTTATCATTAGAGATGTCTTTTCTATGGTTAAGGTTGGTAGGTACATTACTGTTCTTATTGTATGTCAATATCCAGTTTTTCTTTAAAACTACTATTGTTGCTGACTTAGTTGGTACTGCCAAGGTAGCACAGTTGTTGCTATTAATTGATTTTCTCTTGTATGCCAATACCTGCATTACCTTTGTGTCATTAATAATACTTGGCTCCATTCCTAGCAAGCTGTATGTAAGGTCAATTATACTGTAGCCTCGCCTCTTGAATTAACAGAGGTAACTGGATCTTGGGACAGAGGCAAAGGTCTATAGTTAGCCATGACAAAATGTATCACAGAAAAATAGACACTGATTAAAGAGGTTTCCATGTTAGCAACTCTGTCTTTCCACTATAACCAATCCAGAAACCTCAATGCATGCGCAAACACAAACATGCACATACATACACAGAGATATGCAAAACAGAAACATGAGAATGTTACAGGCAGCTGAGTTAGACAGAAATATTATAGGCAGTGAGATGGCTAGGCCCTCGAAGGAGCCAGTTCAGAAGACCAGTTACCTTCCAATTGCAGGGGAGACAGACACCTCTGCTGTAGGCCAGACCTCAAAGGCAAAAGATAAAACAAATGTACCCATATACTTCCTAAGGATAAACATCAGGGATTGATATCCTAAATGGATCTCTATCACTCCGAGGAAGCCAGGAGTCACTAACTCATCCCCTGCAGACAAAGGTCCTGTTCTGTATTCATACCCACTTGCCACATGACTGGCTTCCCCATTTGTCCCCAATTTTATCAACTTTACCTGGGCAATTAATCTTATTGGTTAGCCATAGTTCTGTTCCACCTCATGCCCACCTTGCAAGTTCCCATTTTCCCCCACATTGGATGCACTTCACCTTGGAGTTTTGCTCTATTAAATCCCTAGAAAAGACAGGGTCCTTGGCAACTCACTCAGGACCCCTTCTTTCTCGCTCAGACAGAAACTTTCTCTCAATAAATACATTCTACTCTTAATACATTCTGCTCCATTGTTGCTAAAATTGATTCTTCTATTTTAGAGAACATAAACTCATACTGAACACATCTAGTAGGCTGGGAGTTTCTTCTCCTATATCAAGAGGACAAGGCAAAAGCCTCCAAAAACTACTGAATACTATAAAGCTGATCCAGAGTGCATCAAAAGAGAAAACAAAAAGTCACACAAGTGAGTTATTCAAAATGATAAAAAGGACATAAAAAACAGATCAACAATATGACTGGCAAGTTCACACAAGACATAACAAAACAGATGGTAGATTTGATTTTACAGAAAGCACTAATAAAAATCTAGCTGAACTAAACAAAATGATAAAAAAAGATGAACAACCAGATTGGCAAAAAATTAGTCCATGAAAATGTACACGTCCTCAACTGTAGGGGACCAGGAATTACAAACTGACATTAGCATTTGTCCTAGGGTCTCTGCCTGCCTTGTGTGCTGATTTTGGAATGCAGAAATCATCTTCCTCTCAGTCAATGAAATTAGCACCCACATGTGGGATGATCTTGGCTTGCTTCCTTTATGATGTTAAACTTGCCCACTCTACCACAGCCTCTAAGCAGCTCCAGGAAAAACACTACTCCCTCCCCTACACCTGCCAATAAATAGTGGTTAGCTTGGAGTCTTCATCTTTGTCCATCATGAGGCTCTGACCTCCCAGTACCCTTCAAGCATTACTAAATTTGTGTGGCTCTTATTTCATCCTTTTGCTATACCCCTCACACGGGTAGTTGGAAATCTTAGCCAGGTCCCTGTTATTAAACTTATGAATGAGTTCCATTCTGAGAGAATTGTCTATAGGCTGAATTCATTTCTAAGCAACAAAATGAGTCTTATATAGTATACCTGTGCAAGTTTGCAACTCGAATATTTATGAGTTGGAGACTTACTGTACCAAACAAAACTCCAAGACATTAAAACTTATATTGAAAGTATGGGCAAGCAGAAGTGACTAATAAGAGATTAGAGTGTGAGATCTAGAAGATAGGGTTAATATCAGTGATCAGTTACTCAGAGACACCTTAAAAACAATAGGAGACCAGAAAAACTGATTAAACACCTGAGAGATGACACAAAAAGATTAACTGGAATAAGCAACAAATCAGAAGATCACTATATAGGGGATATAGGGGAATGAAACTCCCAAGCTACTAGATGTCCAGTATGAGTTCATGTTCTCTAAATTGAAGAATGAATTTTAGGAACAACAAAGGTTAAGAATAGAATGTATTTATTGAGAGAAAGAAAGCATCTGTCTGAGACAGGCAGAAGGGATCCCAAGTGGGTTGCCAAAGACTGTCTTTTCTAGGAACTTTTATAGAGCAAAACCATGAGGTTAGAGTCAAACCATGAGATGATAACCAAGATGGGGAAAAATGGGAACTCACAAGGCAGGAGAGCATGAGGTGGGACAGAACTATGATCAACCAATAAGGTTAATTATTCAGGTAAAAGTGATTAAATCAGGGACAGATGGGGAAAGGAGTCACACAGCAACAAGGCATGCTTAAAGAGCAGTAACTCTTTCTGTAGGGGGTTGGGATGGCGACTCCTGGTTTCCTCGAGGTGATCCATACCTATTTAGAATATCAATCCCTGATGTTTATACTTAGGGTGTGGTTGCATTTATTATGCCTTTTGTCCTGAGATCTGGCCCACAGCAGAGGTATCTGTCTCCTCCAAGATTGGAGGGTCCCGCCCTGTCTAACTGCCTGTAATATTTCTCAGTTGCCTATAACAATAACACAAATGATGCAAAACCTTTCTATTGAAATAAAGGCAGAAAAGTTTCAAAATATGAGAAAATGATTTAACAAACGGCATATAGAACCCCCAAAAGCCACAATAAAAAAAAAAAACCTCTCCATGACACATCACAATCAAAATCCCAAAATTTCAACATGAGAACAGTCTTAAAAGTTGGTAGAAAGAAGCAACACATCACTTATAAAGGACAACCCACCCAGAATTAGAGTAGGCTTCCCACCCCAAACCTTAAAAGACCAGAAGAACTTGAAGTGTTTTACAACCTAAAAGAAAACAACTTTCAACTGATATATGCTATATAACTATCTTTTAAAACTGAAGGAAAAATAAGTTATTTCCACAACAAAGAGCCCTTTAAAAAATTCTTGACTATCAAACAAGCACTACAGAACCAATTCAACCTAGAAAAAACAGAATAAAAGAACCTTATCTCAATTTGAAAACAGCCATTTATTAGAAATCTACTGCCAATATCATATTAAATGGAGAAAAGCTGAAAGCTTTCCTTCTAAAATCAGAAACAAGACAAGGATGTCTACTATCACCACTCTTGTTCAACATGGAACTCAGAACAACCAGGTAAGAGGGGGAAAAATGGGATATGTACAGGAAAGGAAGAAGTCAAATCATCATTATTTACAAATGACATGACGACACAGAAGACCCAATAAATTCCACCAAAAGACCACATTTATTCATGTAGCAAGGTAGAAAATCAAGACACAAAAATCAACAGTGTTCCCATACACCAATAACAAAGTAATTAGGAAGTAATTTCTTAGTAAATTACTAAGAAAGTAATTAGGAAAACAACACATGTAGGAGATAGAATCTAAACCATATATCTCATCTTATAGTAAACTAAAATCAAAATGCATAAAAGATTTAAACATTAAAAAAAAATCTTCTGGAAGTTAAAATAAGCAAAACTCTTGAAAACAAGCATAGGCAAGTGCTTTCTGAACAGAACCACAACTGAAAAAGAAATAAAATCAAAATCAACAAAGGGGTCATAGATGAAAATCACTCTGTACAGAAAAAGCGACAATCAACAGAGTAAAGAGACAATGTACATGGCAGCTCTACTTTGAACAGAGGATTAATATTCAGAATATATAAAGCACTCAAAAAAATTAAACCCCAAAATAAAAGAATCAAAGAATTGGCAAGTGAAATGTTGTTGCTGTTGTGTTGTTTTGGTACTTAATCAAACCAAGGACCTAGTATTTGCCAGGCAGGTGCTGAATTATCCATATAATTATCCTCAGCCCTTGGCAAGTGAGATGAATAAACATTTCTCAGAATAAGTACCAATGGATGATTAAATATATGAAAAAGTGTTCAAAATTTCAGGTCATTAGATAAGTGCAAATTAAAACAACAGTGGGATTCTGTCTTTCTTTAGAAAAAATTGCTATCATCAAAAAAAAAAAATCAAGGAGAAACAAATGCTAGCAAGGTTGTCAGGGAAAGGAACCCTTCTGCACAGCTGGTGGGGATGTAAACTAGTACCCCAAACAGAAATCTGCGGGAGATGCCTCCATAAGTAAAAGTAGAAATTCTATTTGATCTAGCTATTCTCCTTTTAGGTATCTTCTTAAAAGTGTTAAAGTACTGTACGAGAGCGATACACACATACCCAAGTTTATAGCAGCACAACACATAATAGCTAAATGCTGGAAGCAGCCTATAAGCCCATCAACAGAGGAATAGATAAAGAAAATGTGGCATTAAACACATTACAGTAGTACTCTGCCATCAAGAAGGGTAAGCAAGTCATTTGTAGGAAAACACATGCACCTTAAAAGCATTATAAGTGAAATAAATCTTACATTGCATGTTCTCCTATACAACAAACCCAAATAATAAAGAGCAACATAAAAGATAGTAGGAAACATGGAGCTGATATATATATATATATATATATATATATATATATATATATATATATATATATTGTTGCTATTGTTTTTGTAAAGGGGCTTTGGGGGGGAGCTTTTTTTTTTTTTTTTACTATTTTCTGTATGGCACCAGGAACTGAACTCAGGCCCTCACGCCTGCCAGGCAGGCTGCGCCGCTGAGCTACATCCCTGGCCCAGAACTGATCTTTTGTAACAAGGAGATAAAAGATGAAGGAAAGGGGAGGCTAGGGAGGGTGGGTAAGGGATGAAAAAAGAATTAAGATGTGTTACGCACATGTACCAACTCACTACAAGAATGTAATCATTAAGTACCACAAACATATACTAAAAAAATTAAAAGTTGAGAAAAAAGGACAAAACACAGCCTTAAACTATTTTTCTAAGACCTCTCTACTTTAAAAAAAAGGCATTTTAAAAAGTCTGTGGTAACTAAGTATAGTAAAGGAAAAACCTAGGTAATAAACACCTTTCAAAGGAAAAAATAAATGTTTACTCTTCAAAGACAATTTTTAATAAAATGAAAATTACAAGCAAAAACTCTTTGTAATGCACAAATAAAATAAAGAACTTGTATGCATGAAAAGAACTCTCAAAGCCTGACAAGAAAAACAATCTTACCTTTCAGAAATGGGCAAACTATTTGAATAATTGCTTCACTGAAGAAGAAATACAGATGGAAAAAACCATAAAAAGGTGAACATGGTCATTTATAAAATACACACTAAATCAAATAAGATATTACTATATTTCTACTACTATCTACTAAATTTAAAAGGCCACAGCAAGCATTAATGAGGACATGGAGGAGTTTAGAACTCCAATAAATTGCTGAGAATACTGTAAAATGGTACAACCACTATAGAAAATGGAATGGCTGATTCTTAAAAAGTTAAACATATACCTACCATATAGTCTAGACCAGGGATGGCAAACCTTTTTGAGCTTTCAATGATACAAACAGCCCACTGTGGCATACATGCCATAGGTTTGCTACCACTGGCCTAGACATTCAACTTCTAGATGCTAACCTAAAAGAAAAGGATTATATATCCACCCTCAGATCTGTTCATCTATCATTTGCATACAATAAAAACTCTACACAATAAAAGAAACCCTCAAAAAATGAAAAGATAAATTGTAGTATATTCATATAATGAATTTATATTCATGCAATAACGATAAATGAACAATGGATAGACATTAATATGGGTGACTCTCAGAAGCACTATGCTAAGGGACAGAAATCAGTCACAGAAGTCTTGATACATTGTGATTCTATTTATGGAACATTCTATAAAGGCAAATCCACAGTAACAGAAATCAGATCAGAGACTGCCAGGGACTAAGGGGAAGAGGAGCTTGACTACAAAGGCAGAAAAGGTTACAAGATACCTGGACTGTGGTGGTGACTATATATATATATGTGTATATATATATACACACATATCGTCCAACTCCAAATAATGTGAATTCTACTGAATGTAAATTGTCTCAATAAACCTGAAGTTTAAAACAGAAACCTTCAACTTGCAGAATGACAGCTTTGTAAGACATCTATCATCTCTGTAAGTCAACAAATACTGTTCTAAAAAAAAATCAATAAAACATTTAGAGGACCTTATTTCTTAAATAACTTTAAGGAGTTTAAACAAAGGTCTCCCATAAAATTTGTTTTAAAGTACAGTGGTAAGAACAATTCTTCAGGACTGTATAAATACCATCATTGTATTTGTTAAAACTATATTCTTTTTAAAAGGAGTGCCACGATGGGAAAAAATTGAGAAATGAAATCAGAGCATCTACACATGCTTATCAGCTGAATTACAAGGAACTGTCAATTTTTTTTTCTCTTATAAAAATGGAAAAAAATGCCAGTTATTCCTCAGAGGTCTAATATCTAGAATATATAAGGAACTAAAAAAAAAAAAAAAAAACACCTCCCTAAAAATAAAAGACCCAGTCAAAAATGGGAAAGTGAAATGAATAAACACTTCTCAAAAGAAGAAGTACAAATGGCTAAACAACTCATTAAAAAAAAAGTTCATCATCTCCGGTCATTAGAGAAATGCAAATTAAAACTACACTAAAGATCCCCTCTTACTCCAAAAAAAGAATATCATCAAGGAATCAGATAACAACAAAGTTGCAGGCTGCAGGGGAAAAAAGGAATTCTTTTACATTGTTGGTAGGACTGTAAACTAATATAACCACTGTGGATATCCCTCAAAAACTAAAATAAGAAATTCCATTTGACCCAGCTATTTTCATTCTAGGTATCTTCCTGAAAGAGCTAAAGTCATCATCTTACAGTGTTATAACCATACCCGCATTTATAGCAGCATAACTCATAATGGCTAAATCTAGGACACAAGTCCTCTAACAAATGAGAGAACAAAGAAAACATGGTATTTATACACAACAGCATATTACTCTGCCATAAGGAAGGGTAAACTGGAGTCACCTACAGGAAAATGATTGTACCTTGAAACCATAATGTTAAATAAGATAAATAAGACACACAAGCTTAAATATCACATGGTTTCCCTTATAGAAGAAATACCCTCCCCAAGAAGTAAATAGGAAAACAAAAAATAGATAATAAGCGATAGACAGATAGAGCTTTCTCATGTGGAAAGGGGATCAAGAGACAAAGGAGTGGGGGGGGGGATTAAGATGTGCCCTGTACACGACTCAACTCCCCCAAACGAATGCAATCATTACATGTACTGAAAAGAATGTACTGGAAATATGTACTAATAAAAAGTTGAAAATGAGAATTCTAACAACATCTGTTGCCAAAGATTTAAACACTACAATGAGTTAATATACAGTGCAAGTACTTTGAACTGTAAAAGGTTAAACAAACAAAGGAAAAATATTTTTCATGTTCAGAGAGATAATTCTAAAGAGTTCAATACATAATTTCAACAAATAATTCAGAAATATTTTCAAAGACAGTGGCCACAGTCACTGGCACAGTTTTGATCCTGCACATGTTAGGTAATATCTTTGAAAATCTGTGCTTCGCATTTGCTTAAATAACACCATTTAACATTGGTAGCAAACTTATGACACATGTGCCACAATGGATTGTTTGTTAAGCTCCAAAGGTTCACCATCGCTGGTTGGGAGCATTTAAAAATAATTTTTCCAGTTATAGTTGAAATTTTCAATTAGATATACCTATGAGCTGACCAAAGTGCAACTCATAAATAAAACTTTTCAACGTTAAATGTAAAAGATAAATAATGGAATAGTTTCCTAAATATAGCTGTTACTATCTCAAAGATAAAGGTTTAGAGAAAATTATTTTTAATGAGTAAGCCTCTAAAGTTGAAAATGAAAAAATATGGAACTTGTAGTTCTCCAGCAAAATACAATGTTATATCATCGGTATAGTTATATTTAAAAAGACAGACAATACAAGTGTTGACAAAATACGGCAAAACTAGAATTCTGATACAGTTCTGGGAATGTAACATGATATACAGCTGCTATGGAAAATAAGCAGTTCCTCAAAACCTTAAAAAGACATCACAGGATACATCAATTCTGCCCTTAGGTACCAAAGAGAAATGAAAACATGTCGATGCAAAAATGTCTACATGAAATGATTTTTATGTTGACAAAAATCAATAACATTTCTATACACCAATAATGAATCCATGGAGAAAAAAATTAGGAAAATAATTTTATTCACAGTAGGTTCAGAAAAAAACACCCAGGAATCAACCTAACCAAGAATTAAAACATGTCTAAATAAAAATTGGCAGAACTCGGGGCTGGGGATTTAGCTCAGCGGCATAAGCACCTGCCTTGCAAGCAGGCAGTCGTGAGTTCGATCCCCGGTACCGATAAAAAGCAAAAAGACAAAAAAATAAAAAAATTGCAGAACTATGGTACAAGAAACTAAACATAACATTAAAAAATAAAATGATATCCTTTGTTCTCAAATTGGCAAAATTAATATTGCTAAAATGGTCATATTACCAAAAACAATTTACAGATTCAATCTAATCCCTATTAAAATACCAACAACATTCTTCAAAGAATGAGGGAAAAAAATCCTTAAATTCATATGGAACTACAGAGACCCTAAGCAGCCAAAGCCGTCTTAAGGGAAAAAAAAACTAGGAAGCATTACAATACCAGATGGCAAGTTATACTGTAAAACAAAAGAGTAAAAAGACAGCCTAGAAAATGGCAACCCAGATTGCCCGCCAATCTTCTAATAAAGGACTAATATCTAGAATATACAACAAACTCAGAACTATTTTTTTTTTTTTTTTTTTTTTTTGTCTTTTTCCTTTTTATCGGTACCGGGGATCAAACTCACGACTGCCTGCTTGCAAGGCAGGCGCTTATGCCGCTGAGCTAAATCCCCAGCCCCCAAACTCAGAACTATTAACTTCCAAAAAACAACCCAACCAAAAATAGGCAAATGAACTAAACAGACACTTCTCAAAGGAAGTAAAATTACAAGTACATGAAAAAAACCTTCCATCTTTAGCCATTAGGGAGGGAAATGTAAATCAAAACTGAGATTCCATCTTACCCCAGTCAGATGGCTATCATCAAGAAAACAAAAAGCAACGCATGCTGGCAAGCACATGGGGAATTTAAAACAGCACAACCACTGCATGATATGGAGCTACTCTAAAAACCATGGCATTTCTAGGTCACTGTATGGAGTATTACTCTAAAAAGTATGGAGATTACTCTGAAAACTAAAGCTGGAAATTCCCATGGACCCCGCTGGGCTTCTCCTGGGTACATTCCTAAAGGAATAGAGACATCATACTGTGGTAATCCACACACGTCCGTGTTTATCGCAGAGCAGTTCACAGTCGCTACGATCTGGAAACAGCCCAGACATCGGGCAACAAATGAGTAAAGAGTGTGGGCTGTAAGACAGCTAAGATAACTGTACTACTCGTTCTATTAGTACATGGAAAGGAAACGTTAGTGCTTTTATTGTTTGATCAATTTTTTTTGGTTCAGGGATTGAACTCACAACCTAGAGCTTGCCAGGCAGGTGCTTACACCGCTGAGCTAAATCCCCAGCCCTGTTTGATCAAGTTTGTATGCCTGTATCAGGAAATCTGAGCAACTGTTTTGAAGACAATATGCAACATAATAACCACTGTTAATTTCCTATCATCTGGTTTTGAAATTCTGTATCTTTTTTCTCTTTAAAATAAAAAGAATATGATATATATATAGATTATTCAGCTATAAAAAAGAATATCATTTACAGAAAACTGATGGAACTTGAGACTATAATGGTAAGGGAAATAAGTCAGATATAGAAAGTTAAATATCACACAGTTTCTATAAATGAATGAATGATGAATGAATGAAATAAAGGAGCGATGGTAGCAAACGCAACAGACATTCTGGAGACAGGGAAGGGAAGGGGATATAATGATCAAGAAATGCATGTATGTCAAAAGACCTGAAGACAAACATCACTATTATGTATTACAAGCATACACTAATTAAAAAGTTTTATACATGAATGTTCGTAACAGCATTACTCACGATGGCCAAAATGGGAGAAAATCCAAATGTTCATCAATTGATTAATAGATTAAAGTGGTACATCCACATAATGGAACATTTTTCTGCCACAAAAAATACTGTTACATGCTCCAACAGAGATGAACCTTGGAAACATGCTAAGGGAAAGAAACCAATCACAAATGACTGCATATTTATGATTCCATTTATACGAGGTATCCAGAACTTGTACAGGAGAGAAAGTACATTAAAGGGTAGCAGGGTAGAAAACTGCTTTTCTTTTTTGGTTGTGTGTATGTGTTGGGGTGAGGGTGGAGGATTTATTGGGGATTAAATCCAACACCTCTACACTAAACTAAACCCTCATCCCTTTTTCTATTTCGAGGCAAAGTCTCACTAAATTGCTCAGGCTGTGTTCAAACTTTAAATCCTCCTTCCCCAGTCTTCCAGAGTACCAAGATTTCTTTTTTGGGTGATGAAAATGTACAGGAATTAAATAGTAGTAATAACCATTAACATAACCATGTTAATACAGTAAAACACAATGAACTATATGATTTTTTTTCTTTTTATTAGTACATGTTTCTAGTAACATGTTTCCCTTCCTTGTGTGGAGTTGGTACGTGTATACAACACATTGTAATTCCTTTTAAATACCCTTTCCTTCCTCCCATCTTTGATGCACTTCCCACTTAAACAATATCCCATTTCCTACTTATTTATGGTACTATTTAGTTTTAGTTTTAGTTTGGATTCCTCATATAAGAGAAGCCATGTGATATTTAAGCTTGTGTATCTTATTTTTTATTTAACATTATAATCTATAGGTATGTCTAAATTTATCTATCTTTATGGCAGAGTAGTATTCCATTATATGTAAATACTTTTTTTATTCATCCCTTTGCTTGCTCACATGTGGCAGGGACCTGAATCTGCATATCTTAAAAGGGTGAATTATATAAAGTGTATAAAAATAAAATATATCACAGCAGGCTAATGCATCTGATTTAAAAAGCACAATCTTTGTGACATGGGAAACCAGCCAGGGTAATTCAGTGGCTTAGTGAGTCTGTCTCAAAATTTTTAAAAACAAGTAAAATAAAAAGGGGCAGGTGGACTAGGGTTGGAGCTCAGTGGCACAAATTTGAAAAAAAAAAAAAAAAAACATTTTCACAAACACTCCTTGCTTGAGCTAAACCCATGCTTTGGTCTTCAGTACCACAAAGAGGAATTCTCAGCATTGTGTTCTTGGAATACAAATTAATTCAGAATATCCTGAATTTTCTGGCAGAGTGGGGTTTTTTAAATTACAGATTTGTTCTGTGTAAGTAATATGGGAGTAATGCACTACAAAACGTATGATCCTAAATGGGCTGGATTGTTAAGAAGAACTCTGTCCTATGGAAGTCATTAATATCATCCATGATCTTCAACTCTCTAAAAGAGAAGTAAATAATCTCAATTATCATAAAGATCAAGAAATGGTCAACGAACCTAGAATACTAAAGTTCAACAAATAGAGTTTTTGACACTCCATCTTTAAAGAAAAAGAATTCCTTACCACATACCTTCGTTTGCCAAGTAGGCACTTACACCACTGAGCTAACTCCCCAGCCTTCCAGGCGTTTTACACAAAGGCATTTCTCCCTTGTGGCAATCCCAGGCTCAGTAATGATGCCGTTTTACAAATGAAGAGCTGGAAGCCTAGACAGGTCATTTTAGGTCATACAAAGGTGACAATAATACTGCTTTCAAGACTCGGAATTTTATCAAAAAGGAAGATCGTAAGCACTATTACCACCAGCTGAAGCCAAGACACTGATAGATTTGGCCAGCCTGGGGCTTCGCTATCTCTAACATGGTGTCTGTCCGATTTGGCATCGGCCAGAAAACAACTTATCTCTCCGAAAGTAGCTTGAGTTTTCCATTAGTTCCAGACATAAACCTCCCGCTCGCCTGTTGCGCATGCGCAGAGCCCTCTCCAATCCCAAGACTCCGCGATCACCCAAGCTCCACCCCTAACCCATCTCCCTAAAGGTCCTGCAGTGCCCGCAATAAAGGCCTCTCTTCCTCTCTCCGTCTGCCTCTCAACTGCACAAAAAACCCCCTAACAGTTACAAAAATGAAAAGCTGTAACTCACAAATTGGAGAAGCAGACCGTAAGGCTCCAAACCAGCTTCCAGTAGGCCCTTACTCTGCAGACCTCGCCCTGTAACATGGCGACAACCCCATTTTCAAGAGAAGGGAGAGGCACGGCTTTTTCCCAGAATCCCACAGTCCTATACTCAATTCTCATTGGTCAAAACTGAGTTGGGCCTGCCCACCCTTCAGTCAGCCAGTGAGAAAGGAGAAAGACTAATGGTGCTCAAGGCAGGGGGGAGCTTATGAAGCCAGTCGCAGTGTCTTCCACGGAGCACTTAGGAAATAAATATTTGATGAAGGTTTGAACGGAATAGGAATGGCTCCATCTACAATCTAATAAAATCGATGCTCTTTTAGAAGACTTTCTTTTTCTTTTTGGCCAGGCAAGGGCAGGAAGAACCTGATTTGGGTTTGTGAATAAAGACTGAGTAATCTGAGTATATCCCTAAATGACTTTGTTGAATGACTACCAGCAATTAAGCATAGACTGTCATTAATACAAACAAACGTGAAACAAGGGATATGGCACACACAGTACTCTGGAAGCCTGAGGCAGGCGCAATGAAAGTTTAAAAAGAGCCAGGGTAATTCAGTACTTAGTGAGTCTCTGTCTCAAAATTTTTAAAAACAAGTAAAATAAAAAGGGGCAGGTGGGCCAGAGTTGTAGCTCTGCGGCACAAGTGCCCGCCTGGCAAGCGCAAGGTCCTGAGTTTGACTCCCAAAAACCTCCCCAAAAGGGGGTGGGGATGTAACAATACAGAGTTCCTAAATTCAATCCCCAATATCAAAACAAAACACTGCTAAGCTCGTAGTAAGATTCAGACTGCACACAGATTGTAACCTGCAGCAGGATTTCAAGAAAAGCAGACCAAGGCTGGAATGTGTTCAAATTCTAGACCCTCGATTAGGTAATCCTGGACAAATTGCCTCTACCAAATGGGGAAACAACAGTTTCTACCTCACGATACTCAACAAAGTCACAGCCTGATTATATTACCATTCAAAAAAAATCATCCTGAATCAGCTTAAATTATTTGTGAAACTAGAAAAAGTGCCTTTTCTCTGACTTGTATTGTACAGTACAATAAATGGATGACAACTACTAAAACAGTCTTCTTGTTAGCTGATAAGATCATGGTGGGCAGGTCAATCTCATCTAAGATGGAGACTGCTTGCTGTGAGAACACAGTCGGTCGTATTCTGTGACAGTGCCACAGTGTACTTCCTAAATTTGTCCCCAAACTGTGCCTCCGACAAAGCAAGTTACTGCTAAATTCTCTGTTTAAATTTTATATGTGTGTTCACAAGAAATGGAGACATATAACCTCACAAAGACTTCTACACAAAATGTTCATAGCTTTCTGCATAGAAGCCAGTAACTGGAAACATAATAGTGAATGGATAAGCAAACTGCAATACATTCTTAAAATGAAACAGTGAAAACAATAGAATTACATGCATGAACCTCAAAGACCTGTTGAATGAAAGTATCCGTGCACAGAAGGACACATACTCCATAATTCCACTTATTTATCATCCTAGAAAAGGCAAATTGATCTACAATCATGGAAAGTAGACCAGTGGTTGCCTGGGGCCTGCAGTTGGGGATAGGTACAGATTGATTAGGATGGGGCAGGAGAGAATTTTGAACAGTGCTAGAGTGCTAGAAATGTTCAACATCCTGACTGTAGTAGTGATAGTTGCAAGAGTATATTACATTTCAAGGTTCATTTCACCATTCACTTAAAGTGGGTTTTGCATATCACATATAAATTACACCTAAAATAAACTTGATTGTTGGTGGATATATATATATATATATATATATATATATATATATATATATATGAATGACTTGGTTTTTTGAAAGAAATATTGGCCTATATGTTTAACTATATATTATATACCAAACTTTATTGGTATATAATATTTATCTGCATGTTTTATGTTTATTCTTCATAACAACCCTTGAAATAGGTATATGTGTTATTCCATTTTATGGCTGAGGAAAACTAGGCATTGAAATGAAATTTCCCACTATTGCAAAACTGGTAAGTGGCAAAGCTGTGGTTCAAGACTGGACAGTTAGGGTCCATACTCCATGGTTTTAATCACCATGTTACACTGTCTTCCTAGACAAATGCACCCATCCTCATACCCAGACCTATGGAAATGTCAGGGAGGTGCTACCCCACAATGTTAACTGTGTTTATTTCTGAGTACTTTAGTAGGATTTCTGGAAGCTTTAATTCCTTACAAGTTTCTGATTTTTCCATAATTGGTCAGTAAACAATTTTAAAGCAATGACAAAATAATCCATACCAGATCTTAACACTAGTTTTATTAGTGCAGTAGTTATATAAGATTTTTAGCAGTAGATCCTTTTTTCAAAGTCCTATATAAAATGTGTAATACAAATTTAAAGTTAGTTGTGTAACATTTAACTAGTTCACATTGAGACTTATGTTTATCTTTTGAACATAAACATGGTCAATTATATGATAATAATTTTTGTTCTTTTTAAAATTTATTAGTAATGTTTGCAATACATAAAGTTTACATCCACCTTAGGGGTAGGTACAGGTGCATAACAAAGCTTTATTCTTTTTTATTCCCCTTCTGCTTCCCACCCACATCCCTCCTTCCATCTCTAGATCCTTTTATTTTATTATTAGCACATGCTTATAACATACAGTATTTACATTTGCCACGGGTATTTGGTACATGTGTGTGATGCATCATAAATCTTTTTACTTCTCCTTCCCCTCTTTCCTTGACCTTGGTTTCTTGCACTTTTTTCCCTTTTGCAAACAATCTATCTCCCTGTTTCCTTGTATCAATTCTTTACTTTAAGATCCAGTCTTTCAAAAATTATAAAAAGCCCTTCTAGAGCTCCTCATGGTCCAGAAAAATTTACATTTGTAATCCTATAGAAAAGTTATTGGAATTCTAACAAGTTAATTCCAATCTACCACTTCCAGGGCAAAGCATGCCAAGAATAAAGACCCTAGTTGTGGGGAGCCCAGGGGGTCCTAGGTCCAGCCAGCTGATGGCTAACCAGAACAAAGGCCTCAACCAGAGCTGAACCCAGGCTTTATTAATTCATGAAGAGGAGCGGGACTGGGGATGAGTGACAGTGCGAATGGCAGCGAGTTGTTAGCCTGCCTGGTAGGAGGCTTGAAATCACCTCCACAGTATGCAGAGACATATGCAGAAAGAGTAATCTGCATAACACTGTTTGAGGCAGTATCTCATGTTTTGGGGTCTGTACTTCAGTTCTGGTGTGTAATTTTTATCCTCTGAGAAGTCATAGCTTCTTATCTGAGGGTTGGAGCTCAGCCACTTTGCTGACTATGCAAGGTCTAGCTCACACATGCCATTTGGGAGCTGTAGGCGGGGCTCCACTGACCTGTTGCATTTCTTTAACAACTCCACATCTGTACCTTAGCGAGACCCATCGGCATTGTTTGAAGCCAATGGGGGATAAGGAAAAGTCCTAGCCAGCTCTGTACACATCAACACGTGGAAATAGGGCCAGGTTTCAGGTTTAGCTACAATGGAGAGAACTGTTCTTCTTTCAAGGAGAATCATCCAGGTGGGTCCTCCAAATAAAATAATCCTAATACACAGATGAGTGCCTCAAATGTGAAGAGTTTTTCTTCAACATTTTACTTTACAAACTTAAGCTGTTCTTCTGTTAACCCCAGAAATTTAAGAGAGATATTAGAAAATGATTTAAAGATTAATATTAATGAAATTAATTTGAAGACTAATACAAATACCAAGCATTACAAAAAATGAATATTGTAATAATATATTCTAATAATATTCAACTCAGAATAAATGAGTATTTTACCACTTACATTTCTTAACACTAACATAAAATAGCAGAAAAAGTATCTCAGTTATAAACTGAGACTACAATAATTGTATTGCTGCTATTGTTAATCATTCTCTAGTTCTAATGACTTTACTCAACATCATTCCAAGACACCACGTTAAAAGAATGAACACTGAGCAGTTACATTTAACCTTGCCCAGACTTTAAGTCCGATCCATACATCCCATAGTGGCATTCTTGCTTGTATAATTTCACATACACAAATATACCCAGACCTCCATATTTTTAAATCAAAGAGGAAATATATATACATATATTTAATAGAAGGTTTAATCCAACGACCACATGAAATGAGTTAGCCTGACTGATAGTAAAGTAAAAAGGCACTGTTAAAATTCAGTATACAGCACAGGACAGTATACTTTTTATTCTTCAAAAGAGTTGATACAATATATTTGAAAACAATAAAATCACATGGAAAGACAAGACGACACAATTATTAAGATAGTATGAGCAGGCCAGTGGAAATCCCAGAAAATCCAGACAATAATAAAGAACATGTTAGGTCAGATAGTGTCTGAGAAGAAGTTTGGCTGGCACAGAGCAAGCCTGTAGCTGCCAATGGAAATGTTGGTTCCCTCAGAAGTGACACCAGCAGGGAAGCTTTAGGTAAGAAATGGAGAGAGGCAGACCTCTGATGACATCCCAGAGATTTCCCACGCAGTTATGTCTTGGTGCGGGGCATCTCTTGGTCTTTTCCTTAAGTGAACCAATAAAATATTTATTTTTATTTTTTAAGCCATTCTGACTTGAGTTTCTATAGCCAGGAAGCAAGAGCATCTCTCACAGTGACAGAATGCAGGGAGGAGTATTTTATCATGACCTGTTTAGAATTTCCAGAGCATAATAAAAAAGAAAAAAAACAGCTTTTAGTTGGTTTTACTCTTCTTCACATATCAATAGACAATACCTTTCTTCATCTTCATAGCCGGCCCAACATACAAGGACTGTCCTGCTTCCTGTCCCCCTGCTCGCTCTCCTCCCCTCCATCTTGATTTGATGAACACAGCAAAATGGAGAGGATCCTCAGATGTCTGAACTGCCTGTGATATAAGGAAGTCCAATTCCACCATTTTATTTTATTAAAAAGTAACAGACTTGCAGAAGAGATTGTATCTGGCCAAAGTTCTGCCTTAATCCAGAGAGCTGAAACAAAGCTCAAGATGAAATAGAAAGCTTTGGCATGCACTGGACTGCTAATTTTTGCTCTCTTTTTCCCCCTTCTTGTCCCAAAGGAATTGTATTTCTTTATTCTTTTGTCCTTTTTATTGGTAAATTTGTCATACATAATGATCGCATTCATCATAGAGAATCTGCACCTGTACATAACATATCTTTGTTCCTGTGTCCTGTGTGATCCACCAGGCCTGGTGAGACTGGCAAACCTTCCCCAACCTACTGGGTGCAGTCTAAGAACTGATCTTGGAGGTACTGGACCCTGGGCTGACTTCCTGTCTCGGACATCACTGAGTAGCTGGAGAGGTGTAAATTTCACCAAATGCCTGACTTACCCTCAGCACAGCACACAACATTTTAGGATTAAGCCTTCCAGAAGGGCTTTTTGATTAAAAACCTACTGAGACTGGTACGAGATTGTCCAGGGTGGGGCCCATTGGCAGGTACAGGTTCGCATGTATTGAAGGATAAGATTGTATATTAACCGCTCCTTCATCACAAAGAAGACTAGGAAACAATAAAATCCTCAGACATCTCTTCCCTTGGTCACTTTTACCCCTGGTTAAGTGTAAAACAAAAGGCTGATCTCTCCTATCTTTGTCTGTACTTTTCACTTTATCTTACTGGACAATGGATTGCTATAAAAGTTACCTTGGACATGAAGATATGGATAGAGAAAAAGAAAAGACCAGGTTAAAGATTGGTTTCCTGTTGGGCCATGTGGCCCTAGACAACTGTTTATAAGGAGTTCCAGTCTAAAAGATCCAGTTCAAAGTCAGCTCCATGAGGTGACTGGTGCTGGTCCCACGGCAATCTGTGCCTTCACTTTCTCATCTGTAACCTGGAGACCACTGAGTATCAACCCGTATTGTGTAAAGTGAACTGAAGACCAGGGTCTCCACTGTGTTCATGGCCTACTGCCATCAAAAGGCCACCCCTCCACATTTCCACACTCGTCAGGTCTGGTCCCCTAGGCCTGAATGGCACGCACTGGACTGCTAATTTTTGCTCTATTTTTTCCCCTTTGTATCCCAAAGGAATAGGACTTTTTTATTGGTAAATTTGTTGTCCATAATGATCACATTCATCATAAAGAATTTGCATCTGTATATAACATACCTGAATTCTTTTTTAACCTCTTTTCCTCTCCATTCACAAAAGCAATGTTTTCATTTTTTTCTTTCCACTCCCTTTTGAATCCCTTTTCCTTTCTTTCCCTTTCTCCTACCCCTCTCTTGTTCCCCAAGCTCTTCCTGCTTCCCAGTGTCTCGCTTCCAATCTGCTCCTTTTGGGTCTCTCCACACAAGAGAAACAATGCTGCATTTAAACATGGGTGTCCAATTGTTTCACATACAAGTGTCATCTTGAGGTACATCCATTTACCCAAAAGTGTATCATTCTTTATGGCATAACATTACTCCATTGTATATAAAAACATATTTTGTTTATCTGTTCATCTGTTGATGAACATAGAGGCTGTTTCTAAGATTTTGCTATTATAAATTGTGCTGCTATAAACATGCCTTTATTATATTTATTACTATAAACATGGTATGATGCTTTTAACTCTCCAGGAAGATACCTAGAACGGGAATAGTTAAGTCGCATGGAACCCCTATTTTTAGTTTTTGGGGAATGTCCATATTGATTTCCATAGTTGTTGTACCAATTTACATTTTCACCAACATGGAGAAGGGTTCCTTTTTCCCCACAGCCTCACCAGCATTTGTTATTGGTTGATTTCTTTGTGACAGTCATTCTTTCTAGAGTGAGATGGAATCTCAATTTTGTCTTAGTTTGTATTTCTTGAATGACCCAGTGATGAACATTTTTTCATATAGTTTTTTTTTTACTTCATTTGAGAAGTATCTATTCATTTCAGATGCCCATTTTTGGACTGGGCATTTAAATTTGGGAGTTCTAAGTTTTTTTAGTTCTCTATATATTCTGTATATCCCACCTTTAAGGAGTAACTGTCTCTGACAAACCAAAAGCCCATATCATACTAAATGGTAAAAAACTGGAAGCTTTCACTGTTTATATTCCTGTTCAGTATAGTTCTAGAAACATCAACCAGAACAATTAGACAAGAGAAATAAATAAAAAGATTATAGGTAGGAAAGGAAGAAGTTAAATTATTATTTGCTGATGACATGATCTTCTACATAGAAGAGGATCCTACTTTTAATAACCAAATTCAGTAGCATAGCAGAATACAAAGTCAACACTTGAAAATCAGCCACATTCCTATATAGAAATAATGAACTCACTGAAAGAGAAATTAGGGAAAAAATAGCATCAAGTAAAATGAAGTACTCAGGAATCAACCTAATGAAGTAAAAGATTTTTATATTGAAAATTACAGTACGCTAAAGAAGGATATTGAAGAGAATATCAGGAAATGGAAAAGCACCCCTGTTCGTGGATAGGCAGAACCAATATAGCAAAAATAACTGTATTTCTAAAACTGCTGCCCAGAAATAATGCTATCCCAATCAAAATGCCAATAGCCTACTTCACAGAATTAGAGAAAACAATCCTAAAATCCACACGGAATCAAAACTAACCTAGAATAACAAAAGCAATTTTAGACAAGGCAGGGAATATCACAACCAATGATTTAAAATTATATTACAAAACTACAGTGATAAAAACAGTATAGTACTGTCAAAAAAAAAGAAAAACAGATTCAAGGATCAGTGGAACAAAATAAAAGATGTAGAAACAACTCTAAGCACACTCAGCCACCTTATCTGATGAAAGGGCCAAATACCTTCACTGAAGGAAAGATGGCCTTTTATAAATGGTGCTGGGAAAACTGGCTTTCCAAATGCTGAAGATTATTTAAATCTACATCCATATCTCTCACCATGCACTAAACTAAAATAAAAATGAATCAAAGATCTAAATATTAAAACAAAAACACTGAATCTAATGGGAAACAGGATAGGTAAAACTCTTGAATATATAGGTATAAGGAAAGAGTTTATGAACAAAATCCTGATTGCACAGGAAATATTAGAATCAATAACTGGGATCATACCAAATTAAAAAGCTTTTGTACAGCAAAGGAAACCACCAACAGAATGAAGAGTTTTGCCCTAAGTTATTGGTCCTGATGGGATGATAGGGAGAGAAAATCACTTTGGCAGCAATGTTGTTTATGGGCGAGACTTCTTTAGATCACAGCTTAAATGTTAGCTCCTCTTCGGAGCATCTCTGAGTCCTGCACCCTGATGCCATCATGATGGTTTCCTTCACGGCTCTCACAATTTAAGTTTTTATTAATCTCTTTATTTCCACAGATTTTATAAACCTGTACTGTACTACCATCAAGGTTGTCTTCTCTGGAGGTCTGTGAGTGCTAAAAGGGCCGGAACAGGGAGTTGTAATCCTTACTGTTCGCCCATCAGATGGCACCCTTTTTAGCCTCAGAGGCCTGAGTCTGTCCCTGCAGGTGAATAGATGCCTACCCAGCTTGGTGGTGCCTCCTTATGGGAATTTGGCCCAGTGGCATTCTCTCTTTGTGCTTCAGGTTCTCCAGGTAGCAAGAACATGGCTTTTGGAAGGTCCTACAAGGCTAAAACACTGTGATCAGTGAGTCTAGAAAGAGCCAGGAGCAACTCCCCTCCCTTAAGGCAGGTGTCTGATAAGCAAAATCTGAGGGAGGGTTTCCGAGACTCTAGCTAGCAGTTATATTAGAAGGGCCCTGCTGTAATCTTACAGACCTCAGCCCCTCGGGCAGTTCAGAGCCTTTAAAACCCAGCCTGGGGTTCTGCCTCTGACAAGCTGAGCAGGTAGTCCGCAGGAAATCTCCCACCGAGGAATAACAGAAATCAGGTCTGGTCTTCAAACTCCTTTGGAGTTTGAGGCTTGTCCTCCATCCTCAAGCTCCCAATCACTCGCCCACTCCTGAACTGGCCAGTGCTTCTCTGAACCCGGGGCTCAAGTCTCAGACAGGTTCTGGAATATCTGAACCCAGCTCTAGTCTGTGAGCTCAAGAGTGAAGAAGATACAGTCTTACAGTGGGCTGGAGAAAGCCCTTTTTATGACACAGATGAAAAGTGTCATTTCAAATCGGGAGCTTTTATGAGCCAATTTAAAATAGTTTCCCCTCCCTCCCTCTGGGCCTCTTTTCACTTGAAAGGGATGCATAGTAGCAATTAGCCAATCTGATAAACTCTTTGCTCTTTCTCTGAGCAATTTAGGGACTTTTATGTAGATATCAAAATCTAAACGCACTTACACAGTGAACAAGCAATTCCACCTTTAAGAATCCGTGCTACTGCTGTACTTCATTTAAAGTGTGAAATGATACATTCATTGAAATCTGGTAATACCCAGCAAAAGATAGAATTTAAATGGCCATGACCAGGAGACTAATTAAACAATTATACTCCCATGCAAGGCAGTTGCAGTTCAATGTAGCCACTAACAAGAATAAAGCAGGCACGGGGCTGGGGGTTTAGCTCAGCGGCATAAGCCCCTGCCTTGCAAGCAGGCGGTCGTGAGTTCAATCCCCGGTACCGATAAAAACGAAAAAGACAAAAAAAAAAAAAAAAAAAAAGAATAAAGCAGGCAGGTCTCTTCATACCGATACAGGAAAATCCCAAGGATATTACAGGAAAAAGCCTAAACTATGGAACCAACATAGGTTTTCAACAATAGAGAAATGATTACAACTCTGGTGTACATCAGCCTGGATTGTTCGGTCATAAAGAAGAATGTGATCTTATCTGCAGCCACATTGATGGAACTGGATGACATTAAATTAAGGGCAGTAAGCCAGACCCAGAAAGACAAGTACTGTACTTTTGCACTTATGTAGGAAAACTAGAGAAAGTTGATGTGAAAGTTGAATAGTGACCCTTGGGGTCAGCAGGGAGCGGGGAGGGGGTGGATACAGGTGGTCGGGTCTGATCGCTGAACACTGCGTGCAGGAATGGCAGCCTCACAGTGAACCGCAGATGTGTGATTCACACATGATAAAAATATTGCAGGGTAAAAAGCACAATGTAGAATAGTGGTTAGAGTGGGCTAGCCTTTATCTACAAATTAGCCTATATTTAAATACCTATGCATTACAGGTTAAATTGTATGCTCTTCTGAATTCAAATTTTGTGGTCTAACTTCTTGCACCTTGTAATACAGCCTTACTGGGGGGAGAGGGCATTGATAGGGGTAAAAAGGTAAAATGAGATCATGAGGTCGCACCGTCTTCCAGGATGACTAATCCCCTTATGAGAAGGGGAAATTTGGATAGAGACACAGCACACAAAGAGAAGGCCACAGAACACTGAAAGCAGAAATCAAGGCGATGCTCTGCAAGCGAAGGAATGCTGCAGGTGGCCACAACTGCCAGCAGCTGGGGACGAGGCTTGGATTAGATGCCCCATCGTGGCCTTCAGTTTTGTCTCAGGTGTGCAGCTTGCAGACCTGTGACGCAAGGAGTTCCCATTATGTAAACCACTTGCCTATGGCACTCTGTTGTAGAAGCCACAGAAGCCACATCAGCCTCTCTGTGTCTGTCTGTATATAAATCTCTCCATATCAATCTGTGTACACATCATATATTCGTATGAGTGCTCCCCATGTGTGGACACACACATGCAGATGACACTGGTTACTTCAAGAGAACTGACATAGCAAAAACAATTTTCACTGAGCCTTCTTTACTTTTTGAATTTTATACACTGTGTGTACATACCCTTCCTAGTCCCCATATTTCTGAGTCAAATAATTAGCCATAAAAATCATAATAGCTTTCTGAAGATCACAATACTCATCCTGAAAATAATCACATCTTCCTAATGTAACCTTATCATACTGACATTTCTGGTACCAAATCAGAATAGTGCGGGTTTGTTCCTGAGACGATTGTCTTGCTAGGATGCTGAGGCCTCTCTGGACTTGGGGGATGAAAGTGCATCAGCCAACCGGAATGTCTGCAGGTGCCTCAAAGTGATACGGGGGCAGGAGATAGAAGCCTCAGCACCCCTGGACCTATCCTGTCACTGGCTCAGATGGGAGTTTCAGATTTGAGAGTTTAGAGGGGAGTATGCAAATAATATTCAACTTCATGTCAGAGCTCTATCATTACAGAGTTTTGCTACCGTCTGAGTCAGGCAGGTGGTTCTGAAACACTAACTCACTGTGTGCAAAGAAGCCCTTCTTCCTTTCTGGAGTAAATAGGCAGATGGACAGTCACCATGTGAGTCATGAAGCCCGAGGCCCACATGGCTGTGCAGATGGAAAAAACTGAGATGGTGCACAGGAGGCATGTAGCTGAGCACCCTGTGGAGCCTGCTCCCTGCATGAGCTGCACCTGCCAGAAGGTACCAGTTCCAAGAGCCAGTCTGAGACCCTGTAGCAAAGGAAGCACGGAGATACGGCACGACTATGGCTACCACCAGGACTGTGACTGAAAAACTGGAAACAATTCAGTGTGGAAGAAAATGGAATGAAGGCTGTTGAGTGACAGGGTTGGTTTAATTCTGGTTCCAAAAATCATGAAAACATGACCAGATATGGAGATGAACACTTTACTAGTCTTAAATGTTAACTTAATTTGTTAGCATTTAAGGCATTGACCATTGTTTACTTTTCAGAGAATCATCTCTCTAAGGAACAATAGCAAGACCATCTCTCCCTCAGAATCCATAAACAAGCAAATTTCCCTGGCCAGGACATCTAGAATACAGTATTTGTTTTGGCTAAGAGACATCCCTCTGAGATCTGCCAAGACAGTAATTCAGAAAGGTAGACAAAAACCAAGTGTGGTAGTGTACCCCTGTAACACTGGCAGCCTGGGAGGCTGAAGCAGGAGGATCGATCGCATGTTTGAACCCATCCTTGGCAACTTCATGACTTAGTGAGGTCTTGTCTCAAAAAAGAAAGAAAGAAAGAAAGAAAGAAAGAAAGAAAGAAAGAAAGAAAGAAAGAAAGAAAGAAAGTGGGCCAGGGATGTAGCTCAGTGCAAAAGTTCTGGGTTCAGTCCCCCACCCCATCAAAAAAAAAAAAAAGACAAAAGAATAATATAAGGTCAAATGAAAGACATGGGATAAAGGTGAATTTGTTGCCTTAAACTCTTTCATAGAAAAAATCTTTTTATATTTGACGGATTATGAAGGACAAAGGACAAAACTTTGAGTGTCCAGTGCCACTTTAAGGTACCGTGGCACATTATATACATTCCAGCCAACCACTGCCTTTCCAGAAGACCTCAGTTCAACAGGGCAGAACCCCGATCTTGAAAAGCACACAGTATACACCTATAAACAATTACCACAGGACAGACTAACACATAAGAACACAGATACCGAAAATCTTGATCTGGGAGGACAGAGGAGGAAAAGAGGGAGACTTTCCTTCCATCGAAGGGGTTTCTTTTAGCTGAATTTTAAGAGTAAGTAGGAATCCCTCGGGTTAAACAAGGAAGAATACAGAGTCCAGACAAGAGCAGACCATATTCAAAGACGACTAGCAACTGATTAGGGGGCAGCTGAGGAAGCGGTGAGCAGTTGGCTATGCAGGGCGTCAGGTAGGAAGAAGCTGGAAGGGTTTGGGGCTGTGCATGGCAATGTAAGAGTCCATCCCATGACATCAGGGAGCCAACACACGCTTCGTCCTGGGGAGGGAGTGGTCACGTTGGAGGTAACTTTACACTTAATGCAGAGATAAACAAGGGCATAGGTGGTGGAAGGAAGACTGATTAGGAATAGGAAGCTATTGAATAGGCCAGGTGACAGATCATAAAGCCCTGAACGCCAACATGTGAGGATGGAAAGAGGCAGAGTCAGATAAGAATCATGCTGGGTACGCGGTAAGTAGGACCTTGCAACAGTAGAGAGGTTGGAGAGGAGAATTTCAAGTTTCTGACTTGGCTTGTGACACTACCCAAGACAGGAGGAGGGGTGAGTCATCATTTTGCATGTGACATTTTGGTGAGGACATGGCTGTGGGTCATCTAACTGGAGACGTCCAATAGGCCAGCAGAAGTGTGGGCATGGGTGGGAACTTGGAAGAGAGGATTGTGATGGCATATTTTTCTGGTGACACATTCCTGTTAAGCCTCCATTCCTTGGGTTTGGCTGAGGCCACTGTACATAGAGTGGAGGGGGGGGTGCTTTCTGAGCTCCTGGGTGTAGTCTTACAGTCCAAACAGCAAGGTTGCTTTCTTGCCCTGCCTTTGCATGGAGAGCAGAATTTGGGCAGGCTTAAGGGTGCATGGCAAAATGCAAACAGAAAACATATCTGCAGCTCTAGAGCCTGGCATTAAAGTTCCACACATTGTCCGGGTGAGCTTCACAGGCAGGGTACATTTCTGCAGAATCACAGGCTCAGAAGCCTCAGGACTCAGTGGGGAAATAGGAACCCTGAGGTGGGGTGGAAAAGGAGAGGATCCAGATTCTTCCTCAGTAGGAGGCGGCATCAGGAGACGATAGCACAAAAAGCAATCGGTGATTTGTATCCTCAGAAGATGCCCTGGCCAGGACCAGTAAAGGAGAGAGGGGACGATACAGCGTATTCTAATAGAATTCTGATTCTAGAAGACCATTTTTACACTAGAAGATACTTTGGGAGGCAACGATATAAAACCTTCACTTGCTCTGTCCATCAATGGGCACTATCCCTGTGAGTTTTGTGGCATATTTCAGTGATCCACAGATACAGTTATCCATTGAATGGGGGATGAAAACGAACAGTGCGGAGGTTAAATGACTCCCCCAAATTGCCTGCTGGGGAGATGGAGATTCTAGCCGTGGAAGCAGTCTGGCTCACTCCAGGGGCTGCCCTCTCTACCACAAAGCCACAGGCTCCACGGGTACATGTGTGTGGCTGATCTATTTTATGGGGCTTTGCAGTGGCCAACAGTACTTTTTTATGCTGATGTCCTCCAAATTGGCAGAAACAAGATGAAACCTGTAATCAGAAATGGCCCTGGAGTTCTGTGGGGCTGGGAGACAGACCCACTCTCTGGTACACGGTACCAGGCCTCTGAGCCTGCACAGCAGCCGCGGTGAGAGCCACACCGAGTGTCACTGGACACGTTCCCCTAAACCCCGCTTCCTGTGACACCAAGGTCCTCCTTGGCTCCCCACTCCTGGGCCCAGAGCCAGCAAGAGGAATTAAATCAAGGTGAAAGATAGAGGGCTGGTGGAGATTTACACTTTGCAATGTAAAGCCAAAAACGTGTCCTTCACAGATCCCTGTGTTGAAGTTGAACTAGTTTTCTTTTTGGCTTTTAGACTCTTCAGAATGGGCCCCGTGTTCTGCTATTATGTTTAATTAATAGAATGGCAATTGCTTCCCACAGCTGTTCCGTTTGTAAGTTGCTAAAGTAGTGACAAATTCCTGGGCACCCTTATTTAGACCCTCCGAAAGTTAGCCTTTTTTTTTTTTTTTAACATTTTTTTTTAATCTTTTTATCGGTACCGGGCATCAAACTCACGACCACCTGCTTGCAAGGTAGGTACTTATGCCGCTGAACTAAATCCCTAGCCTCAAAAGTTAGCTTTTAATTACATGTACTACACCTATCATCTTTCTCTAGTTGTTTTCCTGTACTATGTAAGAGTAAGTCATGGACCTGATCCTACCCTGAAGCAGTTATTTATATTTCCTGGTAACTGTCCTAAAAATTCTGCCTCTCAAAACTACAGTGCTACAATCTAAATCATGATATTAACACAGTGCAAATCCGTTAACTTACCCTACACACCTTACTTAGTCTTTTGTCAATTGTCATTTTAACATAATGTCCTTCCTACCCCCCCCAAAAACCCCAAGACTATATGTTGTATTGTTTGTCATGTCTTTGGATATCTGGAACAGTCCCCAAATCTTTCTGTTTCATAACACTGACATTTTTTAAGGCAGACAGCTGTTATTTTGTAGAACACCCCTCAGGTTAGTCTGTACTTCTCGTGGTGAAATTAAGGTTCTACTTTTTTTCTGCTTTTCTCAATACCTCGTCTGAGGGATATGCCCTTAATTAGTCCCATTGAAAGTTAGTGTCTATGCCAGCTCTGGTGGCACATGCCTGTAAATGCCAGCGCTCGGCAAGGCTGAGGCAGGATGATCAAAAGTTTGAGTTTAGCCTAGGCAACTTAGTAATTTAGCAAGACCCTGTCTCAAAATAAAAATTTAAAAGGGCTAGGGGAAAAGCTCAGTACGAAGGCCTCGGACTCTGTCCTTATGACGGGAAACAAAGGTAACGTTTGCTGCATGTGCCGGCACATGCCTACAGTCCCACTTACTTGGGAGGCTGAGGCAGAAAGATCACTTGAGCAGGGGTTCAGTGCCAGCAAGAACTCATCTTTTTAAAAAAGTAAGCATTTGCTAGTTTTTTCTATTGTAGTTTATGCTTTGTGACTAGTATCTTGTGAAGAGACCATGCAAATATCTCGTGTGAATCATCCATAGCTGATTGTGGAGTGACTCAAATACTACTGTTAAGTTTGCCAGATGATGATATTGCCTTTCCTTCTACAGTTACTATTTGGCATTCAATTAGTCTGTGAGGTAGAACTTTCTTGTGTGCCTTACTTCTTTGACATTGTCTTTTTTCTTTTTCCATTCCTGAGGATTGGAATTCCAGAGCTTTTGTACTGAGTTGTCACCCCTGGCTTTTTAAAAATTATTTTATTGATTTTGAGATAGAGTTTCACTAAATCGCTAAATTTTCCAGACTGGACTTGAACTTTCAATTTCCCTGCCTCACTTGTCCTGAGTGCTGGGATCACATGCAAAGGACCCCACAGCTGGCTCATTTACTTATTTGCATCAGCATGGACTCATAAACTTTCTGTTCAGTTAAAATTCTTCACTATTTTTTCTTTGATATTAAATTATCCTGGATATTTGCTAGATACTTTTATGTAAATTATTTTATCTAATTCTCAATCCTGGGGCGGTGAGGAATCATGATTACTCGTGTCTTGCGGACAAAGAATCTCCCAGAAGCTTAGAGATATTAACTTTTGCAGCACTGAATTGGTGATCTCCACTTCATGCAGAGTGCTTGAGCTACATGCATAGCCTGATGTATTTTCTCACTACAGGGCAATTACCTCAGGTGTTAAGTACCTCTCCTCTCTTTGGTCTCATTTTTTTTTTTTTTTAAATGAGAAGATTGGCTCAAAGAGATTAAGCAGCCCTGTGAAAAAAACCTGGGATGACAAGTGAAGACTCACTGAAATCCCCTGATACATTCTAGCAAATGCCAGCATCCCCTTTAAGACCTTTTCCTTTTGCAGATGAGATACTTAAGCTGCTGGTTTTTTGGATTTTTGTTTGCCACTTAATTCTATTCAGGACAGAGGAGGTGACGGGAGCCATGGTGGCTGTTTTACTGACAGCCCGTCTTTCTAATGGTTTCTGCTTTAGCCAAAAGTTGTCCTAACTCAAATCAGCACCAGAGCTCGAAAACAGGAGATTTAGAAACAACAGAATCCTTGCGGTCTTGGAATAGTTTGTGGCAGCTGAGTTACTAAAAATTTAATGTCTTAAAATGAATTTGTCTATTTAGAGAAAAATTTTGGTGTCATCTTTCATCATCTAGATACCCTCTACCTTATGAAGTTAATATGGATCTTTCCATCATTAGGGTGTGCTAATCGCAGTACAATGAACAATCTTATAAATCCCTGTGCTCAGGAAAGTCACTAATAACAGTGTGAGCAAACCTGAACATCTCAATACTTAATCAAAATAGGAAACGATCATGTAAAAGCATCAGTCCGGTTTGGCTTTGACCCCCTGGGACAGCCAAAGGAGTTTTGAGGATCATCAACCTCATAAGCACCATTAGGATCCATTAGAATCTGGGGCATCATCCAAACCCAAATGCTTTGGCTTTCACAGCTTCCCAGAGGACATGAAGTTCACGCCAGCAAGCCTGGGTGTGCGGGGTCCTCCAACAAGCCTGGTTCATGTTGGTGCATGACAGACGCAGGCTTTCACCAGCAGCCTCGTGCCTTGGCCCATGCGTGGACTCTTGCTCATAAGTCTCCAAGGCAAGCAGTCATTCTTAAGTCCCAAGGGAGGCAGCCAGACCTAGAGCAGTTCTAGGCAGTTCTGACTTTGGGGAATGTGCTGAGCCAGCCTGCATCTGAGCTCCAGGAGCATGCATTTTTTTTCTTTTCTTCTTTCGGTTCTGGGGATCAAACTCATGACCTCATGTCTACCAGGCAGGTGCTTTAGCCATTGAGCTAAATCCCCAGCCCTATGCATCTTTACCCAAGTATCTAATGCACAGGGCCTGTACATAGTTTTTGGCAGCTCTGAGCAAAGTTCTGAGAAGCTTCTTCGAGGGAAGCGGGGAGCCAAACTCTAGGTCTAGTTCCTCTAGGTCTGGGAAACAGTAGATGTGCACTTATTGTCAGGTTTTGTAAGTCCAAGGCCAGGGCTCTGTCCTCATCACAGAGCTCAAACAACCAGGTGGGACACATGACTAGAAATTACTCAGAGCTTTTCTGCAGCTTTGGTTTTAAGTGAAAGAGCCTCAATCAAGTGGACAAAATGAGACAAAATGAGAATGTACCGGTTAACAGAGTGGAAAAGCTCTGGTTACCGAGTACCGCTATTCTTTGTCTCTCTTAGTGAGCACCCACGCAGAGGCTGCCCAGTTCTCAGGCTCCTCATCAAGGGGAGCAGAAGACTGCCAGACATTCTCATGGCTCTAAGTATTTCACTGCTATCAGTATGAAATAATCCAAATACTGATGATCTTCGGATTTAGTTAGGCCTTTACCTACTCCCCAGTCAACCAACCACTCTGGATGGATCCAGTGATCCCCGAGGCCAGACCAGGGCCACATAATCACCACTGAAGTCAAGGCTGATGTCAGGCCAAACAAATCCATCAGATTCAAGGATAGGTGACAGTTTCTCCCAAAGGAAAATAGAGGTACTATTAAGAGAAGACATCTTCCTTTGGAGTGGGAGAAGTGAAGGGCAGGTAAGCCTGAGTTAGCCTCAGCAACACAAATGGGAGTGGAGCAGTGCCTAGCTTTGGGTGTGGACACAGTAGGAGCCCAATAAACACTAAATGAATAAAAGAATGAACATTGTTTCAGATCGTGGTAGAATGATAAAGAGTTAGTGTCTCTGGGTCAATGTGAAACACTGGAGAAAAGAGGCTGGTGCCATCCTGGAAAGAATCTACACTAAGGAGCTAAGACTTGCCTTGACTTTCTTCCCTTTCCTCTTCCCTTCCCTTCTCTTTTCATTTTTCTTTTTCTCTTTTCTTTCCCCCATCTTTTCTTTTTCCCTTCATCTCTCTCTCTTCCCTCCCTCTCACAGGGAACATTTGAAGGTTTATTGGATCAGAGATAGGACAGGTATAAAATGTGGAGCACCAAAAACTACCCTGAACATACCAAAATTCCGTGTTTAGGTTAAAATAAGATCTTGTCTGTGGCCCGAGAATTCATGCCCCCCACTCTGCCCTAGGCCTGTAGGATTTCCTGTAAGGTCTGTAATCTCTTCCTTTACCTGGTAGTCCTTGAAACAAGGGATCTCTGAGCACGCCTCAGGGACAGAGCAGCTGCACTGGCATCTGTGGCTGGCTAGATAGACCCACCTCTTCCAGGCCTCCAGCTGTGCCGCCCCTCCCATGCAAAGGTGAAGGTCTCCACCAGGAGCCCCTGGAGTTTCTCCGACTCACATCATGGGATGGTTGAACAGGTTTGGGTGCGGCCCCTAGGGTGTGTGAATATCTTTCTGAGCTGAAGAGCACTTCGTGCCATCCAATTCCATCTCATGATTCTGTTTGATTTATTGCCATTCTTGATTACAGATGACTGGCGGGTCCATGGTGAGAACTCCAGGGTGAAGTGTCTCAACACCCATGAACCACGAGGGGGGCCAGTCATTGAGCGATGGCTTGAATCGGCAGGCTGGAAAAGTATTTGCAGAGGGCTCTGACTGACCCAGTAGATTCCTGTTAGGAGATCCAGTTATGGCTTCTCACGCCCCGAAATGGGTAACAAATGTCAGATTTTGAAACATTGGCTTTCCTTGCCAAGTGAAAAAAAGTTTCGCCAATTGCAGGATTGATCAAACGAGAACAGTGTGTAATCATTTTATATTGCAGTGCATATGTTAAATGTTCTGCTTGCTCTCTGAAGTGACTTTTCTAACTGATATGTTATATTCTTACCAGAGAATTCACCTAAAGCTGGGGCCTCTCATACTGGGCCTTCAAATAAAGGCGCTTGGCAGCCAGAGCTTTGCTAAGAATTCATCAGAGGCTGTGGGCACCAAATTGACTGCTCTTCCCTGATACTGAGTTCCCTGCAGTGTCCCCTCCACCTTGCTCAGGGACAAAGCCCTGAAACTGTGGGCTCGGTTAGGCCAGGGTCAGTTACTGAATCAACCAATCGCTTTGGCTGGGTGGGTTTGGATGATCTCACAGGTCAGACAAAGGCCACATGGCCACCACGGATCCGGAGCTGCTGTCAGGCCACACAACCCTTGGGACCTTAGGGAGGGACAGGTGGCTCTCCCAACACCAAGGTGCTGCTACTAGAAAAAGGCCAACCAGATAAGAACAGCGCTTCTCCTGGGATGGGAGAATTGAAAGGCATTCGTGGTAGGGCTCCTGAGCCCTTGCCAGAGTCAGGAAGCATGAGGGTTAAGCGCACAAGCTCTTGGGTCAGTTCAGGTCAAATCTCTGCTCCGTTATTTATTAACTCATGACTTTGAACAAGTTACTCAATCTAATATTTGGCTTCCTCATCTGCAAAAGACAGTAGCAACAGTACTCACTTCACAGGACTGATTGAATGAGACCATGTATATGTAAGTCAATGCATCTGATGCTCCCTAAGTGAGACTTAGGGAGCACCATCACTGTCATCTTAGCATCAGGGGTTAGCCCTTCAGGGACTGCAGAGCCATGTGAAGGCTTCCACCAGGAGCCTGTCTCAGTGGAAGTCAGAACTCCCTGTGCCCTGCAGGATCTCAGCTGTCATCAGCCCTGAGCTTGCCTATAGCTCTGACTTCTCCCAAATCTTGTGAGGCTTAAGGAGTTTTAAAAAAAAAAAAAAAAGTCTTGAAAACTCTCTAATTCTGAACAAAAGCAGACAGGGCTAGAAACACTGGTTATCCCAACAGAAGATACAAGCTCATGAGACTTCCCTGGCAATCCCACAAGAGCTAGTAGATCTGTCCTCAACAGCTGGATCAGGGTGGGGAAAAGGACTGTTTTCAAATTAAGTTTAAAAAAAAATTATATTAGTGATTTTTCAGCCAGCCAAACATGGCTTGGCCTGTGCAATGGCTGCCTCCAGGCAGCGTGTTCACGGGTGATAGGACTGGCCAGGCCTGCATCTGGGGTTCCTGGAGCACCTAGAGAGCCCAAAGTGTCTGCATGACTTCCCCAAATGGGGACCACTCACTCAAGATGAGTGAACAAAGGGCTCCAAGGAAGAAAGTTCTTTCATCAAAATGTATGTAGCCTCCATTCCTGCCCCTGCAAAGCCCCAGCTGTAAGCATGCCAGGCGCTGAGCTTTCTGAAGGGCTCTCTGCTGGGACGGGCAAAGGGCAGCCCTCGCTATCAGTTCTGGGGAAGGAGGAGACTGCTGGGGAGGGATGGCACGGCCAAGTCAAAAACTTCCAACAAATTAAAAAATAATCACTTGTGATGTGACTAGGTGTATGTATTTATGGAAAATCACATGTGCCTATCTAAAGATATTTGGGGGCCAGTACTGGAGATTAACTTTATGCTTAGCAACTTTATGCTGTACCACTGGGGTACATCCCCAGTCCAGAAACTTTTAAGGAAATTTCAGAAGGGTAAGTGGGTTCTAGAAGCAGATAGACCTATCTGGGAAATTTAGCTTCCTAGCTTGTGAGCTTTCTGATAGTTTTCTCACCTGTAAGACGGTAGTAATGTTTGCAGGCCTTGAGGATTGAGTGAGTTGGCATCACACAGTGCCAGGTGCCCAGTGATAAGTAAATGTTGGCCAATATTGTTGTCAGTGAGGGAAAACACAAGCCTCAAGGCTACGGTGGGTTGTGGGTCAGGGTGACGTTTTCCTTTCTCCAGAAAGCCATGTTCTCCTCATGTTCCAGTCACACTGAGTGACCCTCACTCCTACCTGCATGCTTGTTGTCCCTCTGCTTGTGACCTTTCTGTTTGCATAAGGGTGAATTTCTTTCCCTCTTTCAAGGTGCCAACTTTTCCGAGAGGCTCTCTCTGGTTCTTACTCCCCACGTGGCAGCCACCTCTCCCTTAGGCCGAGTTCTGTGACGACAGAGGTCACGTCCTCCACTTCCTGAGGGAAGTAGCTCCGGGTACACAAGAGGTGGTTGAGAAGCGACTTCTGAATGGAAACATAGAATGTGTGATTGCTCTTGAAGGCTGATGGTCAGTTATTCTCCATTGTAGGAAAATCTGAACAGAAATAGATTTAAGCTGAAACATGGGAAATTTCAACCAGACACAAAGAATTGCCTTAGTCAGAGTGCTGGAGACCAGATCAAATGCCCATGGGACTGTGCGGAATTCCCTTGCTGGGTCCTTAGACAAGAGTACTTTTAATGGATGAGGTGATTCTAATGTGGTTTTGCTCGAATGCAGGCTCTGGCTTGGCATGTGAGTCCTAACACAATGCCTATGTAACCCAGATGGCAAAGGGGTATTTTGGCTTGTGGTTCCTTGTGGCATACACATTCTGAAGAGGCTGGAAAAGAGCACGGCTGTGTGACCCTGAAGGGAGCAGTGAGGTCTTGCACTGATAGAACTCAGTCCGAGTCCATGAGCAAATGGAGTTTGCCAAGGGTCACATTTACCAGGTGCTTCTGAGTGCCCAATTCTAATAAAACTCAGGTTTTTTGCTTCAGCTTTTTCACAGAGGAAGATTTGAAAGACAATACAAAACAAAAAAAACAAAAAACAAGACCCAAAATAAAAAACCCCCACACTGAATACTTAAAAAAAAGCTAATAACCCACGCACTCAAAATGCAAGGACATTTATGCAGTGTTAGAATACGTATGTGAACTTTAGCATGGATAAAGAGCTGGATGTGATTTGGTATTGATGATAGGACCCACGAATTGAAATCCACTGATTTGCTAGTTGTTACTGAGAAGACATTAGTTACCTGGACTTTAGTTAAGAGGCTCCAGGGTCAGTTACGTAAAAGACTGGATAAATATGTAGTGGAAGGGGTTGCCAAATGCTGTGTGATACAGCAGATCTCAATTTTGATCATCTCAATGGAAAACCTTCTCGCCTTGGTCCCCGCTGTCTGCAGGGTGTTGAGGGGTGGCAGTGGCGGTGGGGGGAATGTGGCATGGACACACCCCATCTTAAAGACAGCTATTGGAAGCTCTCCCATGCAAGCAGCCTCACCCATGTTGAGCAGCGAGTGTTGTGAGAGCCTCCCTTGGCTGCTGTGCAGGCTGCAGCCAGCCAATACGGACCAGCTCAGCACAGTTAATGAGTTGCAGCTTAGCTCTGTGCTATTAAAAGCAGAGCAAGCCGATGACATTGACACGTTGGGGGTAGAGGAGATGTGTGGTATCTGAGTGGAGGTTGAGAAAGAACTGAGAAAAGAAGACATGAAAGCCATGACATAATTGTCAAGAGAGCAGGCATATTTGGGGTCTGAGAAAACCTGTCTTCACACCCACCGTCTAACATCTGCCTAATTTCAAGTGTGCATCGAGTCCATTTCTGACTGAGGTGTTCTTACAACGAACTGTGCAGCCAGAACTAGCAAGTGAAAACCATGGAGCAGAGCACAGGACGTGACTACTTGAGCTCTGCTGAGTGGGTGCTAAAAGCAAAATGAAAATGAAAACCTTTGTTAGGAACATGTGAAAGTTGAAGCGACTGAGAAGTCTGTTGGAAAGGCCAAGGCCACAGATATGAACACACACCAGATGGCTCATTGTCTTCTAACGGCATCAGATATACATGTGCGCCACACTCTGGGAAGCCACACCTAGGTGCTGAATGCTGCTACCCACGTAGGAGGCCCTGGGTACTGGGAGAGTTTTCCAGGAGCCAGCAGGCTTGGCGAGGAAGCAGACGCTAGAAACCTGTGCTGCCCAGTGGGTAAACCAGTCTTAAATGGAAAACGAGGACAACGGTTTCATTTGGGTGAGCCAGATTCCAATAACCATCTCCTGAGACCCTGCTACAGGGGGGCATCCCATTTTTTCCTCCTGCCCCTAGGCAGCTGTCTGAAGTCAGAAGCCTCACCTTTGGGCTCCAGAGCCCTGGTTCCCCATTTTTCTCCTTCACAGAGGATAGTGAGGCCCCTGAACTTGCAGCAGAAGCTAGGAACTCATTTTAAACTTGGGTCCCAGGCTGCAACTTGGGGTGTTGCTGCAAGAGGTATGATGGATAAGAAACCCGAAGCATGTGGCTTGGCCTGCGGCAACGTGTTTCAAATTCTAAAGGATCGTTTGCAACAGATGACAGCGTGACTGCTCGTGTTCTGGCTCCTTTGATTATGCCATGCTGTGTTCATGAAGTTCCATGAAAGAGTGACTGATTAGAAAACTGATTTTTTTTTTGAACAATAAAACAGTATGTGTTCTAGGAGATAAAGTCAGAAATGTTACACTGAACATGACATTTTGAGGCTTAATTGTGCAATGTATTCTCAAGTGTAAGAGCATTTGATCACTTTTTAACTAGGAAACAAGGCCATGGATATAGTTCAGCTGTAGAGCATTTGCCTAGAATGCAAGCAGACCTGGTTTCAATCCCTCGCACTGCAAAAAGAAAAACCTCACTGGAACACAAAGCTCCTCCAAGTTCATCACAAAGTCAGTCCTATCGCCTACCAGGGCAGGAGATCTTTGATCATAGCGTGTATGTGCTTCTTGGAAGAAATATTAAAATATTTTTCAAGTCAAAATGTATCAGAAACTCAAGAAACAAACATACCACCAAATGGAAAAGTCATTTAATTCAAAAATCATACTTCCACTCATTTCATAGGAATTGTCACATAAACCAACCAAATGTAAGAAAGCTAAGTTTCAGAGGCCATTCAGCAGAAAGTGTATTTTCTTTATAGATGTACACAGTGACACAAAACACATTTTTTTTTACAAAAGCCTGAACATGGCAAACTGTTTCTCTAATAACAGGGAAAAATATTCTATTCTAGTCACAGATACTCCTTTTTTTAATTATGGAATTTGATTCTATGCACCAGTCAATATTCAATACTGAAGTTTTAAAACAGTGCATTATTTATGGTATTTTTAAAAAGAAAACATTAAAGTGCCATTTTATAAGTACTTTATTGATATTGTATCACACAGCACTTTACAGTATAATCAAAGTAGCCTAAATTATAAATTAAACATGCAAATAGTTTCTTTCTCAAAATATGGACAGAATGTTTATTTTAGAGTGCCTTTGAACACTAGCCTAGCATTTGCTACTAAGCATTTATGGGATTGATTTTTTTCCAACAAGACTTTTAATAAGTTAATAAGGAACACAGCTGTAGATAATATCTATTTGATAAATATGAACACAGTTTTAAAATGGCACTTAATTTACATCTTTGATCTTTCAGTAGGCCATTGATAGCCTTTTTTAAAAATTTTCAATTTTCGAATCATCAAGGCTGTAAATGCTCAGCAACTGCCAGTTTGAGCGGGTCTCTATGTGAGTCTGTATCTTTACAGATGTAGATATGTGCACGCACGAACACACACACATACACACAAACACACACACATTTTACAATAATTAGATGTATCTTTGCAGATCCAAGGTTGATCCTGGCATTTAAATACTCAAGAAAGCGGCTTGTAGTCCTTTTGATGACTACAGAAACGGCTGATGCAGACTGCTGTAGCCAGTCTGGGTTGCTCCAAGTGACTCGGACATTTTGGTTATCAACAGTCTAATGCAAAAAATTTGACATAACTATAAACTTGGTTAAGTGCTACTTTTCTATGTATCTAGGACTATGCCCAGGCTTTGCTTTCTAAAGCAATCCACCTTGAAAGATATTTTCACTTTGTAACGTCCTGCTAAGCTTTCATAAAAATATTAGTTGTGTGAAATCTTTCTGATAGTTTTTCTTCCTAAGAACAATACTTTGTTCCTTTGAAAACATTCAAAATTCTTCAGTATGGTTTGCCTTGCTCTTTTTCTCTGGTTTGGTTACATCTGATCCTTTTTCTCCCCTAAATACAAGGGCTTCCACTAGAAGACCACATTTCAGCAAAGGCTGGCTCTGAATGACATCTAGATTCTCTGCTGTGGAAAGTTCTTCAGTTAGACAAGTACTGTAGGGAGCAAAAGGAAGAAAGCTAATTATTGCTCGCTGGCTTTTGTCTCAGGTATGCTGTAGAACTGCGCACATTTCACAGCTCTGTGCTGTTGTCATTCTGATGTTACAATTACAGAGAAGTGGTTCAGCGCCCAGATCTGCATGGCTGCCAAACACACTCTGAGTGCGATAAGACACATTTTTAAAACACCAGCTCAGGGTGTGTGAGAGGGTACTGTGCCGACTTTACAGGGATGTGGGGCAGGTTTGTCAACATAATTGCTCACAGAATACCTAGGACATTCCTTTGAAAGTCAGGTAGCTAAGAGGCTCTTTGGTCCCTTCAATGCCAGCGACCTGTAGGGTGGGATGGTTGCTCATAAAACAATGCTAGAGCAAATGATGGGTGCCAGGGTGGCCTGGTTTACCTGGGAGTCCCATGTCCGTAAAGCTAGGTGAGCCGGGCTTGCTTTTGGAGGCAGAAGCCAGAAGACTTAAGGTGTCAATAAGCAGTCCTGAACAGATGATCAGGATGGCTTGAGCATTCTGTCTCTCTTACCCCCCTCAGTCGCAGATGCTTTTGGACACTTTAAAGATGTGGGAGCTTTTAGTGTGACTGTGATTACCAACTTCGTAAGACAGATTCAGCCGACAGAATCTCTCTTCGAGCTCAGAAATGGTACGTACATCTCTGGAGTCTTGGGCAAGTGCCTGAAATGACCATGCCACTAGCAAAGGCTCTGTCCCGCTAATATCATTGTGCCAATTCTTGTTGCTTATTTTTTTTTTTTTGTCTCGCTGTCCAAAAAGCTCTCACAAAAATACATGCTTTATGAATACACTAAAAAGCTGGATCTAATGCTAGAATGCCAAAAAGGGTTGTATTGTGCATGACCTATTCTTGTGTATTTATTTTGAAAAGAAGATTTCCTAGTCTATCAGGATTTTACTTGCCTGGGGTATGGATTTGAAACTAGCTATCTCCTCATGCCATGATATTGTTTAGCTATGGAACTCTGTCTCTCCAAAGGAAGAGTGAAAAATATGAAGCTATAGCTGATTTCTGAGCATCACAAAGGACCAGCTTAGGAACCCTGGCGAATGGTTTCCTGTTGTTTTTTTTTTTTTTTTTGGTACTGGTGATCGAACTCATGACTGCACTTGCTTATGCCGCTGAGCTAAATCCTCAGCCCTGATTTTCTATTCTGATACCAGTCCATTCCTTTAATCTGCCTTAAGTTTTCTATTTAAACAGAATCAGGAGTAGGGGCATAGACAATGGAGAGAGTAAAATTTCTTTTTAATCTTCAAGTTCCTTCTGGCATGGTGGTTCACATTCTGAAGTTTCTCCACCTAACAGAAGACAGGGAAGCCTGGAGGGACACAGGGAAGTAGCAGTCATCTGTCACAGGCCCAGAGTGGTCTTAGTGAAGTGGAAAAGAGGTTTTCCTATAAGATCTCCTTGGCAGCAGCTTCCAGGCAGGGCCAGCTCAGGAGGGAGGCAGACGCTTCCAAACAGACAAGCCGGGGTCAAGTGTCTACAAGTGTGCTTCAGCAAGGACATTTAAGCAAGAGCCTTGGCCTCTGACTCTCCATGTGAGTTCCAGTTAGGACGGGGCAGGTGACAATTTAAAATGTCAAATGTATCCAAAGCATTCTGCTGGGCTCTTCCAATTTGGAAAACACAATAATCTACGCGCACGCACCCGTATCAGGCCCATTTCCCACTTTCTTCTCATTCCCAAGTCCCAGGGGAATAGGTTTGGCTTTGATGAGTTCATTCATTTTTCCCCTTGGTCTTTCAATGACAGTATTCTTGAGTCCTGTCACAATCTTGTCCACACTTAATTGTTGCTCCCTGATTCTACAGTAGTATCTTGCTGGCTTCTGGGTGAGGTCCTGGGTAACAGGTACTTTATACTCTTTGAAATAATTGACTAGTGAAACACAATGACGAAATCTGTTAACTTTAAAGCCATCTTTAAAACTGGAGTGGCACAATCTATGTCCATCTTGGAGTCTCTTTGTTATTCTGGGGTCACAGGGAATCAGGAGCAGACAGGGAAGCAACAGCAAAGTACATGGGAAACTAAGATCCTAAGCCTGGTTTGTTTTTTTTTAGAACTTACACACACACACACACACACACACACACACACACACACACAAAATTTGCATACTACGGTGACCTCATTTATAAAGCCTCAGAAGCAAGGAGCACAGCAACTTTCCCATTCTCTTCTGTCCTGTCCTGATATCTTGGGGTACCAAGAAATACACCTGAGAAGAAAACACTAAAAAAAAAACACCCCCAAAACCTCTGGCCCCACTGATTTAAATCCTGAGCTTTATCCTCCTACTAAGGAAGTGTTCTTTGTAACTCTCATTGCCTGAAGATAGTCCATCTCTAAACTCAAAGCTCAAGGAATTCTTAATAACACATGTAGATACAGAAGGCTGACCACCATCGTTCAGTCACACCCACAGTGGGAGGGGACAGAGGGAACACACAGGAATACCCTGTCCTTCCTGCAGCCCAGAGAGGGGACCACAACCTTGACTCTGCAACCTGGCTGTGTCCTTCTCTTAACACATTTCTTTAGCAATCAAAGCCTAAATATGTAGAGCAACTAGCTTAAAGAATATCAAATATAAAACTTTGCCATATAGTATTTCAAATTACTCTATTTACAAGTTTATCTTAAAGAGTAAAGTAAAAGATACAGTAATTCAACACAATTCAAGTTTTTCCTTTTCTTCATTAAAGGTCCCCTAATGGAATTCCAGAAACAGGAAACGCTCTCTGGAGTGATGCTGCTATCCGAGGGCCTTCTGGGGAGCTTGTCTGTCCAGAGTCCAGAGTCCCTCTTGCAAAGACATTCACATATGGGAGATATGGCCATTGTTCTCTGGAGGCTGAGTGTGAAATGTCCTGGTGGAACTTCTCCATAAGAGGTGGTCTTCATTAAGACCCACCGCCCACTGACCAGGAAATTCCCTTTCTTGGAAGGTACTGTCCCTGCCTCCCTGGCCCAACCTTTGGCTGTCTTCCTGAGTCTCAAAGGTCTCATGCCTCAAAAGCCTGAAATTCCTTTCTTCTGGGTGGCAGTGAATGCAGATATCCTTTGAAACAATAGACCATAGTGAAACCCCAGAGTCATCCCTGAAAATTACAGGGCACCAGTACTCAGGAGCCCAAAGCACTGTATAGGGCTGGTCAGTAACAGGCAGGGGCAGGAATGAGTGAAAGGGAAGATGTAGGGGACCGTCAGATGCTGTCACCCACTGGGAGGCGGCATCTGCCCCCCCCCCCCAGAAAGCAAACACCAGTTGTGTAGACAACAGAAACATTAAGCCTGCATGTAACTGAATTGCAAAGCATTACTAGAGTTTGCTCTACGTACATCTTGGTGCTGCTGAAATTCAGAAAGCGAAGTTGTCTGCCCCAAAGAGCCCACCCCAATACCCTGATCCTCTGCTTTAGGTTGTTGCAAGGCCATTCACAAAACTACCACGAAGGGAAGGGATAGGGGAAGTGTTTGGTTTGCTTTTAGAGTAAGCAGCGTTGCCAAGGTTGCTAGGCAACAGCAGCCCTCAGCTCAGAGAAGTTCCTAGCTCAGGAGGGGAGGACATGGGTGAGCTTGCTCCTTTGCATGAAAAGGCTGGCCTGAATTTTACTGATGAGAGGCCAATGGCTGCTTCAGAGAGGGTGAGAAATTGGATCTTACATAAGCAAGGCCACAACCCTTCCCCAGCCTGCCTGTGGACAGACAGACCCCGCTGCCTGCTGCAATGTGGGTCTGAAGTAGCAGGAGCAGGCGGAGAGAGCATGTCAGCGGTAAACAACGCCACGGAGCCAGCCAGATCTTGCTGCCTTTTTTTTTGCCCTGCCCTATCAAACTTAGTTACACTGTGTGCTCCTGGGGACAACTTATATTTTACTTTCTTTTTCAAAAGGCTGGGGATCTGGATGACTGTTGAAATAAATTCAGCATTTTCCATCTAAGAGTCTCCTAAGAAAGCATTGCAAGTCTTTCTCTAAATTATCAAAATCAAATGGCCTCCTGTCCGGATTGACTTCTGCTTGCAGAATTGCCACATGTCAGCTGAGATGATCATGGAGATGGGTGACGTGAGTTCCCAGAAACGTTCATGATGACAGGTACCAAGTCAGTCTCCTCGCACTTCTCAGCAGCAACGAGAAATAGCTAACACACTGGAATCAGCAGTTGTCATGGATACCATGTAAAGCACAGCAGTTCTGCTGAGGCTCACGGTTAGAGAAACTCCACGTAGTTCTCAGGGATGAGGCCAGTCTTTCCGTTCAGAGTCCCCTCCAACCAGCCAGGCTCCTGGGATGGATGAACTGTACAGGAAAGGGAGAGAGAGGAGAGGTGATGATGTAGACAGAACAGGAAGTTGCATGCTGTGGACTGTGTACGAAGAAAGTCTGGAGAATGAATGTAATCGCTTCTAGGGTTCGTTTCAGCCAGAGACTCTTAATCTCTTGTGGCATATAAACCCTCTGATCAAGGCTGGTCTGATGTTTCTCCAGAACAAAAAAGAAAAGAGACACAGACATTCAAAATTTTGCATGCAATTTTAGGAGTTTCATGGACTTTCTGAAGTCCCATGTTTAAACTATAAATGACACATTTATACTTTTTAAGCTGACGTCTAATCTCCATCTATATGTATCACCCATGCATCCACTTACCCATCTATCTTCCCATCCTTCCATCCACCCATCAGCCATCCATCCATCCACCCATTCCCCCATCCATTCACCCATCTATCCATCCCTCCATCCATCCATCCATTCATACAGGATGTACCCACGTCCCCACTTAGTAGCAGCTATGAACCAAGTGGAGTGCCTGCGGAGGACCACTAATGAAGCAGTCTTTATGGATATTTAGCTTTTAATCATGCATTTTACTTTCCTTTGAAGCCTTATCCCCTAATTCGAATTTCCTTGCAAAGTCCTTTTGTGCTTTCTGTTTTGCATTTTATAGCTTCTGAATGCTCTCCTTCGCTCCACTCAGGCCCTTTGTTATTTCCTTCCAGCACTCTAGAATTTCCTCCGTCCTATATAACACATGAAAGCTGTCTTCTTCCTCTTTCTACTGCAATTTTCAAAGCTACTGTCTCTTTGATTTTTCAGTATACAAAGAGTATAGATCCATTTCTGTGACATCACAATCCATCTCCATGGAAACCACTGTGATATTATAAAGATTATAGAAAAATCCAGCTGAGCCTGCAATGTAATCAATAGCAGGAAGGAAGAGAAGTAAAAGTGAAACTACAAGGGGGGAATCAGAGACAAACAGATCACTCTGGGGTGTAGCAAGGCGTTTACTCTTAAAGTATCAGGAAAACTCCAATTATCCAAGATTGTTTGGAGAGAATGAATTTCCTCTGTTCTCTTTCTGGGCTAATTAAGTGACTTCTTGAGCTTGTTTTAGAAAAGCATTTCTGTTCCAACACTACCATGTAATTCTAGTTTTGGCTTATAGGGAAAGAACAGAAACCAAAGGAACTAAAGGGTAGGGAGCAAAAGGACAAGCGCGTGTAGACAAGGCTTATAGAAGATCAATGTCAAACCTGTATAGACCTCAAACGCCTCTTCAGAAAAAGACAAGGTCAAACAGCTACTATTTGGCCTCCAAAACTTATACAATTTCCTGTCATTTGTTCAATACTAAAGGCAAAGTAGCAAGGATACTATAGATCCATAGCAACCACCACAAGAGTAGAGAGAGAGATGCTGTGGAAGGACACACAGCTTTAAAGCAACCTGGCCCAGGGGCCATGGATTTAGCTCAGTGGCATAAGCACCTGCCTGGCAAGCTTGAGGTCAAGTTTGATCCCTGGTACAAAAAAAAAAAAAAGGCAATCTGGCCTCTCCTGTTACCAAGATCCTCCTAGACTGCCCCAAAATAACACCCAAATACCCCTGCCCTTTGCCCGTCCACCCAGTGGAATTTTCCAAGACCACTCCCACTTCTATGCCTATAAAATGGAGACAATAAAATCTCTCCCTTTTGGTAGGCTCCTCTGAGGATTAGAGACCGCAACATGGATAATGTACTCTGACAAAACCAGGTACACTGTGAAGGCTACACACGGGTCAGTTCACGGGGTGCTTTCCATCATCTGATCAGTCACATGGATGAGTTCAATATACTGTTCCACCACTACCTGGGTGAAGACCTGGTCCACTGAAACTCAGAACTCAATGAACAAATCAAATTCATTGCTAAAAAAAAAAAAAAAAAAAGACCTAGAAAAGAACCAACCAACCAACTGTGCAAATTAAGCAGTAGAAAGACCTCTCCCAGTGGACAGCCAAGCAAATAGCTGAGTTGTTACTTCCCAGGTACACCAAGGCTACCTCCTCCAGACATTTTTCCCTTCCCAGCCAGCAGTTCAAGGCACATACAAACATCAGAAATGGGATTTGCAGACTAAGAGAAACACTGGAGAGGACAAGGGATGCCCTACAACTAGAGGCCAAGAGGTATGCCACATGGGATCCAGGATGGCAGGGGACAAAGCAGCCTTTGGGTCAGTCTGCCGACTCTCTGGAATCTTCTAACCAGGATTCATCTCAGCGCTGTGCCAGACCGTGTGCATCACCATCCCCTGCATGCTTATGAACACGGTGTGCTCCCAAGTCACGTGCAAGTCAATTAAAGCCAAATACTGGGCAGTGGGGCCCAGGAACTTCAATTTTAACCAGTTCACAGTTAAGAGCTATGACTTTTCTGGGCCCAAACACCTTGATAATGAAGATGATAATAAAATTAAAACGTAAGTTCTCATTATCTCCTGGAGGAGGGAGGTGTCTCCTAAAGCTCCCGTTGTTCGCCATTTCCTGTCCTTGGGCTTTCAGGCTTAGCCGAAGTCCCACTTTGTTCAGAAATAGTGTCATGGCACAGCTTCTGCCTGCTCTCTTCTTCCTCCTAACTCCTAGAAGGCTCACAGCATCCCACATAGTATTCTTGGGTCCTATTAATACGCTGCTCAAATGTGAAGCTTTGCTTCTCTACCTAGTTTTTCAGTGCATTTTGGCTTGTGTTACAGCACGCTCTGGCTTGACAGCCTTTAACGGTTCTCCCTCTACCTCAAGAATTATAGCCGTAAAACCTAACCAGAAGTGCTGACTGTCAAGCTGCCGTGTGCTCAGAGTTTTAGATACAATGATTCACTTCATCCTCACAAGTCTAGCTTGTACTGTTATCATTCCTATTTTAAAGATGAGAAAGAAAGGCTCAGAGAGGTAAATTTATCAGTACAAAGTCACAATGGTAAAACCAGAAATGGAACCTCGTCTGACTTGAGAAAATGAGCCCTTTCTTTCCCACTTTATCCTGCTCTAACTCAACCAGAGAATGTGCTCCTTCCTTGAGGAAAAGAACAATAATGCATTTGTGGTACAGGAGTCCACTGACAGGCTCTCTGCTAATGAGCACATCACCTGCATACCTTCTAGCTTCAGAGCGACTACAAAGTCAAGTGATACTACTGCATTTTACTGAGAACCTGAGGCTCAGAAAGGTTGAATATCTTGCTTCAAATTACATAGTTGGTAGGTCTTTGGAGGGACATCAAAGCGCAGGACATGTCACCTCAGGGTTTTTGTCTTAACCTCTATAGTGTTACCTGTCCAATGTCCTGAGCATTGAGGACACTCAGTAAGTCCTTGGTGGACTAAATTGTGCCCAATGGCCAACGAATTATACCAGTGTCCATATGAAGACACAAGGAGTTGTGCAGCAAGCTGCCCGGGTGGCTTTGCTGCAGCCCAGCAGGCACAGAATGCACATACACTGCTGCCGCAGGGCTGTGCTTCCTGCCCATCACCTTCTCTAGCTGTACCCTTAGATATACCGTATATCCCTGCACACACAACTTAGGGTTTTCTTCCCTCGTTGGCTCACTGAGGATTAGGAGCAAGTGTGTGGCTAAGGTCTTTAATGGCTGACCATCCCCAGCAGAAGAAGCCCTAACTGAAGAGCTTCAGACATCTGGTAGTGATAATGTATTCACTCCTTTAAGAAAGTCTCTGGAGCTCCCACCATGTGCCAGACACTATGTTAGGTTGGTGTACATAATACAGAACAAAGAGGCAAGATTCTGTTCTGGGGAAGGACAATCAGTGAACAAGCATGTAGTTTTAAGTAGTGTCAGGAAGGGAAAAGACAGACACAGACTCTGACTGGGACTGATACAGGTAGGAAGGGAGACCAAAAAGCTATAACCTAAATGATCCAAAGGGCCCAACAGGATGTGGGTGATGCAAATGCAAAGGCCGTAAGATGTGGAAAAATCTGATAGGATTTCAGAACCATGGCCTGCAAATTTCCCATAAAGGGCCTGACAGCAACTGCATCTCTACTGGACTCTGCCACTGTAGTGCCACAGACAACTTGTACACAAGAAAGGCATGGGTGGCTGGGTTCCAGTGGCACATTTTTACAAAAATAAATGGCAAGTTGGATTTTCCTGGCAGGTCAAAGTTTAGTAACCCTATTTCAGAACATAAAGGCGACCTGTGAGGTGTAATATGTCAAGTGAGGGGAAAAGAAAGCGGGATGGGCAGGCAGTGGGCCATGGGTGGCACTGTAAATCATTCTCAGAGCAAGGGAGGCCACTGGGATACCGTGGGCAGGAGGCAACACGATGAGACGCCTGTCTTTCACTGTGTAGTGAATGCATGGAGGGGAGAAGGGAGAAGTGACGGGAACTGCTGGGCCCGGTGGCCCTGTCCAGGTGAGTGGGAGGTGCCGGGTGTGGGTGTGGCGGTGAACACAGTGAGGAGGCTGAGAGACCCCCCTCGGGAGCTCTCCTATCACCCCACTTCAGAGCAGCTCAGGGCTCCCTGGAGAGGTTGCTTCCCATCAGCTAAAACCTCAGGACAGCTCTTCCGGGCACTGGTGCTGTCCCCTGCAGGGTAATGACGGGATCCAGCTCCTCTCACATCAGACAAAAGTATCCCAAGAACTCAATTTTAGTGAGTTTAGTGCCACATGAGTTTTCCAGGTATAGCTAATCACGTTGCTTCCAGATGACTAATGTTCCTGAGAACACGAGTTTTTCTCTTTCCAGTTACTACATGAGGTACTCTTGGTGAAGCAAACAGTTTCCTAGTAGATTGGCAAGGGCTGAAACTAGAGTTATTTCTGAGTATTACACTCCATCCCCCACGGCACAAAGTCCGAGAGCTGACTAAGCAGCCGCGCCAGAGTCTCAGCACAGGCCGGAATCCCAAGGCCGTGACATGAATGCTTAGGAGACGACAGACTCCCAGCTTCACGTGCTCTTTCCTGTTCCTCTCTCTTATTCCTAAAAAAGAAGACAGGAAACACAGCACATACAGCATGCACAACAGCGTGTGCGTGTGCGATCTAAACCTGTCATTCAGAAACCTTCTGACGGGCCTGACGACAGAGCATCTAGGTTAAACGGCCCTCACTTAGTATCTCGAGCACTAAACTAGTAAGAAATGTAACAAGGGAAACGATCTCTTACCTAACATGGTATTTCTTCTCCTGGAGATGAGATGAGAGGTGGGATTTAATTTGGGTTTAATTTGGCTCTGCTCTTCAGGGAATGTGAAGTCATTAGCATGGCTGATTAAAAACAAACATGTTGAGTAAACCAGCCCAGTGTGGGAACCAGTGCCGTGCACTGGCCGCTGTGCAACTGGATGCCTGTGGTGCTGTGATGTTTCACTAACATTTCAGGGTTAGGGTCAGGGGTCTGATCATGGGGTCAGAGGATAGAGGTGCGCAGTGTGGCATCTAGGGGGAGCTCCTTCTGAGGGCTGCAGCCATTGTTGGTTCCCAATGGCCTTGTTTTAAAGTCCTATATCGTTTCCATTTTTGAGTTGGGTTTTATTCTTTTTTGTTTTGTTTGATTGTGTTAAATCCAAAGGCAGCAGCAGCAGCTATTTCAAAGATAACAAGATATATTATGGTAGCAATTTTGGATTTACTATAGGCTTGTTGTAAAGTCCTTTACTGCATTTATTGTTTTGTTTTCATTCTGTTCTGTTCTGTTCTGTTTGATTTCTTTACAATGTCCAAAGTTATCTGCAGCTATTTTGAAAACATCCAAACACATTATGGTAACTATTGTTGATTTTGTAGTGGTTAGAAGTCCTGTATCTCTTATACTGGTTTATTTTGATTGGTTTTATCGTCTTTAAAAAATTTAAACAATAAAAACAAACATGTCAGGGAAGTCTGCCGTGACTCCTGGGAATCACAGGAGGCTCTCATCTGTCCAGCCAATCCTTGCTCCTGCTCCCATTTCCTATTATAGGATTTATGATGGTGACCAAGCTGTAGGGTGGAAGTGAGCCGAGAATCTGCGAGGCACACACTCTGCAGGCAAGGAAATGATCTGTTGGTCAACATCGGGTAGGTATCTTTTTAAAACTATGTAAACTACTTAAAGGAAACAAAAGTTTCAGGGGGTAGGAATGTAAAGTGGTGTAACCTCTTTGTAAACCAAGTGGCATTTCCCCAAACAGTTAAACCCAGAGCAGCTGTACGGTCCGGGAGTGCCACTCCTAGGTATATCTCAAGACCAATGAAGACATACGGTGTCAAAAAACTTGTACATGGACATGCACAGCAGTATTATTCATAAACAGTCAAAAAGTGGGGACAATTAAGATATCCACCAATTGACAAATGTTTAAAAAAACTATATTCACACAAAGTGAGTATTATTCAGCCACGCAAAGATATGAAGTTCAAATGAATCAACCTTAAAAATATTATACAAAGTGAAAAAAGCCAGTTGTAAAGACTACATGTTTATAAAATGTCAAGAGCAGGCAAATCTGTAGAGGGTACAAAGTAGATGAGTGGTTCCCTAGGACTACAAGGAGGAGGCTTGCTAGCGCATGGGGCCTGACTGCTAAAGGGTATGGGATTGGTTTGTGTGTGTGCGTGTATGCGGCAGGTAAAAATATCCTAGACTAGACACTGGTGACAGTAGCACAACTCTGAATATACTAAAACCATTGAGTTGCACGTTTTAAATAGGTAAACTGTATGGTATGTAGATATCTCAAACTATTAAAAAATGGAAGAAGGCTGCGTGAAATAAAGGGTGTCTCAAGCCACAGAGGCACAGGCACAGCTTCGGACGTGTGGGCAGAGTGAACAGTTGGTAGGAACACGGGTCACTTGGCCCTGGGAGCAGGGAGTTGGGATTTGGAGGACAAAGCCATAAGCCCTGGATTCACCTAGAAATGTGAGCTCTCTCACACCCTGCTCATCCATGGGCAGAAGCCCCTCCCTCGCCAAGGCAGAGCGCAGAAGCCCAAGCACAGTTCATTCCGGTTTGCCTCTCGCGAAAGCTGTGTCACGTCATGGCTGGGTGGGGGCTTCTCTGCCAGGCCTACGTGGGGGACATTCATCAGTGACACGGTTCTGGACAGCCTTCAGCAGACCCGCTGCACCTGCCAGGGCCTGAAAGCAGCAGCTGCTGACGAGAGAGTGGCTCGGCTGCCACACTGCACGCTGACTTGTAACGCATCCAAGCGGATACTGATGGAGGAGAGAGTTGAGGACGGCGCTCTACAAGCTTAGAGGACCACAAAGGGCACACGGGCTCAGCAGGCCACACACAGATTGGAGCTCACTTCCACTTCTGCCGGCCAGGGTTGGCGGTCACTTGGGGATCCCCTGTCCTCTCTGCCATGCTGCACATCTGATTAACAGTATCACTACCATGCAGCCCTTTTGAATGTGGGTGAAGTAAGGCTGGTCCCCAGGAGTCCACTCTGCTCTGGCTTGGAATGTAAGGTCCTTCCAGACAGCCAGGAGCCAGGGAACTGAAGTGTAGCAAGTCCTGCTCAGTCGGAAGCCAGGCCTGGGCCAACTGGCCTGAAAGGAAACACTGCCCTCTGACCTCTGAGAGTACAGGAGAGTACAGGATCTTTTCCTAACACAGACCCTGTAATAATGAAGATCCTAGCAATAACAACATGGTAAATGCTTAGCACTGTTCAGTACTGTTCTGCCATGTGATGCGTATCATCTCAATTTCTTCTTCACGACACCCTCTGAGAAAGGCAGAGTTACGTTTCTATGACTGAGGAGAGAACTAGGACCTAGAAAAGGCTGCCACTGCTTAAGGTCACAGAGGAGCAAATGGTCAAGCCGGGACCTGTACCTTGGCCTGGCACGCTGGCTGCTGGGTTGCTGGTGTGTCAGGTGGCAGGGGCTGGGGTCCAGACCCAGGCAGTGCCACAGCCAGGACTGAGAGGGCTGGAGCAGCGCACACTCGCCCGCTGCCAGGCTTTCCCCCCAACCTGAGGCCAGGGAAGTAGCCAGAGAAAAAGCCAGTTTCTGAAACATGGCAGTTGGCTCTGCTTCCTACTTTGAGGAAAACAGACTGCATCCTTTCCCCCATGGGTCCAGGAGGCCTAGTGTCAAAGGAGAACTTTACCTGGGGAAGAACTCAGCTGCCACAGAAATCTGGGAGTACAAAAGGACACAGAGTCTCCTCATAGGTTAAAGACAGGTTATGGCAACTATCACATCAATTTTCATTTAAAAATATGTTTTAAAGAGGAAAACAAAAAGGCACACAAAAAACTGTGCATTAAGCGAGTACAAGATCCCAGTTTTATGAGGAGTCAGCAGTCTATTCTCACCTCAGAAAGTGAAACGGGACAGCTGGTGGTTTGCAGGGTGACGCTGCAGTGGGGTTGCCCACCTTGTGCTCCCAGAAGTGAAGAGGGATGGACACGAACCCCGTGTACTCAGTGCCTCAGAGCCTGCCAGGTGCCTGGCCATCAGGAAGTCCACCTTACCTGCTGGGAGGGCGGGTCCACCAAATCCAAGAAGTAAAGGCCCAGAGCAGGTGGTCTCAACTGGTCACCCTGATCTGACCAACTACAGCTCATTCCTGTTCTCCACGAGGGTGACTCTGTTGAGGTCTCACATTGTTAAAGCGACCACCAGGTACATCAGGTACTAGGTTGAATCTCACCGAGAGCTCACAACGACTGGGTTGTCGATAACACTTGTCTAACTCTTGATAATGTCTCTAAAAGTCTTGTTACTCTCTTATTTTGGAAAAAGATACACCACACACCCACACACACACCCACATGTGCGCGCACACACACACACACACACTTTTTGGTCTTACCCATTCTATTGAGATTTTTCCCTAGAAAGGAACTTGAAAATCTCCAGTTATTTGCTCTCCCCACCCCCACCCCCTTATTTTTGCAAAGGGATGAAAAACTCACCATTATCAAAGACCGTCCCTGCTGTGAATGACAGCTCCGAATCATGCTCAGCTTTGCAGGCATACAAGGCCTTTGCCTTCCGGAATGGTGTGCTGTGTGAAAACAGGAATTTATTTAACATTTTCTTCAACCCGCAGAAAGTCCTACCTCTTTCATGTCTCTTCTTCCCTTTCCTTGCAAGCACCTAATCTTCTCTCATGGGAAGAGCCTGACAAGGCAGCCAGATGATATAAAACATGGAGTGGGAAAGCTGTAGAGGTCACAGGAGAAAGATGAGAACTACTCAGAAAAGCTATAAGCTTCAAGAAAGCACAGTTGTTGAGGGATCACGTTGTGCAGCATTAACAGTTTAGCTGGGAGCTCAGTGTGGGAGGCAGGCCGGACCCTGTGTCTGGAGCGGGAGTACCTTGGGGGAGGGAGGAAGGAGGGTCGGGAAGAACCTTCCAAGCTGCTCTGGAGAATACTCCCAGCACTCTTGGAAGTTGGCAGGGTTCAACGAATCAAGGAGCAATTCCAGCAAAGCCAGGTTTCAGCTCCAGGCTGGAACCTGACGTTAGCTCCCAGATGTTCCTCATTTCTCATTAGGCTGGGTCTCGCTGGTGGGGCAGGATTCCAGAGCTGGAACTCCCTGGCCCACGGGGCAGGGCAGGGAATGGAGGAGAAGGTGCGTGTGAGGAGTTGCACATGTATGTGCATGAGTGCATACAGGCATGTAGGAAGGAGGGAAATAAGAAAGGGAACGCGATTTTGGTTAGGGTTTTGTTTTTTTTTGTCCTTCTCATGCCCATAAGTATTGACAACCACTCTGTGTATCAGAATCAACTTGGGGCATCTAAAAATTGCAGATAGAGGTTCTACTAACTTGCAGAAACAAAAACAGAGATCAGAACTTAAAAAATTACTACTAGGTGGTCACCACTCTCCAACTGATTCTCATAAGCAACTAGGGCTGAGCAGAAGTTGGCAAACTTCTTTTGCAAAGGGCCAAACAGTAACTCTCAGGCTTTGTAGGCCATATGGTCTTTCTTCACTGCAGCTACTCAGTGCAGCTCTGTGGCATGTTAGCAGCTCCAGACAAATGTAAACGAATCAGTGTAGCTGTGTTTTAATAAAACATTATGTATAAAAAACAGGCCAGGGGCTGGATTTGATCCACCCCAGGCGAGAGTGTGTTAACCTGAGCTCTGGAAAGTCATTTTTAAGAACTGGTAAGTCCTGCTACCTTCTGTCAATTGTGGTTTTGATATCCAACTAGTTTCAGTCTATAGACCTCTCAAGGCCACAGTGAAATTTTATTTTCACAAGTTGGTTCTTTATATGCCACAAGTGGTCTTCCTCCAAGTGAGGAAGTACATTAAAGGCCTCAGAGGCAATTTTGTTTTTTTGAAACAAGGTCCTCTAGGTTAGAAAATTATTGAAGGGGGACCCATTATTTCTTTTATCTTCACCTGACTCATGGAAAGCCTCGAGGAAACAGAAGGGCTTAAAGCTCCCAGAGTCCACCGATGTCTAGTGGCTGAACGAAACCCAGCTGGAGAAAGGTCTGGTGTTGGGTAAGGCTGCTATTTTTTGGCATTGTCAAGTGCAGTTTTCCTTCGGGAAAGGACAGGCACAAATGGATGGAAACCTACAGCAGGTCCAAGGATCTAAACCTTCCAGTTTGGGATTCATGAAAATGGAAGGAAGAAAAATCAAAATCAAATCACAGAGTTTGTTACACAGTAGGGTGAGTAAACGATTATCCAGAATTTGTTGTCAGGGAAACAAGTTTACTGTTGTTCTCTTTGATATTCTAGTAGCTACGAGATGATGGCCAGGTGGGAGAAAATTAGAGAAGTGGAAGAAAATTAAATGGGGCCACTGGGAATGAAGGAGAGAGCCTTCGTGTTTGTCACCTCCAGTGGAAAACAGCTCTTCCTTCTGATTATTTTTAAGGGATACACTTTGGGACAAGGGGCATTTTCTGTAATCTAACCCAAGTCTACATGTCGGCAAGGAAGGGTCAAATATTCAATGTGCAAATTTCCAAAGGAGGGAGGGTGTCCTCTTTTCAAGGGGTGGGGAGCAGAGAAGAGGAAACATCTGGCTGCAAAATGTACCACAATAGCCAAAAACCTACTCTGGCAGGCAAGGGGAGCCTGTCATGACATAGAAGGCAGAAGAGAATCCATACAAGCCAAGGTCTTACAGACCATGTTTCAAGGCTCCTGACAATAGGGCAGAACAGGTGGGTAAAGAGCAGAGACAAGGGAAGGCAAGGTTCCTTTGGTTGAGTTTTTATAGAGTTTATTTATTAACCTCATTATTTAAAGGAAATGGGACAAAATAGGGACAGATCAGAGAAACCAGCTAGGGTATTTGGCAGGCAGAAAGCACAGGGAATGATCTTGGGTGCCTAAGATACCATCTGAAAGAAGTAATTTCCACTAATATGGGGTCTTTGGAATTGAATAATAAAATAGCAAGAAAATAATTCACTAAAATAAAAAAAAAAAAAGGTCAGGGAATATTTTTCCCTTAACAGGTGACTGCCAGTCTTTGGTACAGTCCTTTCCCCAGAAACTCCCTCCACTCCTTTGGGATGTACAAAATAAATAAGTAAATAAATACAAGGAGGGATGACAGAAAGGGTGCTTTTATTATGACTTATTATTTTGTGTGTGTGTGTGGTGCTGGCGATGGAATTCAGAGCGTTGTGCATGCTAGGCCAGGTGCTCTACTACTGAGCTTTTAAAAGGGGGCATTCCTATTCTCAGGGTTGCCAGATAAAATAAATGACACTGAGTTAAATCTGAATTTTAGATAAGTGAATACTTTTTTGACATATGAATATCCAAAAGATTGCATGGGACATACATATGCTAAGTAATTATTTGCTGTTTATCTCAACTCAAATTTAATTGATTATACAATATTTTTATTTTATTTGCTAAGTTTGCCAACCCCACCCTAGGGAGAGTCTTATCTTTTAAAATGTTTGTCAGCCCAAGTCTATGCGTTGTAACTCTCTCTCAAAATCCTTGAGGAGTTTGCTTTAGGTAAAGTTCCTACCAAAACAGACAGATCCTACTGGCAGAAGGGTTTTACTTGTAGGATTTGGCTCCAATTAAAGAAGTAAAAAACTTGCACCAAGCACCTCTGATTCTTCTGCTCCCTACTCTCTGATCGTGGAGACCAAACACAGAGAGGGTGGGGTGGTTTCGGCTGTTTCTGCCTCAACACCCTTTTGCCCTTAACTCGGCCTTCAAGGGTATGAGCGAGTGAATGTGGACCCTTCTGCTGGTTCACGGTTGGTTTTCGCCTCTGAGCATGGCGCAAGGCCAGGAAAGCACTCAGAGGAGTTTCCCTCAAATGCCCTTGCAAGCTTGCAGAACAACAACACACTCTCCAGTGCGTGCACTATCAGAGGAGGAGCCAGCTGGACTGGCGAGTTGCAAGGACTTGGTCATTCAGGCACAATTTCCAGGCCCATGTGCGAATGCACATTATGGCTGTGGGGGTGGGGGCTTGAGAGGTATGTGGCTCAGAGAAAGAAAGAAAACGAGAAGGGATGCTCTTGTAACCCTTGCTCTTCTGCGCTACAAAAGGCATTTGCATTCCAGAGCATGAACCAACAAGTTCCCTTAAAATGGTGTGAAGAGGGAGACGAAACCACTGCCAGAGACAGCATGTAGAAGTTCATGCGACCATTTATAAGATCTTATTCAATATTAATTTGGGGGGGAGGTACCAGGGATCCAACTCATGACCTTGTGCTTGCCAGGCAGGCACTTATACTGCTGAGCTAAATTCCTGCCCTCGAAGCCTTTCCCAGGGAAGGAAATCTGAAGTGTCATGTTCTGGGAGTAGATTTGGGGAAAGGACCCCATGGACCTGAATGATGGGTGTCCACATCTCTTGACTGTACACTGCAATAATAATTAGGGGACTACAGTCCTTTCAATTCCTCTTGGTGAGCTCACTCTCCAGCAGTGTTCCTATCTGCTCACCGCGGCTCACACACTTAGCTAAGTTACTGCCCATTTCCAGCCTTCTTCTGTCTTCCCTATTCCAAAATGGCACCTTCCTGAAGGGCTGTAGGACAGCAGCCTCCAAATGGTGCTCTTCTAACAATGACCAGATGGGGCAGTACCAAGTAACCCTGATCCCCAAAGGCAAGGTGAGCACAGCCTAGGACAACTGTGCTCTGACAATCTGAAAATACACTGGGAGGTGGGGAGGAGTACCTAATGTTGGGGGGGGGGGGGTCTGTAAATATTCTAGGAGCTGGGAGTGGAGAAGTAGATCCTTGACAAGTGAAGGGACCACAGCTAAGGGATGGGAAGAGGTAAACACTGTCAAGTTAGGGAATAGTCCACATTTTAGCTGACTCCACTATCCTGAGTTAATCCATTTTGTCTAAGAGGCCAATGTTTTGAAAATTTTACTCCCTTTTGATAAAAACGAATAAGCCACATTCTCCTAATGTCCACATCTCCCCAGTGGGCAAGTGAGGCACCTCTGAAAGGCGACTCTCTCTGGTCATTGTAATTTGGTCTGGTGTAGGTCCTCAAAGAACAATTCTTACCGGCTCTGGTGTCCTAGAAAGGAAATGATTCCCAAAGTACCCAGAAACTGTCTAAAACATAATTAGGGAATCATTGGAATGTCATATAAATAGGATCTGAAGTTTTATACTTATGTAACGAGGGAAAGTATTGAAAAGTTATCTTTCCCATCATCCGGGATAAAGACTGATGTGGCAGCCAGTGCCCTGGACTGAGAGCTGCAAAACAACTTAAAGTTGGGGTTACTCATGTGAAGGCACCCAGGCGTTTGGAGGAAAGAGTGCTGGGCTGGGAAGAGCACTCCTGAATTCTGCCCTGGCTCTCACATTGTCATCTGACTGTGTCCGAATCATCTCTCTCTACCCTGGTTTCCTTTTTGTACATTAGGGATTATGGCATTTCTCTTCTGATTCATACATGAGGATAGAATAAATTGATACATATGAATATGCCTGGAGGGGAATTAAATACAAATTAAAAAAAATATATATATATACACATATATATGTACACACACATATATATGTATGTATATCACAGCTATATATAGCACATTCATTTATATACATAAGAATAGGGACATATATATATATATATATATATATATGTATATATGCCAGTTTTATAAATTATTTAAGCCTGTCAGCTTGACCTACCTCTTTGCAGAAAAGATTGGAAAATATTGCCAAAGCCCAAAATGCTTATGCTATTTAAAACTGGGTTGCATAGTAGTTATCTGAAAGCAGGACTAAGTTTTAGAACCATCCATGCTCAGGTCCCACACAGTTGATGGAGTTTGCAGGATCTTTCTTTTTTTCCTGGGTTTGAAGAGCTTTTATTCTACAAAGAGCTCAAGAGCAAAGAATATAAGTATGGAAGTTACTGGGACAGAGAAAACCACACCTCCTAGCCACTGGGGAGAGGAACTAGGTCAGCTCTTTGCCCTTCAAGAGGCGCTGCGTGTCCCTGCAGCTGTCAGGCTCAGGATGCAGAGACAGAAGCAGAGGGGAGCCCAGATGACTTCCGGAGTTTAGGGAGGGCCCGGGGGAAAAGGCATGATCAATTAAAGAGAAGTTGCTTCGTGTCTCCATCTTTCATTGTGTGTTACATTTGTCTTTCACCCCGTGAATCTGGTCTGAGAGACGTGTCAGCACTCCACATCTCCACAAATACTGCCTGGTATTACCTGATCAAAATGAGAGAAGAAAAGGCCACCAGGCCACCATGCATCTCAATACTGTTCCTTTGCTATGTTACAGCAAAGTGCAGAGAGCCCAGACGACTAAGAGAGCCATCTAAACAGAAGCCTTAGTGAGGCTGGCATTTGGGTTAGAAAAGGAGTGAAAAATGGCATTTGGGTTCATACAAATGGTCCTTCCCGACTGTGGTCTGTTAGGATTGAACCACAAGAGAGCAGAGGAGGTCCCTGTTGTCTCTGACCAGCTTTGTTTGGATAAATGGGAGCAGATTGGTCATCATCTGTGGTTTTACCTGGAATCTCCATGAACCGCTTCTTCTGGCCTGTCAAAAAGCAAGTGCAGGTTTGGATGGCAGGGAACAAAGTTGACGAGGAGGCTGAACACTGCATGAAGAGAGGACCAAGCCAATGAGAGAACAACAGCAGCAACAGAAAACCAAACAAACTCTGCCACAGACCTGACGGGGGATGAGTCGCTGGACGTGGATGAGGTGGGCATAGGGCTGGATGGTGCCGAGAACATGGGCCAAGATGGCGAGAGGGGTGAAGTTGGGCTTGGATTCGGGGGGCTGCAAGACAGAATAACCAGAAAACTCATCAGCACATGGGGAAACCACAATGGGAGCAGGTTCATGGAGGCCAAATGATAGGGTGCTGGGCGCACTGAAACCCAGGGACAAGTGGCCAGCGCCAAGTCACAGTTCTCCAGACCAGACCTCCGCATCTCCAAGAAATCCATGTTCTACAATTCCTTGAAGTGCAAACATGTTTCTTTGTCCTGCAGAACTAACTCTTGGGAACGGGAGCATCTTCTATCATGTCCATTGCTCCTCATGGACATGAACTCCAACACTGACATCCTCTTGCCAGCCTAGTTCTCAAACAGACTGGCTTATAATCAGCCTTCAGCTCTGACTGTTGTGTGAGTATTTTAAAAGCATGTCTCAGCAGAAATGATAATTTTTAATGGGCTACAAAGGTCATTCATTCAGAAAATAATGTTCTGTTTGCATTTTTAACTAAATGGGGCACTTGCCATTGGAGATCCAAAGCACTACATTAGTTAACATGGTAACAGTTATGAACACACACTTCTTTGGAGACTGCATGCAATTACTGGCATGGCACAGTTCTTTGGAGGTTTGCTTTCTAGGCCTGATCTTTCTCCTTCATGGACTTTGGGCATTTTGACACTCAAAGAAAAGGCCCCAGTAAAAAGGCAATTAAAAATAAAAGAACGGAAACCTTAAATTTCTTTTGGTCTTTGATGGGTAACTGATCAAAGGTTTGAAGAGGAAAAGCTGAGGTTACTGGCTAAAATATGGTGTGTGGGTTTTAACTGGTTATGCTAGCTCTTTGACTAATTCCACAAATTATACAAACACCTTAGTAACTCCATGAAATCACATTAAACCACAAATAGTGCAAACACAATAGCTGGGAAAATATGGAAACCATCCAGTCACCACAGCACCTGCAGCACCTGGAGGGCGGCCAGCTGCTGGACCGTTCAGACCAGCCACTCCATGGAGGTGAAAACGATAAAAATTCAAGTCAAGGGGAACAGATTTTCTAAGCAGACTGGAATTTAGTAAGAACGTATAAATGTCCTACTTAATGGGACTTCCATAGGGTCACACCAATTCTGACATGAGACCCAGTAATGGGTCTAATTACCTCAGTTTACCTAAACAGGCACTATTAAAATTGCCAAATACAGCTATGAAAACTTGGGCTAAGGTGAGGCATGACTGGGGACATGGTTTAAATCCCAGCTTGTAAGTGATGAGGATACAGTTTAAATCTCACCCCCTACCCCCCAATCCCAGGGCTCTTGTTGCCAGGGTGCTGGGATAGCAGGGCTTACTCTTTGTCTGGGCTGTGCCAAGCTTCTCTGCAGGCTTGGCCATAGCCTTAGCAATCTTTTTAACCACTGATTTATGAGTTTCCTTTAGATGCTTACCACATTTTAAAGGGAACACAGGAATATAGCAATAGACAATCAGTAAGATCCTACACATTGTAAATTCCAACAAACTCTACAATCCTGCCTCCAATGTTCTGTCTGGTAGGTTCATATAGCAGATGGAATTCATATAGGGAGAAATCAAATTTAAAGAGAGTTTACTGAATTTTTTTTCTCAATCCAGTGAAGACTTGTTATGGAGCACCGAGACTGATAAAGACAATACATGGAATTTTTAAGGTCCGTGACATCAGAGAGCTTAAAATATCTTTGACAAGATGGGACAGATTACAACTGTAATATGAGACAGTAAGATTCATCAGCTGAGTGTAAGTCACTCTATTATTAGTGTAAGACCTGCTCTGGTTGACTCTGTCTTGAGTCTCGGAGCAGTGCGGCCTCATACCCACGGCATAGCTGCAGTACCGTGTTGGCCAGAGAGGTCTCACGTTCTCACTCTTCTCTCTCTTTGACCTCATCCACCAGATATCAGCCCAGTAGGCAAGGCCCTGCATTGATCCTTCATGCAGCCCAGCCCAGGAACCGGGATCTGACCAGGAGCAACTTCGAGTTTCAAGAGAAACTTATGTTCCTTTGATGCTGATTACCACAGGACAATTAAAAAGCCCTCAGAACTTTTTTTTTTTTTTAACAACAACTGTCATGCATAGAAAACATGTCTAGATTCCTATCACATCTAAACCAAGAATTATGGCTTTAACTACAGGCATAGTTGGGAACATAGCCCAGGGAACACAATGTGGGTTCTGAGTGTTTTTTCATATCCTCAGATTTCTACATGGTTCTTGGCCAATAGAACAAGGCTAAAATTATCTGGGGGTGCAGCTGGAATGCAGTGTATTCATAACTATGGTAAGAAGTTACTCCTCAATCCCCATGGCAATTGCCCATAGCATCAGCTAAAAAATTTAATAACCAATAGAATTTCATTTGATTGTGTTTTAATAATAGCAATAATAATTACTTGCTCTGAAATTATCACAATTTTAAATTTATTATCACTAGTTTTGAGTTACTATAACAATAAAATGTATACCCCATAGTGTTCCTGATTTTTTAAAACTAAGAGAATTACATCTTTTATTCATTTGCACTTCAGAGACATATGATGTTACTATCAACAATATTACTGCATATTTTATATTCTATAATGATATTTATAGCAACAGAAGGCCTGTGTTCATATAAATACTCCTCTAAGAGGCAAGAGAAACTGATAGTTTTGATGCAACTCATACAAGATTAAAATAGGATAAAAGATGCACAAGAATGATGATAATGGCCCCAAACTGTATAATCTCATAAAAATGACAACAATTGACAAAAAAACCCCCTCATTCCATGTAAATCCAAAACACCAGCTACCCCCTCTCCCCAAAAAACCCTTTTGGTTCTTAACCCTCTGATATGGAATTCTCAACTTTTTTTCCCCACTAGTGAGGCCAAAGATAACAAATGATTGTGGTTGAGGTAGGAGGAAATAACTTTGTAACTACAATTTCAGCAGATGACCTCTAGAGGCTTCTCTGCAGCTCTCAGTCCAGCTGGGTATATCGGAGAGGAACGCTCCAGAACAGTTTTTGCATAAATATCCCTGTGTTCTAGGCCTGACAAGCCCCTCATCTAAGCAACAACAGCAGCTTCGACTTTAGCACGAAAGGCAGGCAGGCGTGCTGGTCTGGTTTGCATCCAATTGGAAGCCTTGCATCAGCAGCAGTTTGTTGGCCTCCCGGCTCCTCAAAAGGAGTCAGACAGTCCCAGTCAGTTCCTTTGGCATTTGCTGGACAGTGAAGGGACAACGGGTTAGGAAGATAAGGCTAAAAGACTTGGCAGCATGCAGGCTTGTGGCTGATAGTTCAAGTACAGTGTGTAGCAATCTCATCAGCTTGATACCCTTCTGTGGTGACTCACTTCATGATGGGATGTCTGGTACCTCAGCCAGGTCATGCCTGCCGTGCTGTCGACAGGGATATCCAGGCAGGCTCCCTGTCTGAAGCTGGATAGGGTAGACCCTCTCTCCTCTCCCTGCCATGATCATGGATGGGGCTGTTACAAGATGAGAGGTGCTCTCATTGGAGAGGTAAACTCAACATACTGAAGCAAATTAACCTTACTAAATTCAGATAAGCAAAATTCCAGGTGGCTTTGTAGAAAACTGAAAAATACTAAAAAGCATGAGCAAAAGCAATAAGCTCACCTATAATTTATACTCCTAGAAATCACTGAAAAGTGAGGGCATATTACTACAGTTACTTATATGGGCTTTAAATCACTTAATAAAATATTTTACAATGTCACTAAATAGCTCTTGATACTACGTTTTTAAAAATGGCTAGAAGGCATCCTCTTATACAGTATATCCTGATTTATGTAACCTTTTTCTGACTGTGTGTGTGTACATTACCATTACTTTTTAGCTATTATAAATAGTGCTGCAATCACATCCCTGTAGTAGATCACTGCCCGTGTCCCCAATTATTTCCTTAGCATAAATTCCTGGAAGTAAAATCAGTAGGTCAAAGGCCAGGAGTCTCATCTTGATATATCCTGCCAAATAATTTCCAAAAAGAGCCTGTCAAACTGTACTCCCACCAGCAGTGGGAATTCCTTCTTACAGTAACTCCACCAGCACTGAGCGTATTATCATCAAACAATTGAAAACCATCACCATAAACAACAACAAAAACAAACCTGACAGGGGGGTTTGTTTGGTTTACTTTAGAAAGGGTACCTCGGATTCCTGTTTCCTACTGTTTTTAATGATGCAGAAATGAGAACAGCTCTCTTCCCATGTTCAGTTTCTATCTGGAAGTGATGTTTAATTTTCCAAGGGCGTTCTGCCAGGAAGGTAGTGTGGGAAGGAGAAAAGCAGATGGACAGAGAGACAGACAACCACAACCTGGGGTGCCAGATTCCTAGTCTGATTGTATGGCTGGTTCAAGGGAAATAGGGAGTAGGGGTAGTTAGCTTGGTCTAGGACTCTCAAAGACAGGACTAAGTAGGAGGCAGAAGGCACACAAGGAGGGGCCAGAAAGTCTTCCGCTAGCATCATACAGCAGAGAGGACACCGAAGTGGCATTTACAGCTCCCACCAGGCAGTGGCCCGTGATCTGCAACCCAGGTTCCCAATCATGCATTTCAGGCCTGGGCTGGACCTGCGGGATCACTGCACAGGGCTGACTTTAATAATCCATCTGTCCTGCTTCCATTCCCCCCCACCAGCGAGGGCAGAGAGGCTTCCCCCAACCTGCAGTCTTACCTAATCCCAGACCAGTGAGTGCTTTACTCTGAAAAAAAAAAAACCTCTTCTTATTTTGACTTAAGACACCATAAAAAGAGAAAGGAAATCAAATAGCCCAAAAAACAGCACCACAAGGAATTCTGATAAAAGGGCTAGTGATGAATCAGAGCAAACGATACCAACAACAATTTTTATCTATTGGAAATCACACAGAAATCCTACGTCCATCCCAAGCGCCTGAAGTTTCAGGATGTTTCACAGCTTTACAAGTGGAAAAGGTTCACGTGTCCCCACGCTTCATAGTTCTGCATTCGTTTCTGACTCATAACTGGTGTGCATATGTATTTACACAGATTCTTTCCCCTCATCTAATTTAATATGCATTTTTATTCAGATAATGGCAGAGTTCTGTTTCTTATTTTAATAACATTAACTGGTAAAATCCCCCCAGGGTCTTGACAATTACAGGCAGTTGTTTTTAAAAATACTTTTAAAATAATTTGCATTAAAAAAGTTTGACTAATCTACAGTGCAGTGGTTTTGTTTTCTGGCTTAAAACTTTTTTTGAAGTATAAACTCAGATGGTGTGGGTGGGAATGGCAATTCCGTGATTAAACACGATTCACTATCTTAGAATAGGGCATCTGTTGTCCTTATGGGTTCTCCAGTGAATTTGAATCTTCTCATGTAGAATAATGCAGAAATACAAAGGTAAAAGGAAAAACTCTGGATTTGGAATAAAGATGTCTGGACAACAGTCCTAGTTGGAACTGCTTACCATATAGAAAGAACTTCAGCGGAAGAAACTGCAAAGGCCACATGGGTCAAATACCTCCAGAACACAGTATCATACACCGTGAGCTTAGTATTTTTTCCACTGAACCTGTGTCGCTTTTCAATTTTTCTTCACTACCACACTCATGTACATCAGAAGTGGTTCCTACGATGAAATGCACTTACTCTAAAAAAATTCACAAGGTATGAAGGTTTCTCTAAAGAAATGAGAAAGCATTTTGGGGACACTAAAATATATCTGTAGAGTAACATTTGCAATGTCAAAAAGATTTGAATGGCTGCTAGGAAATACACTATCTTCTCACTAGGTGTATTTGTTTCACCATCTTAAACTGAGTGCAGTACCAAAGTCATATTCCATATATGAGGATATTGTATTTGCAAAACCAAATTCACTCACCGTAACATAAAAATAAAAGGAAATCTACAAATCTACCGAGTTATACCTTTTAGTATTCTAAGATATAACTGACAGCTACAGTTCTAATGACAGGGCTGTTTAAGCATGATTCTATGTATCTAAGTATGCAGCTATCTATCTACCTAATTCTTATTAGCACATGTCTCATGTTTTCAGGCCATGATGTTTAGATTCTTTGTGTGAAATTGGTGCATAACACAGCTTAATTCTTTTAAGCCCCTCTCTCCCTTCCCACCTCCCTCCATCTCTTGACCTCCTTCCCATTTAAGAAAGATCTCTATTGCTCTCTCTTTACTTCCTATTATTTACCTTTTACTTTGTTTTTCATTTCTTAAAATCTGTAAGCATGAAGCTATAATTGCCTCAGGGGACTGAGAATATAGAACTGGCAATACAAGCATGGAATAAGTTTTGCTTTTTATTTGAATTTTGTTTATACTTTTTGAAACTTCTTTCATAGGTTTAACTGTTTTACAATAATAATGAAAATCGTTCTTCTATAAGTAGTACCAGTAATGGGACATGTGACTCCCTACCTTGAATCACACAAATCAAATGACTTCCAGATGGATTAGAGATGTAACTAACAAATCAGGCAACAAAGGTTACAGAATAGAGTAACACCAAAACTTAATAGGATTTCTGCAATAGTGTAAAAAGGGTTAACTGCAAGGGAAAATACTGATATATCTCACTATATCAAAACATTTTTTGTCTATCAAAACACAATGTTAAAAGAGAATGAAAAGGCAATCTATAAATAAAACAAAGGGTTCATACTAGACCGTGTATAAAACTATTACTGGTCAGTAAGCAGAAAACAATCAAAGAAGAAATGAGACAGAAACCCCAATAGGGACTTTAACAGAGACAGAGAGAGGATAATGTTTAGCTTTTCTGTAATGCGGGAAATGCTGATTACAACCACAGTGAGATGACAATACATACTCAGTAGAATGACTAAATAGCTAATATCAAAATATAGACAATAACAGGTATTTATGAAGATGTAGAACATCTAAAATTCTTATATTTTGCTGGAGGAGAGGGATAATCACTACAACCATTTTGTTTGGGGAGAGGAATAATCACTATAACCTTTGCATCATCTTGCAAAAGTGAGCATAGTAACCCCTATAACCTAGGAGTTCCAGGCACAGATCTATACCCTAATGCAAAGTGTGCATGTGTACATCAGAAGACATATATAAGAATTTGTTGAGCAAATTATTTACAAAAGTAAAAACTGAAAACCCAAAACTTTTAACAGTACAGCAAAAGGAAAATAAGTTGAGTATATTGATATCACAGTGTCCCCTCCTACAGTGAACATGAGCTCCTGGTATATATGTACAGGCAAGAAAAACTTGAGTCACCCAATATGCCCCTCTGAGATCCAACAAGGTAAGGCCCTGCCTTCCAGTTTTAGCTCTCACACTGTAGATAATCATACTTTCAAAATCTACATAAGTGTCTTATTTTTGTGCTTATGGAAGCTTTTACTGTTTAAAATGCCCCAGGCATACGCTGAAATGCTATCGTGGTCTGGTGTTCCTAAGCACAAGAAGGCTGTGATGTGCCTTCCAGAGAATACGTGTTTAGAAAGCTTTAGGCAGAGCACTTCTGGTCAAAGGGATGATGTTAATAAACTGACAATAATATTAAGAGGTCTTTAAAAAAATACATATGAAACATGGCTTTCTGTGAGCATTTGAAAAATGTGACCTCAAGAGGTTTATAGAAACCTTACGCTCCACTTTCTCTAGGGGTACAGATTTGATATTTGCTAATTCAGTGTTTGCAACAAAGCTGGAGAACACAAATACTGCGCACAATAAGAATCAACCATAGGTAGAAGGTAAAAATATAAAGAATTGATACTGTAAACATCAGACTGGTTGTTGCCATCGTGTGGATGAAGCAGACTCTAGAAGGAGGCAGAACGCAAGAGAGGCAGATGCTGGCCAGGGTGCACTTCCAGCCTGGATGCTGGTCCTGTGGGTGTTTGCTAGCTAATAATCAGCTAAACCGCATGATTACATCTCACGAAACTTTCAATGCACATCCTTCAAAGTATCTTAAACACACTTCTGCAGAGGAAGTATATCAACGTATTACTGTAACACTGATCCAGCATTCATTCCGTGGGTCATGAGATGAGAGGTAACTTGCTTTCTTCATGCTTTCTTTTTTCCCTTTTAAATAGGCTTTATTTTTTAGAACAGTTTTAGGTTTACACCAAAATTGACCAGAAAGTACAGAGTTCCTATAAACCCGTGGTCCCCGTATAATCAGTCTTTGTGTTTTCTAAATATTTTCCACAATTCATGTTATGTTTATAAATGTTACAAAAATAACCTCACTTGTCATTTGAAGTGGTAACTGAAGAAGAATGTTTAACAGTGCAAAAAGATACTTCAGATTGCCTTCTACCAACCCACGGTTTAAGTTACATAATACAGTTAGCAGCTCCCAACTGACACTATTTCTCTTTTTCTTTTATGTCTTTTCCTTTTCAGTCAAATGCAATCAACAAGTATTTGCACATTTTTCCATGTGCAATAACAAATCTTTCTATTTTTCCCATCTCCTGGAGAAATTATGCTAACCATTCCAAAGATGCTTTTAAATTTTGGTGAAGGTATTACAGTAAGTCAATGGTGTCTTCCTTTTCTGGGGAAATCAAGGAGGCTGTCAAATGCTGAGTAGGTTGGACATACAAACAACCCTGGCTCAAAGGCCTTGGACAGCTTGGCATTCTTTTTTACACCGTCTGCTTTCAGGGAATATTTCCTGTTTAGACTACAGGGAAGGAGAGGAGAGAAAACAATTTAATAAGAATCTAAATGTCCACTACAGAAAACAAAAGAGCATCTAAAATTAGCAATGGTGGCCCAAGACACTTCAGCTTAACAGCAACCCTGGGGAACAGGGATTCCTTGAATAAGGCCTAAAATACTTCACTATGCTTAATAGATTCTGTTCAGTAGCAGAAAAAGCACTTCTGCTGAGGGCAAAGACTAGGAGGATTAAGTTAAATTCCTGCAACTGTAAAACCTGGGTCAGGACACTATGAAAAGTGTACTAGGCAGAGAGATAAGGGGAGATGAGCTCTGAGGGTAGGGCCAATACCCCAGATTCTTCCCCACTTCCAAGACCGACTTCCCTCTAAAGTGGGGCTTTATTCAGCGGTGCGAAACCGTTTCTGATCTGATTTCAGCCTACGCAGACTCTCCTGCCTCCATTTATACACGTGTTTTCCTGCCTGGCCCTGCTCCCCAGTGTGACCATGCACAGCACCCACACTCTCCCTGTCGTCCTGCTGGCCTCCACCACGGCCAGCCCAGGCTCCTGTGAAGGAATGTATGTAATCTCGCTGGGCTCCACGGTGATTTTACACCCCTTGTTCCTTTGGGAACAAGCTTACTGACTGGAAAAAGACTTTAAATGATTTTCCAGCAAAGTCACCCTTTCCACTGGAAAAAAAGAATCTTAACATCTGTGAATGAAAACAAACTGAAGGAGAATGATTTTTATATTTCCCTCTAGTTCTTGTACTTCAAAACCAAACATCCACTGAAAATAAATACAGCAAAAACTCATTAATTCTCATCTCACAAAATGAGAAATTCTATTTTTTTCCTTCAAATTTGAGATGGGTCCAGATTTATTCTAGACAATCTATGAGTTACTAAGCAAATTTACAGGGCAAATAAGATTTTTTAAAAAAGTGTAAGTGCTTAATTTAACAGAACCATTCTTGGTAACCATTGCAAAATGCAAATCTGTGTCATTTCTCTGCTTGAAACACTTCAAGCAGAGACAAAGTTTCCCCCTTTCATAAGACAAAGCCTAAGACCTTGCCGCCTTCCCATGCCTCTTCCTCCAGTTCCCTTGGGAAAGTTCTTGTCAGTGATTCAGGTGAGTCACGTGTCCCAGGAATTTCACTGCAGGAGACGTGGAATCCAGACACCAACAGAGTCCCCATCATCCACCTGGCCACACAGCTGGCCCAAGAAAGGACGGATAAGCAATCATTATTCTTAAGAATGTAATACGCACATCTTCTTTGTGGATCTAACACCTGCATGCAATGGCTCTTCGTGACCAGAGATTTTTTTTTTTCAAATTACATGGCGAACATCTGCTTGCAGATGAACCAAACAAGGGAGAAGAGCCAAGCAAAATCAGAATTTGGGTTTCTGAATTCAACTGTGTTTAAGGTTAGACCTAGACTTTCCAGAATGTATAGCTGAACTTCCATTTTTTCTTCTTAAGATTGCTAGGTCTCCTTCATGAAGGAAAGAAAAATCTCTTACCATGTGGCTCCAAAATTTCTCCTTAGCACTAACCATTCTGTTTACATCTCTGCAGGGCTCACCAGGTACTGGGGACTGAACCCAGGGCCTTTGCACTGAGTTAAATCCCCAGCCCTTTTTTTATTTTTAATTTTGAGATTGGGTTTTTCAAATCACTCGGTTGCTTGTGACTCAAACTCGCAATCCCCTTACCTCAGCATTCCACAGTGCTTAGAGGTACGTGCCATCCCACATGGCTCCCACAAACCTTTTCTTAGAGGAGCACACGGTAAGTAGTTTAGTCTGCAGGCCAAAAGGCAAGCTGAGGGTATCACGTAGGCACTTTATATGATCATTTAAAATGTAAGCCACACAACACTGGAAAAACACTTAACTCACAGGGCATAAAATAAACAGGCACCTGCCTCAATCTGGCCCACGGGCCAAGATTTGCCATCCTGTTTTTGTCAAAAGGCAATAGCTTACTTGTGCAGAGGCTCAGCACTAAGCTTTCCATCTGCATATTCTTGCTGGTGCTGCGGTTTCCACTCGGAGTGTTTCCTTCCCTGCCCCGGCCACTGCCCACTCACTATCCAAAGCCTGTTTCAAATGCCATCTCGTTTCTGAGGCTTCTTTCATAGCACAGTGAGATTTGTCTTTCTCTTTTGAACCTCATGGACTGTATTTTTTTTTTTTTTGGTCTTGATCCTACCTTGTACTGTGGTTATTTTATTCTTCTGTATGTCTTACAAGCTGTGAATGCTTAATAAGTTTCTTTGGAATTAACACTATTCAAAGGCTGTATTTAAGAAGAAGAAGAAGAAAAAAGACCGCACAGGATCAAAGTAAAAAGTTACGGAAAAGGAAGTATAGGGCCACCAGAAAGCAGAGGTGAGACTACTGGTGGACGGGAAGTCAGACATTCCCAGGCAGAAGCATCTGGGGTAGAGAGGAACTGCTCTCAGTCTGCTGTTGCTATGACAGCTATGCGAGGCACTTGTTTGCTTGCGATGATTATGCTCTACAAATACGTCGGAAGTTTCAGATATTGTTTTTCTGGTAGGGAGCAACCTAGATGATTTCGGATGGTTTGTATTCAGCTCCAGTCACTCACTGGCATCATCTTCCTCCTGACTTCTGGCAGTGCTGCCCTACCTCAGCCAGGCAAGCACCAGCCCCCTGAGTTTTGCTACATCAGTGTATCATACGCACTGTTTTTCCTAGTGCCAGAGATTAAACCCAGGCCCTGCACATGCTAGGCAACTATTCCATCACTCAGCTGCATCCTAGCCCACAAGTTTTTAAGTTTTTCCTATTAATAAAAGACTAAATAATAAAATATCATTATTATTATGGAAAAGAAAAGCTCATCCATGCATCATTTAAAATAACCTTAGGTGTTTCACTGCCATAAAAATTATGTTTTGGGGCTGGGGATTTAGCTCAGCGGCATAAGCACCTGCCTTGCAAGTGTGTGGTCATGAGTTCGATCCCTGGTATTGATAAAAAAGAAAAAGACAAAAAACAAAACAAAAAACCCTTATGTTTTGGACATTTCTGTTCTTGGCTATCATTCCTGGCTTTAAAAAAAAAAAAACTCTTGTGAAAGTATGACACATTTTATTCTGAGATCTATTTAATTACTCCGAAGAGCTAAATTAATTAATTAAAATGTGTTTGTCCATTCAGGCAAGGTGTTCACAGTCACTTTATATTTTTTCCTTTAAAGTTTTATACAATTTGTCTATGTTTATCACAGAATAAAAACAACAATCAACACTTATGGAATGCTCAAGATTCCTAGGAGAGTTTAAAATAGTATTACCAAGGCATAGTTTACAGGCCATGAAATTCACCCATATTAACACACAACTTATAGTTCACTGATGGGGTTGGGCAGCCAGCACCATATCTAATTTTATAATGCTTTATCACTCCAGAAAGGACCCTCCATCAACTGCAGTTAAGCTCTGCCCTGGATGACCTACATTTTAGCTCTAGAAACTTGCCTTTTAGGCTGGGGATTTAGCTCATTGGCTCAAGCGTTTGCCTGGTAAGCACAAGGCCGTGAGTTCAAACCCCAGTACCCCCCAAAAAGAATGAAATTTGCCTTTTATAGACATTTCACAAAAACAAAATCATATAATGTGTGGTCCTTTGTGTCTGGCTTAATTTAACATAATGCTTTTGAGGTCTGAGGGTTAAAACTAGGTTATAGTATGTGTAATACCAAATACATGGTTATTACTAAATTACATTCTATTTTATGAGCTTCTCTCTCTTCTTACTGAGTAGTAAGATTTTTGCATAGATTACAGATACTAGTTCTTTATCAGTGAAAATATTTCCAAATACACTTTCCCTGTCTGCAGCCCGGGAAGACCCTTTTTCAGTAGTGTCTTTTGAGGAGCCAGAGTTTTTCATTTTGATGTAGTCCAATTCATTAATTTTTTTTTTCTTTTACAGACAGTGTTTCCATTGTCCTATCTAGGGATTTAGCTCAGTGGCATAGTGCCTGCCTGGCAAGCATGAGGTCCTGAGTTCTAGCCCTGGTACTAAAAGAAGAAGAAGAAAAAGAAAAAGAAAAAAAAAAAAAAAAACAAAACCAAAAAACCAACGACCCAAAATTCCATCTCTGTTGTCATATCTAAGAAATCTTTGCCTAACCAGATTTTCTCTGGCGCCTTCTTCCATAAATTGATTGGCAATGTCTCTATCTCACCTTCAGCCTTTAAGGACAGTTTTGCTGAACATAGAATTCATGATTGGTAGGTGCTTTTTAAAAGCATTCATGTGCAGGCAGCCTCCAGGAGCACAGGGCCTCCCTCCTGTGTCTGGACATGGGCAACCTGCACCGGCTGCTCAGTAGAATGGAAATGCGCTCCCCTCACTGCAGCCTTCTTGAAGTATGCTTTTACCTGCTACCTGTTGAAGCCTTCTTATTTTATTTAGGAAGCATGGATAGGAAGATAGAAAAATATATTTCAGATTAATTCTTGGGCAGATTTCCTCAAAAAGCCTCAGAAGCAAGTCCAGCGTACCATCTGTCACAAGGGAAACGAGAAACCACCTGTTTGTCTGCCTGAGCCCCGATCTGATCATGGAGCCCTGATCATGGAGGGTGTAATTAGCTCCTTGAAGAAGGATTTGAATCATTGCAGTAAATCCCTTATTCAGCATGTATTGTCTTAGGAAGGCATTCTGACCCTGAAAACAGGGTTTTCCCTTCTTCTGGCCTCTGAAAAACTAGCATGATCTCAGCTACTCAGAGACTGGAAGAGTGAACAGCGCCTTAGCCTTGTTTGCTACTGAAGAGTAGGTATTACTGAATATTTCCAGGGTGCCCTCTGTATGCAAAGCAGCACTGCAGAAACTGGAAGCTAAGCATGAAGCAAACCCTGCAAGGCCTCTGCCCCAGGTAGCTCACGTTAAACTAGTGACAGCACAAGTTGGTGAAGAAAGCATGCGCAGCAAAGCCGGTGTGTGTACTTGGGAGCTTACCTTTATCAGGTTTGTACTCTAGGTAGGCTCTGACGTGTGTTAGAGAACAATTACATGGTCAGGATACATTTTATAAATGGCGAATGGAAATGACAAAGACACAGTGGAGGCACTGTATCTCCGAACAGTTTTCTTTACATTTTGATCATTAATGTGATGAAAGCAGTTTAGGCAAGACTGTATATGTATGTGTGTGAAACAATAAACAAAGAAACATCCAAATAAGACAGTTTTAGATGATCCTTACAAAAAATACTAAAATCAGGGCAGTGTAAAAGCAAGTCCCTGGGTGGTCACGGCAGGCAGGGATGACTTGGGCTCTGTGGATAGGGCAGCCTCTTTACGGGTGATATCTAAGCTGAGATCACAACAAAGTGATCATTGAGACTCACTCTCTTAAACACCAGTGCATCTTTAAATCTTAATCACTGGGATTAAAATAAAATTAACCTGCGTGTCTTCCTAAGCTTCTTCACGGTCTCTTCATTTAATCATAGAGCTTTCCCCCAGAACACTGTATGAACTGAATGGAAAGGGTCCCATTTTGAAAAGAAAATCAGCACTAACACTAGCCTGGCTGTAGCAGAATTCCAAGTAGCAGCTGGTAATGGCAAAGTGTAATCTTCCTGCAAGAAATTGTTTCTTGGTGAACCTGAAAAGTCATTTTGTTTGGGAAAACAAATGCTAGTCTTTTGATGATTTCACTGCCCTAAAAACAAATACATTGCTTGTCCCATTTAGAACAAGAGAATTTATGTAAGCCATAAGCAGACCAACAGCCCAGGAACTAATCTGTCTATGTGTGAAGCACCACGTGTCCAGTTCTCTAGAAGACCGGCCATATGGTGAGACGCCATGGTTTCCACACTTCGTGTTCCGGTGCATCCTGACTTGTACTACCTGAAGCGGAACATTTCTGAAGTTCTATTCGCTCTTACATCAACTCACTTACAAAGGTGTTCACAGTAAGAGTGCTGCAAGCCTGTCCAATTCCCTCCAGCAGTACTCAGTCTACACTGTCCAGTATCCCCGCCTGAAACACTGGTGAGGACTCGCTTCCCGCAATGCCACGGCCCGTTGTACATCTCTGACAGCCCTTCTTTCTTGTCATTTGGGCTTGTCAGGACAAAATGGCCCCTTGGTTTACTTAAGCATTCTGTCATTTGCCTAGGAAACTGCAGAAAGGAGAGGAGAATCCTAATAAAGAAAACTATAAATCACAATTCAGCAAATTACAGAATGAAAGAAAATAAAATGTCCTTTCCAAAATGAAAACACCTCACACAGGCAAATAACTAAATGAGTTCAGCAGATTTGGGTCAACAAATCTATCTTTTAAAAATTCTAACCCTCTCGGGGCTCGACGTTCTGATGAGCAGCTTGAGGCAGTAACCACTGGCCTTCGGTTTCCACTATGTCCCAAGTCAGCTTTGGTGATTACTGATTACTGGAAACATGCATGCTTCAGGTACTTTGCAGCAAAATACTTTCACGATTATGTTGTTCCTCGAAAAACTTGGGTTTATTTGCATGGATTTTATTATTTTTGGCTCTACAAAGACGTGAACTTGTTATCGACAATCAATAAACTTCAATGTCTTTTGGTTTTTTTTTTTTTGGTTCGGGGATTGAACTCATGACCTTACACTTGACACGCAGGTGATCATGCCGCTGAACTAAATCCCCAGTCTGATAAACTTCAATGTTAATCTGAGACTTGATCAAAAGAACTGAAGAAGGTCCGAGAAAGGAGAAATCAGTGTGGGTTGAGGTAGTTTGCGAATGCATACTCTAAGTTGAGGTACTTTTAGAGTTCAAAATTAAGGGGGCTGGGGTCTCCTGTACCTGAGGCAGGAGAATCAGGGTCAGAGAAATGCATTTCTGCAAAGACAAGATAAGAGACACAGCAACACAAGTCCTGCCTCTAAAATACCAGCTCCCCATGCGAGAGTGCTGTTGATAGTCCGGGGTAGGCTGGGTGCTTCTCCCTGTCACTAACTTCTCTCAACAGTTCTGTGAGGGCTGCCCTTCTTTTGCAAAAGGGGAACTGAGGCTTAGAGAGGCTGAGTAATAGTCTAAGAGGCAGAAAGTGGCAATGCTAGGACTGAGCTCGGGCACCCGACGCCTGCACCACGGCTGTCTTCCCTGCCTCCTTCTAGGCTTCCACAGGACTGACGGCATCTCACAAAGTCCTCAGCAATGCTGACTTCAGCTTGGCAGACACGCGGGCCCTAAGGCACTTGGAGGGAATCTGTTTCAATGACTCTAGTACCTGTTTAAACAGGCAAAATCCCAGTACCAAGAGCTCATAAATATATACCAAAAAAAAAAAAAAAAAAAAAAAAAATTAAAGAAAAATGGTTTGGAAGTTTCTTAATAGTTTGATAGGTTGTCTGTTTCCAGAGACTATCTTGTTATACTTGACTAACCGAATTTTAAATGGAAACAAAATCCATAAGAATAGTGAATCAACAGTTTAATGCAGGAGTCAGGGGTCTGACAGCCCTCAAATCCTGGCTTGGGTACTAGTCTGCCACTCATTCTGGTGTCACCTGGGGCAATTAACTTTAGTGTGTTTTATTTCTTTCCTTGCAAAAATTTCTTCCTCATAATCTCAAGAGGACTGGTGAGAAAAAAAAAGGAGAACATATATACAATATACTTAGTTCACTAAGGCTTGGCACATAGTGTGTGTTTACTAGGTGACAGCTGTTAGGATTAGGATATGCTTGGCTGGTCCTGAAAAAGGAAGGGTCCTTCTGCTTTAGAATGAAAATTAGATTTAAGGAAATGGTCCTTGGTACTGTGCATAAAGGCTAATGCACTGATCCAAACAGAAGTGAAAAGTCAAGAGAAAAGTACAGCATCGCCTAATCAAATGGAAAGAGGGCGAGGTACCGTGCCCAGGTTCAAGGGCTTTCATCCCAGGATTATCTGCCCTCTTAGCACAGCCCTGTCACTGTCTCTGTACAGCAAAGCTCCCAGTAAGGAACACACCGAAGCAGGTTCACAGGTTGTGTTACCAGGGGCAAACAGGCCTAAAGTTCAGAATTTCATGTTCAAGTGGAGTGCGGACAGCAAGCTCTGGCTCACTTGTGAACCTTCATTAATCTCTCACCTCTTCTCTCAGGGCCAGCTGGCTCCGAGGCAGAGACATGGTGGAGATCCTAGTCATGGCAGCTGCGAAGCAGAAGGGCTGAACAAAACCAGAGAGGCAGCAGCCGGGGGCCAGATACAGGCTCCACAATTCACCCAGACCGTCAACAAGTGTGCTCTATTAACCCCTGAGTGTCTCCAAACCACGTAAGTTGACAGTCTACCTCACATCACGGGTGCTACCTCTAGAAGGCTTCATGTCACAGAACGGCCTGGGGAGCAGAGGACAGCCACCAAGTCATCGCCCACACCCATTCTCATGGCAACAGTGGAAGGAGTCTGAGTTCCAGCGTGCTCCTCTGAAGAGCTCCCTAAGAAGCCCCCAGGGAGGGAGACGGGGGACACAGCAGCAGGACACAACAGTTGTCCCTGCGAGTCTGAGACAGCCTGGGCCCAGGATCCCCACTGGTACAAAAATCTACAGATGCTCGGGTCCCTCTGCAAAGTACAGTACAAACACTGGTGCATAACCTGTATGCATTCTCTTGTATTCTTTAAATCACCTCAGGATCACTGATAACATGGAATACAATGTAAATACCAGGTAAATAGCTGTCATTAGCCCTTAATACATTGTGTTAAACAAAAGTTCTGTAATGTGTTCAAGATAGATGCAATTTTATTTTAAAAATGTTTTTGATTTCTGGTTTGTTATGCAGTAAATGTGTGCCCCAAGGGTTCATGTGTTGAAATTTAATCCTCCTGTGAGTTATTAATTGGGTAGAAACTTAATCCAGCTATGGTATTTGGAGGTGGGACCTTTGGATGGTGATTAAGATTATGTAAAGTCAGCGTAGAGTCTGCACAATAAAATATTGATGGTTTTAAAAGTAGAGTGTGACAGACCACAACAAATATACTTGCAATCTCTTGCCATGTAATGCTGAATACCACTGTAGGACTCACCAATAAGAAGACAGGTGTAGCACTTTAACCCTGCACCATAAGACAAAACAAACCTCTTTCCTTTATAAAGTATTTGTTACAGTGGCACAAATCACACTACCGATACCTAGTGGACCGAAACTGTAGGTGTGAGCCCCATGGAGCTGCAGGGCCAATTACAGTTCCTCGTTGGAGGACACCACACTGATAAATGGCACCGCAGCGTCACACAGGTTTCACACAAATGAGAAGGATGGTGTTCTTCTTACAGTATCCTGCACGGCAACTACCAGAGAGTGCCCATCACTAGGTGGGCAAGGGAGGGTGGGCTGCACCCTTGAACACGAGGCCTCTGTGAGTGGCTGATTCCTTCGGGCGGCAGGTGAGGGGCTGCTTGGCTTCCTCCCTTCTTCCCTTTCTAAGTCATCAGTTGCCCGCCATCTAACTTCCTCTTCCCTGTCTTCACTCTACCGAGAGCTTAATTCTGATTCTTTAAATAGGATGGTTCCTTCAGGAAGACAAACATGAAAACGCTCAGTGAGAAACATCCCACAGTGGGCGCACGATGGAGCGGGAAGGGAAGGGCACAGAGGAGCGTGGCTCAAAGGCTGCGCCCCTCTGCTTGCTGTCCTCCTGCCACTGCCTCATTCTCCTTCTCTGAAAGCCAGAGGAAATGTTACAGTAAGGGTGTTGGTGAGGCCCACAGGCGTTACATACACAAAGAGCCATACACCATGCCTGCCATACAGAAAGTGTCCCCTGACATAAAAGGAAGTACTGGTACTTATTGACTTTGCTACAGCAGTAGAATTAAGGGAAGCTTAAATAATTTTAGCATCAGCTCAGTTTCTCAAACTGACCTGAATGGATCCTAAGGCTCTATTCAATTCAAACAAAGCCAGCTCAGCCAGTTGTGGTGGCCGTAATCCCAGCACTTGGGAGGCTGAGATAAGAGAACTGCCTCCAGTTCAAGGCTACAGCCAGTTCAAGGCCAGCCTGAACCACATAGTGAGACCTTGTCCCCCATAAAAAGCAGAAACAAAAACAAAAACAAAAAATAAGAATCTAGCCCACTTTTTTCCTTCCCCACTGTTTCTACTTTTTTAAAAAAGTGATGCCCCATAATGTCTTTTTAGTGCAGAGATATATATTTTAAAATACAGCAAGAAAAACCCATTGTTTCTGTTTCTCAGTATAAAAGGAATTCAACCTTCATGCAGAAAACTAAGAAACAGTAACAGGCACAAAATCAATCTAAACCACCCATCAATATGTCTACCTCAAATATTCCTGTTGGCACACTATTCTTTTAGAGGCTTTCTTTGTGCAAAATATTAAAATATATAAAATATTAAATAAAGTATATATTTTTGTGCCAGTTAATCTTAGTTGCCAACTTGACTGAATTCAGAGACTCTCAGAGGGGGTGGTTGGATCATGTGTGTGCCAGCTACACTTTATCAGTGGGTTAATCCACTGACATTCACAGCTGAATGTGCTCTTATGAAGGGGCCCCACAGGAGGTGGATCCCTGGGAGTGTGTCTTTTCGAGGTATTCCTCTCATTGGTGCTCTCGCCCTTTGTACAGTCACGAACTGAGCTGCTCTGCTCCATCATACACCTCTGCTACGATGTTCTGCCTTACTTCAGTCCACGCAATGGAAGCAGCTGATCATGGGCCGAAACCTCTGAAGCCATGAACCAAATAAAGCATTTCCTCCTTTCAGGAGCAGGGACTGGGTATTTTGTTCCAGCAATCGAAAGGTTAACCAATGCACATTTTTATGCTTTTTTTTTTTTTTTTTAGCAAAGTAGCTTATTATGAAATATTCCCATGTTAATAAAGTTATCAGCAGGATAATATTCTAATAGTTGCTTCATAGGTCAGGCTGTGTGATAATCTCCATACCATCACCATTGCTGGACATTTACATTATTTTCTCTTGCTATTATAAGTAAGAATCAGTTCTCATTTGTGATGAGTAGCAGTAGTGCAATGGCCAGACCAAAGAGTAAACATACAGTGAGACTTTTACCCATAGTGCCTTACTACTGCCAAGAAAGGATTTAATGACTTGCAGTCCTGCCCACAGAGGGGCAATTTGGCTCCACACACGTTGCTTCCCCCTCCTTCACCTTCCCCTTTCCAGTCTCTTTGCTACACTGATTTTGTTGCTTCTGCCACATGAACCAATCAAGATAGCTAAGAAAAGAATGGGGCGATTTAGTCTAGGTTATCACAAATATCCAATCTCCAAAATGAATGAGAGCCAGGAGAGATTTCTCTGAACCAGTGCAGTGTTTCAGAACAAGGCAGTTGGTGAGAGATGGTGGGTAGGTTTGTTCTCTCTGAGTCTCTTCTCCTGAATTGAGAATGGCCCTCCAGTTCTGAGACTACACACTGAATTATAGCTGGGAATGAATGAGCTTATATGTAGTAGGGACCCACATCCTGAGCACAAATGCATGCACACAGACACCCCTTCTCCCCGCCCTGCACCTCCAGCTGTGATGCTGGACACATGCTGGCAGGTAAAATTTCCCTTTCCAACCCTTGTGGAATTAAGAGTGTATGTTTCTTACTCTTTTTTTAAAGAGAGAAAAAGAAAAAAATACTAAATCAATTTGGGCTAGAGGCCTGTATATTTGTAGTAAGCATTTTAGCTAGTTAAAAAAGAGACATTCTCTGCCCACCGGAGGCAGGAAAGGACAGCTGGCATTCTGGAGTTGGCAATCCTTTCTGAAAGATCAATGTTGTCTCTGTATGGGGTAGACCAATCTGGTCCAAGGTTTATTTATTTAAATAGATAATATAATATTCAGACTGTCAGCATGTGCATATAGGCACTGCTTTCCCTTAACTCTTTCATTCTGTGAAACTTCTAGAATCTGAACATCCTCACCCTTTTATGAAATAGGCAGAGTTTTTAACCGGGGCAAGGAAAATTGTGAATGTAACCACCAAGAATATAGAAAGGGAGATAAAAGAAAAAAATCAGTTTTCAAAAACTAGAGATCATCCAACTTCTTTTGAACCTTAGGAGTCCTTCCCTAGATCTCTCCCAAATCTCTGTCTGCTTAGGAAGACAAGAAAAACGCTGGGTCTGATGGCTCTGGGAGGCAGGGGCACTGAGGTGGAGCCTTAGGGCTCACACTGGTATCTGGAGACCTGTCCAGGACACTAAGAAGGTGGTGGAGCCCGTAATCAGAAGTAGGGAGTGGCCTAGAAGGGAATCCTATGGGAATTTCCACAAGTGAATGCAGCTGTTGTTTCTGGGCAATTCACAACATACATGGGCAGAGAAGAGCTCAAGAAAAGAGTTTCCTGAAGCCGACTCATTGCAGACAGCTCCTGGCAGATGACGAACTGAGGGAGAGTTTTGTAACCACTCAAAACAGGGCAAACTCCTGGTGGATTAGCACCAAAGCTCAGGAGTTTGTGTTCTTCCAGAACAGTGCTGAGATGAGTTAGCGACAGCAGTAGTTAACATCTGCTGCTTCTCACAAGATAGGCGCTATCATTATCTCCTTGACCCCCACAACACACCCAGCAGGTATGTACCCTACCCGAGGAGACCACAATGTATGTATGGGTTTAGTGTTCTGGGAAATCACAATAAAACTTCCCCGGATTTCTTACTCTGGGGCTATGCCAACCTACCTCCTGCCCCTTAGCTCTGCAAATACTTGGCAAGGCACTGTGTTTACATATCTTTCGAGAGGTTTATGTGCCACTAGAACGGACCAATTTCCCCTACAGGTCTTATCTGGGAAAAGAGAGATTAATTTTTTGGTGCCTCTTTTAAATTGCATGAGGCATAAGGAAAATAATTCTAAAATCAAAGCAGCCAATCTGCTGTCATTGTGGTGAGTTCAGATGCAGTCAATAAAACTAAACAGTCACAAGGTTGTTACCAAATGGTACCACCAAATGTCCAAAGAACCTCTGCTACACAGGATCAGGAAGACCAGATTACTCAAAGACCACACCCTCAAGAAAATTAGTTTTCTTGACACAATTTATGGAAATAACTGCACAGCACCTGATACTCTGAGAACAGAGTGGTTCATGACATAATGACTGACTACATAAGAACTGGCACAGCCAGACTACCAGGCACATAAAGAACTGTCTTTGTATGAAGAAAATTTCAGACATTTGGCTATGAGTATATAAAACTCAACTGCTACAGGAATAATCTCTTACATGTCTCGTGTTTGGATAAAGGAGTTCTTAGCGTATTAACAGCTCACACTTTATTGTTTTTATTTTTTTTTTTAAATAAAATGGATTCACTAGGCAAACACGCCTAAAGTATCAGAGCCAGAGCCAGCCCCCACCATAGGTGCAAGGAATCGAGTAATACACAAGATAGGATGGTCCTTACTCTCATGGGGCTTATAGTGTATGGACAGATAGACAGTGAGCACGTAGCAGATGAATTATCAGCCAAGAACACTTCAGAGGTAAAGTGCTCCAAAGCACCTAGAAAAGGTGATCCGGCAGCAGACAGCCAGTGGTGGGCGTCAGATGGGGCAGGGCAGGCTGCAGCAAGTGAGGATCGGGAAGAACTTCGGAGACAGTTAAGGTTCTGAGCAAGAACGGACTTCAGTTTGTACCCAGACCAGGAGTGGCACACGAGCACAATCAACAAGGGAGGCGGCTGTAGCGATTAAGCAAGGTAAGCAGGGCCACGTGGGCAGGCCAGGAGGAGGGAGTTAGACGATTCGGTGGCTACTGGAGGGCACTCGGGAGTTCTAAACCGTTTCCTGAAGCTGGGGCATTGCTAAACATCTGACATCTTTATAGATTTAACGAACAAAAAGCAAAGCAAAACAAAAACACTTAAAATCACAAAGATACTGGCATCTTCTAAGTGGAGTGTGGGGGAATTCATCTTTTTGCAAAATGGATTGTCTAAAAATTTTTTCCAGTCTGTTTTTATTTGTTTACTCCTTTATGTTATAAAACATTTTAAAATTCTATGTTCCAGGCTCTGTGCTTGGCACTGAGAAGATACAATTGAGGAGACATTTTTTTCCTCCCCACAGGAATATAAGACAAATAACCAGGCCATGACAACATGCTGCAATAAATTCTCTAAAGGGGGATAAAATCTCCCCAAATATGCAAGTGTTTTCCACCCAGGCGAGGCAGGGGAGGAAGTGGGTGAGGAGGGGGAACCCGGAAAGGCTTTCTGAAAGATGTGATGTTTAATAACATAGTGTTCCCAGGAGGTGAGAGGAAACAGGGCAAGGGTGAGGAAGGGAAACAAGTTCAGTAGGGCCAAAGTAGAGTGTTTAAACAAAGCCTGCAGAGTCAAGCAGGGGTGGACCACCCAAGCCTTCTCAATTTACAAAAGGAAGCTCAAGGCTACAGGATTAATAGGGGCCACCACAGACTTTTATGCAGGGTGAGTGACATGTATTCATGCTTGCATTTTAGACCAACCATATTGGTCTAAGGCTGCCATATTGAGAATTAGTAGTAGGGGCTGGGCAATGGGCAGAAAGATCAAACAGACAAGGCTTCAGCAGCGAGGTGGCAGTGAGGGGTCAAACAGGCAGAACCAACGGGTTTGGAACAATGACACTAATGACTGATGATGAGGAAAGGAAGCTGGCTAGGTTTCTATGCACCAGATGGAAAATGGCAGAATTCATGGAAACAGGAAGCACTGGGTGAGGTGCAGGTGTGGGTACAGAGAAGGAAGGGGAAGCATTCATGTACAACAGTCACCTGGTGTGGGGGCTCGGCAGACAGGCAGATGATGGAGGACACAGACATACCCAGCATACTGGGTAAGTAGCACTATAGAAACAGTGAGATTAATAAAGATTAAGAAGAGGATTGAAAACTAGATTTCAAGAAATAATTCTTAAAGGGGAAAGAGTCTTCAAAGGAGGCAGAAACTGCAAGAAAACCAGGAAAGTGTGCTGCCCCCAAAGACAAGCGAAGGTTTGGAGGGGGGCGCTGCAAAGTGTCCACTCTTGCTAGAAATAAAGGACTGAGAGGGCCCATAAAGAGGTCATGGTGATCTTGGTAGGGGGACTGTTAGTAGGTAGGTGGGGATCAATTCAACTGAGTGAGGAGCACAAAGATACAGGGATACCTATATTCACTCTCCAGAGGAGGAATTAAGAAAATTCAGCATAGGACTTTCCCCACATAACAAAGGTGAATTTACCGAGCATTGGAAATAACTTTAGATTTCTAAAAAATGGAAAGTAAGGTGCCATTTTGGAGCAAATGAACTCACACAGGAAAAAGCCCAAGAAATCTTGCTGAGATTTCTCCTTCCAAATGCCTTCTGGATTAGCCATACAATGGGCTGGAGCTAAACACTTACTTCCTGGGAGCCAAGATTCAGCGGGTACCACACTTGAGACATACCCTGCTGCCTGTCTGAGCAGCAAGGACAGTATTCAGCAGTGGTAATCATAGGCAGCAGACCAGAAAACCACAGTTATGGAAAGTGACACATCATAGCCAGCTGAGGTCAGAGCCAAGAAGGTGACAAGGTAACTGTTTAGTTTGTTTCTCACCATCTTTCTTGCTGAGCTAACCAACTGCATTTGGTACTGGCAAAGGCTGTAGATGCTAAGGAGGGATAAGAACCAGTCCTAACCCTACAGCAACTCCAAGCCCAGTACAGAAATCAGGTACTAAACAGCTGACACTCCTGTCTTTAGTTAAGCACTGAGATTCACAGCTTGGAGTCCTATGACGATTTATAGGTCTGCTCCTTATAAGCTATGTGATTTCACACAGTTTCTTGGCCTGAAAAATGAACTCACTAACAGCCTCTCTCCTGGGGGTAATTTTGAGAGAATGTGAAGCCCTCGGCTTTGTGTCTGGCACCAAGGGAGCCCAGTGAATGACAACAGCTGCTGTTGTTAAGTGCACGGACAGAAGTAAGACTTGGTTATTGTAACTGTGCTGAAAGAGCACCTAATCCAGTCAAGAGGAAGTGGCCAGGGAACGCTTCCAAGAGGAGCGCTCAGTGGACCCTAAAAGGCATAGAACATGCGGCAAGTGGAGGTAGGAGAGGAAACTCCAGGCAGAGGACACTGTTATCTTTCCCTTTTTCATCCTTGTATAATGAACACGATGCTATTTTTCTAGGTGCTGGTTCACCGATAAGAATATCGGACTTGCAATCTCAAAGTCTAGTTTCAAATAGAAGTTCCCGGATTAACAGTGCCCCACAGATTTGAAAAGGCCACGCAAGTCCTCTCGGCCTCTGGGACTCTTGTTCACAAACGGCAGCAGATAGCTGTCTTTCGCTCCTTGTTAGTTCAATCCATGTTTATTATATACCTACAAACAGCACTGGTAAGTGTTAAGGAAATAATAGTGAATAAGAAATAGGCAGGGCCTGGACATATATTACAGTATAGGAATCAAGAAAAGAAAATGGGCAATTTACAGTACACTAAGTGCTTATGATTAAAGATATGAAAATTAAATACTCTGGAGAAAATGGCTTAAAAATAGGAAGGCACTGTGTATATCTTGTAGTGCTACTCTTGACAATAATACTAGCTAGATGCTAAATCTCGCAGGATTATTTTCCACCTTCTTTTAGCTGATGGCACCTTATCTCCAAGGGAGTTATGGGTCAGTGTGTATACAGAGGTGCTATAGATCTGGTATATGTGCCAGGTTCTCTATGGTCTGGTATCTAATCAGTACCAGAAAGAGTGTCTTGGCATTTCATGAAGCCTGTTCATATTAGGAAACATTTTGGTTGGTGATGTTACAAATATTCAATGGATCTAAATCATATAGGCTGATGGTGTGGTCTAATGAACTCATTCCTCCTCTCAATAAGCACTGCACAGCAAAAGTTAGCCATGCACTATTCTCAGAGGTCAGGGGCAGAGAGACTAACAAGGTGGTACCTAAGCAGATCAGCTTAGTAAAAAACTCCTGGGAAACCAGTATGCTAAGATGTTATGATTAATACAAAACTGTGTTTAAAGAGGGGTTGTATAATTTATCCCCAAATCAGGATGCTCCCTAGATACCACATAAAGGTCAAATGGTTTGCTCAAGGTAATGGCAGGTGAGTGCCAGGACCAAGCATACTGATATTGTAGCCTAATTCACTGTCTCTCAAATGTTTGCTTTCCATGGAACTAGTTACTTTCTTTTGATGGCTCCTTGTGATATGTAATTTTCTCTGCATATTGGATCCTGAAGGCATTTGTGGACTCTGAGATTATGAGCTGAAACTGTGATAATCAGTTACCTGAGCCTTTTATGGTGGAATTTTCATTGTAGTACTGAAATTTATGTTTCAGTGCCAAATCTAGACTTCTAATAACAAGTTACTTAGGTCCATGTTAAGCCTCTATCTAAAAGAATTTTCTCCTTGGGCTCCAAAATGAACTATCTTTTCAAGTGCTTTTTAACATTAACATTTAAAAGCTTTTTCTAAGCTACCCTAGGGCTAAGTTAAATTAATTTCTCATTTTTAGACTAGCTCTTTATAGTCAGTGGTGAAAAGATTTCTACTTTAATGCATAGGAACACGGAAGTGATATTCCTGGTAAGATGAATTGGAGGAGGAACACAAAAGGCTTTCGGAAACACTCACATTATGGTGTTTGGGAGTCACTACCCTGCCCAAAGGCCACCTGCCAAGCCTGGAGGTAATTTTCCAGGTGAAATTTTCTTTCAAAGGAAAGTCCTGTTGGAATAACTCCTTACATCTAAGAAATACTCTTCTGGCCATAAATCCAAAACTAGCCTTGTGGCCTGGGGTCTCTTATCCACTAAGCAGCACATGTCTCAGTACGTAGGTGATGTGATTTCACTTTTCTTAAGGAATAGATAGCATTTATTCAAACTTTGGCTTAGAGAGAGGGGAAAAAAGGCTACATCTCATAAAGCATAATTCCGGTTCATTGTCACATGCCATTTTATGGATGAAGAACTTAAGAAATAAAGTATCAATGAATGTTGGTTAAAAAAAAATTCCTTAAGCCAGTTTTCTCTCAAGCCTAAAGCACGAATCATAAAGAAACTCAAGTCCCTTTTCTTTCAAAAATATAAAGCGAAAGAAAAATATTCCCCTGCACTACAAGCAACAGCATACAACAGTATAGAACTTCTAGACCAGGTATTTAATTTTATACAAACAGAGTTGGGCTGTTCATTAGCAATCATTTACATTTTGGTATTAATTATTCTTCATAAAAAGAAATATTTCGTTTTTCAGTCTTTTCCACTAAGCACTAAAAATTTTGTGAAAACGAAACAAACAAAACTCTAATAAAACATTTATGAAACCGTCTTACATAATTGCAAAAGAAAAAATGTGGTTAAGTATGGTAAATATTTTTAACTGCAACAAAATCACATCAAACACATTTTCATTTATGTCACCAGTTTCACAATCCTGAATCTGCAGGTGCCACTCAGCATTAAGTTTATGCTTCCTATGGGATGCCTTTCAAGATTTTAAAAATCCTTTTGACTTTCTGAATTCTGCCAGCTGCAATCATGATCCTACATAACTGAAGTTTTAGTGGTTTTAATAATACCACAGTTAGTCACTGTGAAACACAAAAAGTAAAACTTAGACCCTAAGTTACCTAAGCAGTCTGAAACAGGAGACATAAATTTGAGTTCTTTTCCTAAAAGAAAGGAAAATCTTTCAAAAGCTGGAGCAACAGATATATTTAGAGCACACAGATTCTTTCTGGTGTCCCTCCTGAAATGTATTTAAATCACAGGTTTGTACTTAAGCTTGCTTATCTCTGATAATGGACTTGGCCACATATCAGAGGACCTGCCCATGCATACTTATCAGCCCCTGACAGGTATGGGGCTCAGGACTTCAATATAAGGCTTTATTGCCCACTTGTGTAGAAACTCAGATGTAGTGTATCAGCAAGTATTTGGATGAGGGCTCCAATTACTTATGATCTCAGGTAATCCTATATTGCCACAGGGTTGTCTGGTTATAAACCACAGATTTAAAATGCTCTTATGACGGATAATTTTCAACTATGGGATAGAAGTATATATGAATATCCAGCAACCTTTTTAGGGGGCTGGAGGGTTTTCTTTTTAGTTTTTTATATTAGTGTATTATTTTGAGTGGCTATTATATCAGTTGAAAAAATTCCCATACAGTATATAGGAATAGGGAGTAAAAGATAAGACTCCATTCTCACTGACCTCCGTCTCCAAAACTAATCATTACTGTGAGTGTCTTATGTTTTCTTCTAGAGATATGACAGAAACATGCAAACCTACAAGGTAAGATTTCATGTCCTTTCCTCTTTAAAAAACACCAAAACCCAAGATTACAGGTATTTACATTGTTCTGAACACTGCTTATTTTCCCTGACCATGTTTATTGCAGACTGCTCTACCAGGACATGAAAAGTTGTTCCCTTGTCCTTCTGATGTTACAGCTTTCCATTGCAGGGATGCGAAATGACCTGTTCAACCAGGACCTTACCAATGCATATGTAGATTATTTCTTACCTTCTGTTTTTGAATGGGACAGAGCTTCATAAACAGAAGAGGCAGTGACATTTTGTCTAGCCTCCTGCCACCTTCCTTTTAAAAATTACTGATGCTTAGGTCAGGCAGAGTGGTGCAAGCCTATAATCCCAGCACTGTGGGAGCCCAGCCCAGCCCTAGTGATTTAGTGATACTGTGTCTCAAAATTAAAAATTCAATAAAGAGTTTAGAATGTAGCTCAGTGGCACCTAAAACCCTGAATTTAATTCCCAATACTGGTGGTGGGGGAGGGGTAAGGAGAGGTGAGATTGGGGAACCTGGATATCTAAATAACATGGAGAGGCCCCAGGAAGGAATCCATGTTAGCCTCCTGCTGTTACGCATAGGAAGACAAAACTTCCCTTTCTTTGTAAAGCAGATGAGGTCTCAGTGCTACCCTCAAGCAGCAGCTGAATCCTAGGAAGATGAGTGACTCAGATTTACCAGAATTAATTATATTAGACAGACCAGCGTTGGTGTCTAAGCATCCTCCACCAAATTTCTCCTCAAGAAGTAAATCTGCTAAGGTCAGAGAAGCCTCGGGTCAAGTCCAGCTCTAGGTCACCCCTTCCTTCCACATAGCATGATTTAGCTCTAGTCTCTTAGGGCTCAGGCTATGGACACAAATCCCCAGTGAGGTAGTGAAAAGTCTGTGGGGATGGACTGCTTGGATTCTTGACCAGCTACTTAAACTTTCACTTTCCTTTCTGTCTGTAAAATGGGAAAGAATATGTACTTCAGAAGGGGACTATGAGGATTGAGTACAATAATGTTTATGTGAGTTGCCAACCAAAGTGTTTGAAGTAAAGGCTCGAGAAAACGTTAACTATTATTGGGCCGGGGATACAGTTCAGCAGCACAGAGCCTGCCTGGCAAGTGCAAGGTCCTGAGTCTGATTTTCAGCTCAAAAAAGGAAAATGCTAACTATTATTAATAAAACAACCCCAAATCATTTTGGGGGGAGGGAGTAGCAGGAGAAACATCATGGTCCTCCCTACAGATATAGCTCTTATGAACTGTGTTCTAATATGATGCTCCATTTCTTGATTCTACTCTTCCTGTCCTCATATTTCCTCAACATTCTGTAGAATAACCCAATACTTGTATGCATGTATTACAGCTCCCTGTTATAGCATATGTATGTTCATTTGCCTGCAACATCCCCCATCCTTCCATAAGGACTTTTTCACTCATCTCCTGAGGTGGCACAGAGGGTGAGGCTCAGTGTCCCTCCTTTGGATATCCCTGCATATCTTACAAAAGCCCACTTCCTGTAATCACTGTCACTTTCCCTGGAAAGGTCTTCACAGGCAATGAACAGTAATTTCCTGGCACTGCGCTGGCTCCCTGTTGGATTTGGTAAACTCGAGTGAACCCAATAGAAATGAGGATGCCAGTGGGCCTAATTTTCTCAATAAAACCATAGATTATACCTCTGGTTTCTTGTTTCCAATCGACAGCATGGATATCTGCATTCAGGTCCCTCTATTACCATACAACTCAATTTAGAACTACTGGTGGTATAATTTCTGTCAAAAGCATGGGTAGGATGGCTAGGGAGAGACTTTCTCTGAGGGGTATCTTGCTTTCCATGCATCAGGCAGACCATCAGAAAGCACAGTAAAAAGTAACTTTCAAAACTTCAGCTTAACATTATACTCACACCTAATCAGAACTAGCAGGAGAAATGGCTATATACATACAGTCTCGCATATTTTTTTTACATGAAATTGCTATTGAAGACATTATCTTCTGTGCCATTCAAAATCATTATTATAGGTCTTCATATGACATATTAATATTATAACTTGCAACTCAAGATGAGCTGGTATGCTTTCTCTGAAGACAACTGCACATCCCATTATTTTTCCTTCCCTTTGCCAGGACTGTTAGATGGTTCAGAATACTTTTATGATGAATTACTCTCGTCTTCTCAGCTTTGGTTAATCTGATGTTCTTATTTATTTCAATTTTACTTCACTGTGTATTTTAGAAGACTAACAAGGCTCACATTCCTGCACTTTGTTTGGTTATCAATGATGCTCAAAGGACAGTTGTTGCCAGCTATCTGGCACATGTCAACCAACTGTGTTATAAAGACACACATGCAGACATACCAAGCTTGTCAGCACACAAAGGCTTGAAATAATAAACAAATGCCTGCACTTAGTAAAGGTTTGCAAGTCTTGAAAATGCTGCCCCAGTTTTAGCTGGCAAGAGGAGATGAGTGTGTATACAATGATTGCCAACACAGATTGTGAGGTGGATATGATTCCTGTGCTGTGAAGCCATCATTTAATAAGTGTATTGAAACCAGTCCAGCCCTAAGGGGGAAAATTATACCTGGATTCCAAGAAATAAAAGGAAGGAAATGGAAAAAAATTAAGAGGAAGTTCAATTCCCAAGTCACAGACATAAAACGAATTGGAAATGCAATTAGTAGACTGAGATTGTGGCGATGCCAGAGAGAAATGCTGGGCTTGCAAACATCCTGCTGCCTGCTGCCTCTTCAATTTGGAGGGAAGTGTGGTGACAACCAGATGGTCAGCTTTTGAGGGAAAGTGATTACTTTAGTTTTTTGTAAATGGCAGAAATGGGCAAATGTAAAAGAAATCTCATGAATGTGAAAAATGCAGCTTACCTGGGACTGGAAGCTTAGGGAATGCCTCATATACAAGAACCACTGCCAACACACTTAGAACATAAAGAATGGGCTCTGTAAAGCTTGAAACGTGGGATAAATAAGGCACGTATAAAGCTGTATTCCCTTTCCCTCTCTTCCTTAGAAAGAACAAAATGACAACTGGCTCTCGCTCCAGGATGGGCTGTCTCAGGGTCCTTTCTGCACACCTCTCAGACCCAGTATAGCAAGGATGGGGCCAAAAGCCTTGACAAGGAATGGGAGACAAGTCCTCAAGACCACAGGAGACTTGCTGGCCGGTCTAAATTGTGGTTCTGCTGTCTCCTGCTTTGAGATGTTGAGGAATCCACTTTATCTCCTTAGAACCTAGTTACCCCATCTCCGAAATGGAGGTATTGCTAATGTATAGGAAATTAGATAATGTATGTAAAACCTCTAAACTAGTACTGAGCAACAGTAAGTGGTCAATAAATATTCACACCTCTCTTCAGTCTCTTGTTTACATATCCAAGTTCAGTAGCTGGTACAACTCAACCACGGCCCATGGAAGCAGCGGAACATACTGGCTAGGCATGGTGGAATAATGGACTTGGACCACCCAAATGTCCACGTTCAGATCCCAACTTCTACCTTCAGAAACATTAGGGATCCTCTTGATGACTATCTTCTTATATGTAAAATAGGGATCAGAACAGTTCCTCATGGGTATAATGATTAAATAAGAGTACATATAAAATGCCTCGTGCATTTGTGCTTAATTAGTGTAAATTTATCACTATCACTATTTTATCCATAAAGATTGATTTCAATCTTTGAGAACAAAATTTGTTCTGAGAAGTATAGACCAGGCACTGGAGGATCCAACTAGGGTGGAATTTTCCAGCAGCTCCATGTGATCTTGGCAGAAGAATTAGTTTCTATTCACACTGAATGGTTTTTGATGTCACCACAAGTTGGAGACTTTTGCATAGTTCCTAAGCTGGCTTTTGGCTGTCCCACTGTTTCTGGCAGGCCACCAGGAGATGCCACCAACCAGCTAGCTGCACCTCAGGAGCACTCAGAGCCACTGAAGCAGAAGACACACAGCTCCTGTAAAAGGGCAGGGATCAGTCCTCTTCAATTTCTTTATCTCTAGTTCTTCAAATTCTAAGACAATGAGAATGACTCCTTACAATACTATCATTAAACTACTGGAAGCTAATTTTAGCACACTGATAATTGCCATATGTTCTTTAATGATCTGTAATGGGTGCTGATAATGAGAGCCTTCTCCCCTCAAAATTGCTTTTTAAATGAATATATTGAATCCAGGTTTAAGTAAGAAGATGACCTTGTCTTCATTTTAAAAAAACCATAATAAGATATTATTCTTGAAGGAACCGGTAAACTGGGAATAAAATAAATTATGCAACAACCAGTTGAACTTGAAATAGGAACATTTTCAGAGAACATATAAGGAAGTCCTGGGGGGTGGGAAGTAGGCAGGAAAAATCTTCATCCTGGAGTATAAAGTCACCAAATCCTTTACTGAGCACATATCAGAAAAACCTACTGTAGCATACACCACTGCTCTGGGGCTCTCTCCTCTGAGGACACTCTCTCTCTATTCTCACAGCCCATGTGCTCTGCATGCCAATCCTCCCTTTCCTACCAAGTCAAGAGATGAATAGGCAATTCAGGCCTCACCCAGTAGAACATCACACTCTCCTGGCTAGAGACTGGTTAAGGGATGCGGTTAGGCCACCGGGAGTCAGGTTCAGACGGTTGTCCAAACTATTGAAATGAGAGGCTCTATTTTGCTGGACTTCTATGGAAGTAAGTCCAGCTGGTAGAGCTCATCTTGGAATAAAAAAGACAGGGATTACCTAAGGAGAATAAACTCAGAGGAAAGCTGAACAGAGAGATGGCAAGAGCTGGGTTTCAGTGGCAACATCTGAGTTCTTGCAAGCGACCATGCTGAACGCCAACATTCCTGGGCTTCTCACGTACACTTGTGAACCACCAAGTTCCACTTTGGTCTAAGTTAGTAGAAATAACTTTCTGTTACTTGCAACCAGGAATCCTGATTGGTAAATTTGGCCAAGTTAATGTGTAAGATCTTGAACATAACAACTGTTTGTACTTTTAAAGATGTCAGTTACATTAATGCTCATTTTCTGGGAAAATGTAAGAAGGACAGGAATAGTTAGGCCTTGCCAGGGCCCAGAAAGGCCCTGGACTGAGAGAAATGGAAACATTCTCAAACTACAAGCCCCAGAAAAAACTTTACGTGCTTTGTAACAGTGTGCCAGCCTACAAATGAGTGTTTGGCATGCGGTTTCCAGAGTTCACTTACAGTCTGAGGAAGAGAGAGAATGGATGTCACCAATCCAAATGAAAACAAACACCAAGTACACTACACAGGTTCAGCATAGTAACCAAAGCCCAAATACACAACTCTATCTAAGGAGTAAAAATAAGGAGGACTTTTCTGTAAGGTTATGGGATCATTATTTATTCTCTCTTCTTATCAATCTCACTACGAATCTGGTCTATTCCAATAATCTCTGAGCTGTTCTACTCTCTTGGGACTCAGTGCTAGCTAGTCTCTTGAAGATAGATCCCAACTTGCAGAAAACCTGCTCTTGTGAAAAGCTAAAGGTGCCAAAATTCGTCTGATCTGGGGCAGTAATGTAGCAAAGAGGGATAGAGTTAATTTTTAAATCTCTGTTGTTTGCTTTTGACAATATAAACCTTAAAGCAAAGACAATGAAGCAGAATGGTGTGTGACACTTAGAAATGTTAACAGGCCCTTTGTGGAAGAAAATGTGGGCTAAAAAATAAATGAATAAATACATAAAAATAAAGAAGATCCAGATGGTGAGGTCTATTTGACAGTGAAGCAAACTGTGATGAAAATAAGGAACGTCTCAGGCAAGTCAATTACACAGGATAAATTGGTAGAAGATGTTCCACGGGGATCCAGCTAGCATGAAATTCTAGAATGGGAAAGCAACATGACTAGGCTTTACCAGCTTTATCGCCTGAGGAAGTAAAAATCATATTGACACAAAAAACAAAACAACTATAACATTATAGATGAAAAGCATATGTTCAAAGTTAATTATGGGCAGCTTACTGCGCATGCTCTGTATGCTACTGCCTCTGAGCCTTTTGTCACTGTTCTCTTCTGTCTCAGTCCACTCATCTTTCACAATGTGATGCCTGGTGCCAAGGTGATCACAAGGCGTTCCTTGATCATCCACCATGAAGTCGTCACTTTTCCTGACTGGGATACCCAGCAGTACTTGCCTTATAGCATGTAGATATTTTGACCTTGTCTAACAGTTATTTTATATTTTGTTATCTGTCCTCATTAAGGGCCCTATCCCACCTAACTCATCTTTACTATATATATATATATATATATATATATATATATATATATATATATACATGCACTTCAGAGATCACTCCAATGAAGCAAAATATCACAGTAAAGCAAGGCCCATGAGTTTGTCTGGCATCCCAGTACATAAGAAGTTATGTTTATACTATAACATAGTTTATTAAGTGTGCAATAGTATTATGTATAAAAACAACTTAGATACCTCAATTATTTATATATATATATATATATATATATATATATATATATTTTTTTTTTTTTTTTTTTTTTTTTTTTTTGGTCTTTTTCCTTTTTATCAGTACCGGGGATTCAACTCACAACTGCCTGCTCACAAGGCAGGCGCTTATGTCGCTGAGCTAAATCCCCAGCCCCAATTAAATATTTTATGGCTCTTCTGGGAGAACATAGCGGACAGACAGCAGCAGCTACAGAGGCTCTCTGAAAGACCCAGCTTAGAATCCAGGAATGGTGTGGAGTGAGGAATCCTAAGCAAGAGGAGATATACTCTGCTGACCCAAGAATGAACTGGGCTGAGAGAAACCAACTGGGAATGCAATCCTGGTGCTATAACAGGAACAGATAAAGCCTCAGCGTGGAAGCTGGAGCCCGAGCCATTGGAAGCGGTGATTTGGGTTTTCTGCCACTGCTGCTGTGTCTGAATCAGCTCGGCAGGAAGAGAGAGGTGTGAAAGTTGTGAGAACGGGAATCGGTGAACGGAGTTGAGAGCGGGATGGGCGGGGAGCCGTGTATCGACCTGTGGTGAGTGAGGGAAACAGGGACACTTCCACAGTCTAGGAGGCTCCAACAGAGGACATTCTGGGACCTGGCAGACTTGCGGGAACAGGGCACTGTAGTGACTTCAGTCACATATCACCCTCTCAAGCGGGATTGGTGGGCAGTGCCTAGCCTGCGTGACGCCGCTGGCTGAGACCCAGTAGGCTAGCACAACCCAGGTCCCAGCGCCTGGAGGTGCACCCTAGCGGTGAAGCCTTTGGTAGGTTGACCTGGAGGGGCGGCCCCACATAGGCTGCCCGGTCCGTGTCTCCCTGGTGGCTGTGGTGGGCCGGAACACCTACCGGCGCAATTCAAACAGACTGTGGCCGACAGGGAAGGAAGCTGGGCCTCCTATATAGGCTTGTAGATAAGGAACAAAGAAAATGGGAAGAAGGAGCAAGAAGAAAGGGCCCTCGGCCACCAATCTTGAGAAACATGCAATAGCAGACATGGCACCAATAGACATAAAGTGCTGTCTCCAGAGCCTCATAGACGAGTTCAGGAATGAAGTTATTAATAACCTGAAGCAAGACATAAGCAGAATAGTTAGAGAAATGCTAAGCATCGCCCAAGAAAAAACAGATGGCGGAATGGAAGAACAGAAAAAAAGGGAAGAATTGTTTGATGGAGAAAATAGAGATAACATAGAATACGTGAAGCAGGTTCAAAGAGATTACCAGGAAACTAAAAACTCTATCAAAAACTGGCATAACAGCTTGAAAGAAACTAAGGATAGATTATCTGAACTGGAGAGCAGATTTGTAATATGGGAGCATGAAATGAAAAACTTCTTAAAAATAACAAAGAAACAAACAGCAATAATACAAAGGCTAGAAGATGATAAGAAGATCTATAACTTAAGAATTAAGAACATAAAAGAAGAGGTAGGGACACAAACAAATGAACTACAAAAGCTACTCGCAGAAATAATCCAGGAGAATTTCCCTAATTTAGCAAAAGGTAAAGATACTCAGATGTATGAAGCATATAGGACCCCAACCACCTACAACCCAAACAGAGCTACACCCAGGCATATAATAATCAAAATACCAGAAATCCAATATAAGAACAGAATATTAAAAGCCATCAGAGACAAGAAACAGATCACTTACAAGGGAAAACCCATCAGAATTACAGCAGACTTCTCGGCACAAACCATCAAATCACGAAGAGCATGGGGGGAAATAATTCAAGCTTTGAAAGATAATAACCTCCAGCCAAGATTGATTTATCCTGCACAACTATCCCTGGAAATTGATGGAAAAACAAGGTGCTTCCAGGATAAAGAGGAACTAGGGGAATATGCAACCACCAATTCAACTTTACAGAGAATACTGCAGGATATTCTAAAAAAGAAAAATAACAAGATTCCAGAAATAGTGGCAGAGAGGCCACAATGAATGGAGCAGAAAACAAAATGAAGACAAACTGACAACTAATGACAGGAAAAGATCTCAACAGAAATGAGGCAGAGAAGATTGGATGGTAGGAACAGCTATTTTGGAGAAAACAACGTCATAATAGGTAATGCTGATTTAATATTATCTTGTTTTGAAGTCCCATCAAGCTTTTTTTTTTTTTTTGTCTTTTTCCTTTTTATAGGTACCGGGGATTGAACTCACTACTGCCTGCTTGCAAGGCAGGCGCTTATGCCGCTGAGCTAAATCTCCAACTCCTTGAAGTCCCATCAAACTTTTGTTCTTCTGTCTCCATAGGTCTTAACATGTTGTATTTTATAGGATTTTATTATATGTGATAGTATAAACAAAAACTTTTATAGACAAGGAGATTATACAGAAACCATTGTTCATTTTCTGTTAGTTGATTCTAAATACCCTGTAATACTGTCATTCTCTTGAATGGTTTTACATTGTTTTGATATATTTGATGCTCCAGTGTACGAAGTTATACTCAAAGATTTCAAGGAAAGAGACAATATGGTAACTACTTTTATGTCGGGATTATCTTGTGGTAAAACACTATTTTGCTTAAGTGGTTATGTTTTGATCTGCGCTGTTTTGTTGTTATGCCCTCTTTTATCTCAATCTCCATTTTATTATTTACTTTTTTATTTTAATTAAGGGAAAAATAAATAAAAAATAGCAGGATATAGTTTAGTAGCCCACTTTGATTTTCTGTTAACTTGATTTGAAGCCCTGTATTGCTCTCACCATCTTATTTTGACTGATGTTCCTCTATTCTGTTTTGCTGGATAGTACCAGGTTCAAAAGTTTAGGCAACAGCTGTGAAGATAGTGGGATTCATTATGATGCCCATTCTGGTTGATTATTATCTACTTTTGATGACCTGTAATGTCTCCAATGTTTTGGTTTTGTTGGTTTCGCTCTTTACTGTTTTGTTCAATTTTATTATAACTGATGATATAGGCAATTCTTTTTAAGATAGCAACAGGCATTATGGTAACCATTGTTGATCACCTTGTATTATGTTTTTATGTTATCTATTATGTCCACCCTTTTGATTTGACTGACTCTGTTCTGTTATGTAACATTCGGTTTTACTCTCTTCCAAGGAAAGTAATAAGAACTGTGGGAGTAATGGAACCCAAAATGTGTAATAGTCATTGTACAAAAGAGAGGAAAAGAAAGTGCTCTAAACGATATAACTGCATGTACATTTAAGTGTATAAGATAGACAATGGTATTACTGAGTTTTGTTGCATCATTGAACAGAACTGTTTGCAGTCTCACTGTTTGAATGTCCACTTTATATGCTTTAATTTTGTAACTTGAACAAATATTCCTAAGATGACAATATGTAATCCATTAACTAGTGATTTCCTGTTTATTTTTTTCTGAAATTCTGTATAACTTGTACCCTTTTTCTGCTTCTTTTTTGTTTTTCTCCTTAAATAAAATTAAAAAAATATTTTATGGCTAAAAAATGCCAATAATCATTTGAGTTGTTGGAAAGATAGTACGGACAGATTTGCTCAATGTGAAACTGCCACAAATTCTCAATTTGTTTAAAAACAGCAGTATCTGCAAATCTCACTAAGTGAAGCACAATAGAATGAAACCTGGCTGTAATTTGCTTACATTGTGAAGATGTTCAGTGAAAAGTGTTGAACGACTGAGAGACTAAAAAAGCTAAATTTAAGTGGGAGGTGTGTAGCTCAGTAGTAGAGCACTTGCTTAGTATGTGCGAGGCCTTGGTTTTGATCCTCTGGACCAAGAGGTGGGGTATTCAAGATAGTATGGATACTTTGGTTACAGAAGACTGAAATTTCTCCAACTCCAGTAAAAAAAACAAAACAAAACAAAACAAAACACAACACAACACACAATCTTCTGTGTAAAGTTGCTTCCACTATCTCCCATCTGTTTCTCTTTGCACCCCGAAATGGCAGCAACTGGACTTGGTGGGGACCGAGACAGTTGATGATGCTGGAGGTTAGACTGAACAAGACAGTTTTAAACACATCTGTGAAAACATCACGGTTGATCTGTCTTGCTTGTGTGCTTCCCTCATTTTCTCACACTGTTACTATCTCTGGGGTCATACAGATTTGTGGTACAAAATTTACATTAATGAAGAAGAAGGTTTTCCATCAAGTAACTGCAAAACAAATTAAGGAGCAATTATTTAACTCTTGTTGTTATACTCAACAGAAATGTTTCTATAACAGAGCACATATTTCTCTACTTTCAACATCAGAGTATATCAAATGTAATCTATCCAGGAGTGAGGATTATAAAAATCAATCACTGCCTTGTACTGTCACATAGTTGTGACCAAAGGAGCTATTGCATGGAAAGGGTAGCTTACTGTTTGCCTTAGCTGTTATAAGATTACAGTTTTTATGACTTAAAAAAAAGTTCTGTACCTTGTCTCATCAGCAATGAACTCTGTGTTCTCTGAATATAACCACCTCTTATAGTATGAGTGTTACTTCCAAAATACTAGATGAGGGAAACCTAGTAATTTGTCCTAGGAGACAAAATAAGGTACCTCTTGGATGTAGTAACCTTAGAAGCTCCTGCACCCTCAGTTTCTGCTGAAAGGTTGAGTAACCTGGCCCCCTCTGGTCGCAGGTGATTAAACAGTATAATATCCAGTCTCAAACTCTCTGGTCTGTATAAGCTGGCTGCCAGCCAATGACTTGGCTCAGCAAAAAGCAGAACTCGGCCAGTCAGATTCTCCCTCAGTATATAAAGTTGGGAAGCAGAGGATTCAGCAGAAGCTGCTGGTGAAATTCTATGCAGTGAATCTTAGACAGCACTGTGGCCAGTAGGGGTCCAAAGTTATGAGGAAGCAGAGTCATGAGGGGAGACAGGCAGTGGGAAATATAGGCCAAGTGAGAACATCAGGCTGAAGCAGCTGGACGGTGCTGTGGACCCAGGGGAGCCACTGCAGTTCCTTCTAATCCCTGTCTTTTTTCCTGTGGCGCCATCTCCCTGGAGCTCCTGCTCTGCCTGGACCCCAATATCTCTGAACAGCACCCTGACTTTAGGGTGGCCAGCAGAGCTAGAGACCCCTGACAAAGCTATGGCTTTCTAGCTACTCAGAGAGCTTTTGTGCTCACTGCCAACTGAGTAACTAGGATTGGTCTAGAATCTTTAGAGTTTTCAATGGTAACAAACCACGCTACAGCACATGTGGCCTAGGTTTGTCACAAGCAGTCTAGGTGCTTTGGGCTAGGGTGTAGTGTTATTCTATACTTCAGATATAAGCAGACCTGTGGGGCAGCATCTCTCCTCACCTGTGCCCATTAAGAAGCAGGATGCAGCACCTTCGTACAACCATCAAAGATATTCCAAATCCTGAATTATTCTTAGAGGAGCAACTATCATTATAATTGTGGTAGGCAACTTTTACTGAACACTCATGTGCTGGTACTTTCCATGAACTATTTCATTTGATTCTCACAACAACCTTATGAGGTAAATACCATTATTATTTCCACTGAATAGAAGAGGATTACAGAGGTCATGCAACTTGTGCATTGTAAAATGGCTAATAAGCAGCTAAAACTGTCCTCAAGACTCAAGTTCTTTATATTGTCAAAGACTGGGTAATAAAGAACTGATTTTTTTTCTGAAGACTTTATGGGGTGACATGGAAGAGGATTCACATTGCATACCACATATGAGAAACTTCATTAAACTTCTGTGTAGATATTTCTGTTTCTCCCTCACTGACAATACCTCACCTCTCCTCCCTCTTCTCCATCCTGTACCAAAGAGTTTAACCTGTACTTCCACTCTGCAAATCCACACCATGGTTACTGGAGTTCTGATTCCAGTAACTCCCAGACTTGCAAAACAATCCAGTTGCACAGCATGGAATCAGGCCAGTGCCATAGTGCTGCACAGAAAAGTAATTTGGTAATATTTTCCAGAGAAAAAGGGCTATCTCCATAGGTTAAAAAAAAATGTACATCAGCTCAACTGAGCAGGGATTTTGTTTTCTTTCTTATTTACTAATTTTTGTACTTTGACATGAGTCCCAGTGAAACTAAGCATAAGGCCGGGGCAGCATACAAACAGGTTTTCTTAAAATCACACTACCTTCCTGTTTTGGGGCCCCAAATGCTGATTGCATATTCAGATTTTAGATGAGGGTTTTAAGTTTCCCTGAACATTTCTGCACATAGAGACTAATTCTTCATGAAGCATGCCAACTTCAGAGGGTCACACTATAAACTTGCTTTTAAGAGGTGAACCAAAATGCAGAAGAAGATAGACAGTAGAAAGTCACCTATGCCTGGGTTTCAACAGGAGGCTTCAGGTTAAAAGCTGACAGACAGAGCTCTCTGTGCTCCCATTCAGAGCCAGCTGCACGCAAGGTATCAGCGCCAGTTTTATTAAGCCTCCGTGTGTATTGCCACTGGAATTGGTAACACCATTGAGAAAAATGAACTCTGGGAGCTGACATTTCTGGAAGTGGAAGTATAGTGTGGAAAAATCAGACAGAGATGCAAAGGAAATACAGCTTGAAGAGTGCCTTTCTTGGTAATGCTGAGCCAGGGTGCTTGCTTGTGTGCATAATATATAGCTGATTCATGCTGAAACTCAAGGCAGAATTCACAACCGCCTGGTGAGATAGAAGGCACTTAATTTAGAAACTCCTTGTAGACAAAGAACAAAAAATGAGCCCTCAGTCCTAGCTAGAGATTTAGATATCACATGAAAATTTACTGACAGAAATTCCCCTAAGCCACGGCAAGGCACACTCTCACTTCACTTATTTTTTCCTAGCTATTCTGATTGAGGTTTAGAGAATTACTGATTTTGAAAACTTTTCTTTCCCATATAAGATCAGGAAACAATTCTACAAGTCTGAATTAAATTTAAATTTAATGAGATACTTGATTTAGGGCTTTCTATAAGAAATCGTTACAGATTTTTGTTAATAAAATATTGACTAGAAAAAAAAAAGTACAGACATCTCCGAAGAGAAAGTCTTAGGGGATAAGTGGCCTTCAAAAATGCAACATATTAGAATGATCAAATTCCAGTTTTCTATACCATCTGCTATTTCCCTATATCATTCTTACAATCCACATTTAAGTCTTTTGGCATCTAAATCATTGGAGCCATACAGATCTCTATGTGTGTGTGTGAAATACATTTGGGATGTCACCGTCTCTTTTCTAATCCCAGAATCTGACAACCTCTATAGTCTGTGATGGAGCAAGCCTTATGGTGAACACGTTAGAAACAAAACAACAACAACAAAATACTTGGGGCATAAAACTAGAGTTCCTCCTCCCAAGTTCACAGTAAACTAGTCCAAGGAGACAAGGAAAGTATAAACTTTAAAGCAGAGCTACAAGAGGAACTAGGAGGACTACTGGAAATGCTGCCCATAGAATGCACAATTGTGGAGATAATCTCATGCAGCAGTAACTATTTCCAGGTAAATGACAGTCTACTCACTACTAAGAATCTGTCTTAAAACAGCAGCAATGCCTTCCTCTGTATGTACATCTGAACTCTTCCACCTGAGCATTGAGAGATTTGAAGGGACAGGGCAATTTAGCCTTTTTCAGAGCCTCAAGTAATGACTTCAACTGGGAAGGGACTGTCTGGAAGATCTGGCTGATTCCAGATGTTGACTTTGGATTCTAAGCAGTACTCTAGACTGCAATTAGGCCACAGCAGCAAAAATTCAACTGGTGGTGCAATACTCCAAAGGGAAACACAGATGATAATAAGTTTCTGTTACAGAGAGATGTAAGGGTAGAGAAAAGTAAGAGTTCAGTAATAATGAATGTTTGCAGTTTTCTCTTGGGATAGTATGGGGTCTAACTGCTGTTTGGATGACTGTGTTGGGCATGTCAGTCACTAACATGTGCATCTTGTCTCTATTGGATTAGCATGTCCAAGATTCCCATGATTCCACTTCTTGATCCTTGATCTACTGCCAGTTTATTTTCACTGTGACAATCAAACACTGTAAGTCTTGCCATGGGATGATGAAGGACATATTTCCTCTAATTCTTGATTCATAGAAAGGGTCAAGGGAGGAATGTAAAAGAGGACGTGCCTGATAGGGATAGCAGTACTCTTTCTCCCCCAGAGGAAGCAGAGAATTATATGAAGCTCCTACCAAGAGGTCAATGCTCTAATTTTCAATGTATAGATTCTACAGGAGGAAGTAGAGTTCTGCTATGACACAGTAGAAGAAAACTGAACGGAAAATAAATTTCTCCTGTGTTTCATCTTTAAATCTATCAAATTCCAGCAGTAGTCTTCAAGTCAAAGTGCAGGAGTTAATGGGCTCTTGTAATCCTTGTCAGTGATATCTGACATGACAATGGGCTTGCCAATTTCATCCTCCCATTCTTCCTTTGACACAGCTATTCTTAAATTCCAGTGTTCAAGCTTCATCTACTTAAATCCTCTCAAGTTAAGAGTACAGGGCTAAATCAAAGAGTGAACAGCGCTTTCTGATTTGCTCAAAATCTAGGATGAATTCTATTTGATCTTACTTTTTTTTAGCAAAAAACAAAACATTAACAAAAACTTTTAGTGAATAGTCACAAACAATACCACTTCTCTTACAGTAGGAGTTGAACAGATTATAAAATTACTAAAACGTTCCTTCTTCATCAGCACAAAGCAGGTGAACTTACTCTTGAAGGTGCAAGATAGGGATGAATACAGTGATTGAAGCAGATGTCTGAGGTTACCAGGGCAACGACCAGTTATTATTGAGTAACCCCAGTATATCTTCGTAAGAGTCAGGAGTGAAGGTTTTTCTTTTATGTATTTCTTTAAAATGGAACTTTTAAAGGAAATTGGGAAGAAATCAAATAGAAAATGATAGCTGAAAATCAAGTGAAAGAAGTATCTCAAGATAACTGTACTACTTTACAATGTTGGTTGGGGGCTGTGGGAGGAGTTTGTGAGTAGTTTTTCAATGCTAAAATTTACTTTTTGGTTTCTAAGTTGGGGTTTCCCAGTTTTAGTAACAAATTTGAAATAATCCAGAGACAGGAGTGCAATGGGATCCGCTGTACTTTGCTCTGAGAGACAGAGAGAGAGAGAGAGAGAGAGAGAGAGAGAGAGAGAGACAGACCGACAGACCGACAGACTGAGAGAGGAGAGGGGGAGAGAGAGAGAGGTGAGGAGAAAGACAGGGAGAGGGCGCCAAGGGTGACTGCATCTGTCAGGGCCCTGACAATCCAACTTTCCCTGTGTCTAAATTCTGGTACTATTTTCCATTCATGACTCTTTAGCCTAAGGGCGGTGACTCCTTGGTGTACAGTACTCTCTTGTGATTCACTTGCATGATTCTTTTTATAAACAAACCCTCCTTGAAGCAGGTTGTTCTGACTGTGCTGATGTTTCTTCTTAGGCTCCTAATACATTGCCCTTGGACGAATATCCTTTCCTTTATTTGTGGACAATATGGGCCCTTCCTTTTCTTCCTCTTTCATCCCCCTTGCTGTTTCATCTCTCAAAGATGTGGTTTCTCCAAGACACGGCACCCAGAGATACTAGGGCTGTCTAGGGGTAGGCAGCTATCTCATTCCTTTCCTTAGCATTTTTGACAACAGCTAAGGAAAAGCCCCATCACCAGCTGTGATGGTTAATTTTTGTCTTTGTTTCCTTTTTTCTTTTGATACTGGGAACTGAACTCAGGACCTCACGGTAGCAGGCAGATGCTGTGTCATTGAGCTGTATTCCTGGTCCTGTAGTGGCTGATCTTGACTGTCAAATTGATTGGACTGAGAAATGCCTAGGAAATTAGCAAAGTACACCTCTGTGTGTGTGACTATGAAGGTGTTTCCAGGGATGACTGGCATAATGGTCAGCAAACACGGCAGTGGGGGAAGAGACCACTCTCAGTATGGGCAGCGCTATCAATAGGGTTGGGTCCCGGATGCTACCAAAGTGGTAGGAAGGTGGAAACCCATCAGCTCATGCTCTTGTTCTGCCTCAGTTCATCACGAGGTGAGCAGCTTTGCTCCACATCACACGTTTTCTGCCATGATGGTTTGCTTCACTGAGGACTCAAGAGCAACGGAGCCAGATCACTAAGATCTGAATCTTCTGAAACCATGGTAAAAATAAATCTTTACTCCTTAAGTTGTTTTTCTCAGGTATGTTGTCACAGCATCAGAAAAGCTAACACACCAGCTGTCTTCCATAATCCTGGGAAAAATACTGCAGCAATGTATTCAGGAAAACACTGCTTCCGTGTGAAGGAAGTTGACAGACACTGGAAGAGTATCTGTGGCAGGGAGCAAATGCAGCGAATGACTGAGCTGCAGAATTTCAGAAATGACTTTCCTTCAGAAATCATTTTCCTTTTTGCCTAATGTCAGTCCAATTAACACAGAGTCAGAGAAAGCGGGGAATTCCTAAGGCTAAATTACTCCCCAGTGCAGAATGAAGAATGCAATTAGTTTCTAGCCTAATTAGTGTAGTTCCAGTTGGCTCCACCCAATGGAGAAACAATAGGGCAGGTGGCTTGGTAAACACTATGTCTTCTGATTATGCAAACCACTAGAAGACTGTCTTATAATGCAGTGCATCCATTGACTCCATCGTATTTTATTATTTATAGTTAATTCAGTTTTAGGCATATTATTTATTTTAAAAATCGTAATTTGGAAACCTTGAGTTGCTCTTTGTCACATCTGGATACAACAAGCAAAATAAATACTGACTAATCATCTATTGCCACTACTGAAAAAAATCAACAATGAGGGCTTATTCATTGGTGGGCAATCTAAGCAAATAGCATAAAAATAAAACTGTATTTATCAACAGGGGTATGTTCTGAGAAATGCATTGTTCCATCATTTCATCATTGTGCGAACATTATAGAATACAATTGTTCAAACAGACAGTTACAATGTCACTAGGTGCTGTAATTCTATGGAACTGCAGTTGCATACACAGTTCATTTTTGTTGACCAAAATACATGTTCTCGGCACATGACTTTAAGAAATAAAAACTTAAAGTGGTCTATTTTCAGGATAAGGGCTTGACTGAGGCTGTGCATCTGAGATGTTTCTAAACAAAGGTGGAAGGACAGATGTCAAAAGTATGGGATTTACTACACTAACTCTGACTGAAAAACCTCTGGCCATTACGGCACTGGCTGATAAGTTACCGGCTGTGATGCACACCTGTAATCTCAGTACTCAGGAAGCTGAGGCAGGAGGATCATCAAGAGTTCAAGGCCAGCCTGAACTGTATATAGCAAGGCTCTGTCTCAAAAACAAAACAAAACAAAACAAAACAGAAACCTAATTCAATAAAGTTACTCCTGTAGCTTAATCTTTTACTTTTAAAACTCACAAAATATTTAGAGGCAGCAGGCTAAAGGTATAGGCATTTATCGAGGTGATAGTGACCCCACCACTCCCTAACCCAGTACTCAAGCCAATGAGGAAAGAGGGAGGGGAACACAGGAGTTAAACTGCTCACTGTAGCCAGCCTGGGGGCCTGGCAGTCTGTTAGGCTGCCACCCATTCTGTTCTTGCAAGATCCAGAAATAGTCTTGCTTCTGCTGTATTCTCCCAGTTTTGTCTGATATGTCCCAATGCCCCTGATAAAATGTGAGGGGGGCTTAATACTCACAATGACTTTATAGTGGCAACCAACTTTTATTTACTGCTTGCTCTGAAGCTGGCCATGTACTAAATGTTATAAAGGCATCATGCTGTGAATGCATTATCTCATCTACCCTGAAAACAATCTTGAAAGTAAGTTATATTCTTATTATCATTATCAATTCACAGAAGAGATTCTGATCAAAGTAGGCAAATAACTTGTCCAAGTTTACCGTTAGGAAATGGCAGAGGCAAGTGTTGACCCCATTAGTCAAAAACATATTGAACTTTGTCCAACCTAGCTCGGGCCTGAGCATTGCCTCCCCTGCCTTAACCTGCCTTAGTCTGGAAAACACTGACTTGAAAATCTCTGATCTTCTATCTATGTTAATGCAGATCCATCACTTTCAGGACAACTCACCCTTGAAAGCTGTTTTCCTATCAGTATGTACCAGCATCCTATTCCTCTGTTGCACACAAACAGTGGATGTCCAAGAAAGAGATCTGTTGGCTTAAGTGATGCATTCACTCTCTCTTGATTTGTGGGAAAGGCTGTGTGTGCAAAGAAGACGACTGGGTTTCCTTGGGGAATCTGAGAGTGCAGCACTAGCAGGCTAACTGGGTTCCTCAGAGAAGCAAACCCAGCCCTCCTCATCCGCATCACCTGCGACCTGAGTCAGGGCCCTGGGAAGCCCCCTACTGTCATCACGATGTGGGCAACTGGAGAATGCTGCTGCCGACCCTCAGAGCTACAGTGAGATAAGTCTTGATTTGATCCTTGTGGGAAGTCCATCAAGCCAATGCACTGAACCACTACGGTTCTCAGACTTCAGCACAGACCAGGGTTTGGAAAAAATAGATCCCTGGGCCCTGCCTCTAGACTTCCAGTGAGGGGCCAGAAGAGGAGCTGAGCATTTGTCAAGTTCAGGTGATGCCCATGACCATATCCAGAGTCACAGCTTGAACACTGCACTGAAGTGAGACTATGCCCTGGAAGGCCAGTGCTACAGAGACCAAAGGAAGCCACTGGAAAATGCAATCAATTTTCTAGCTCCTTAGAACAGAAAACTGGTTAAAAAGAAGATCCTGAGGCTGTTTCCAACTAGGAATATTTTCCTAGCTAAGTAAGCATTTGCCTCCTTGATTCACTGAAAACATTTAAAAAGCAGTGCTTTAACTCTAATGTAATTTTAATACACCAAATTTAAAATGTGAATCCATCAATAAGATCCCCTAGATTATAGACCGAGTGGGAGGAACAATTCATATTAACTCTAAGTGCGAAAAATAGCTGTCAAGTTCTTCAAAGTTCCTTACAGAAATAGTAGTGCTGAAAGCCATGTAAAATCTTAAGCCTGTTTCCTCCCCGAAGAGCCTACCAAAAATTTCAGATTTAAATTGTCTAACACCTACGTGCACATATAAAACAGTGCGCATACGGCATTTGAGGACAGCTAAAATCAGAATGAAATTCATTCATTCATACCTTTAATTAAACCTCAAGGCTTTAAAAAAAATGTGTTGTATGTCATGGCAAATTTGAGATGCTCCTTTAGATTATTTAGTAAGATTAATAAATTTACAGAAAAATACAAACCCTTTATATGATTTTAGTTTGTAAAGGGAAAAAGAAAAGAACACATGTAAGAGAAAACATTTTTTTTCCATTTGTGCTGGAAAACAGGGATGTGGCCAGGCATTCAAATGTGACCCGACCCCCACCCTAATCCTTGGACAGCCTGTAGAGACCTAATGCGGAAGACAGCCCTGGTGGCTGGGAAAGAAATTCTACTGGCTCATGAAGTGTGAAGGCTGCCCGAAGCAGTTTATATATTTTTTTAAAAATAAAGAGCTGCTAATACCAAACACATTTACCCCATAAAAATCAGACAGTTCACCAGCCAGGAATCTCCACCCTCAACCAAGTGAAACCCAGCCAGGCTTCTGAAACGGAGATGCTGACTGAGGCCACTTAGAAAAGACGGTGAGGAGACACAGCAGTAACAGTCTCTGAAAACAGGGGATTGTTACTTGGGGGAGCTGTAGCCTTGGCAGCCCACCAAGTAACATCCAAGAAGCAACAGTGTCAGGAAGCTGAAATCAACAGGCTAACTGTGAGGTGGAGCACAGAGAATGACTATTCTCTCAAGATATTTCTCAAGTTTGCAAGCAAAGCCATTTGAAAAGAACTTTTTGTTTGCAGGTGGGTGAGCAGCAGAACCCTCAATCTAACAAGAAGATCCTCTTCCACACGCAGCTGATCTAACCACAGAGGAAAACTTTTCTCAAATGCCTGACTTCCACGACAAATACCAACAGACATCCAAAACCAAAAAGACAAAAGACCAAATCAAAAACCAAAATCATTATCAAGTTTTAAAGCAACCCCCTCCCAGACAGTTTAAGGAAAATCATATTTGACTCTTTGGGTGTAACTCCTTTGGCAGACAACACCGTTGGGATCATAAAATTATCTTTTTACAAAAGATCTCATAAATGATCACTTATCTAATGCATATTATTCATTTTCTGATTCATTTCGTGCCACTAAGTAAAAGCTATGCACACAGTTCAGCAGGTACCTGTGGGATCTGGAAATTTCCAAGTTTTCCAGGAACAGGCGTGCCTGTGCCAGCGACCTGGGACAGAGGCAGGGCAGCACCTGCCCGTGCTTAGCAGCAACAGCTCCAAGGTTGGACCCAGAGACAGCTCCAGGCTCACCCTGGAGAAAGGGAGCTGGTGCAAGGGAGAGGAGCAAAAGCCGGGACCCTTCTCCACAAAGGCAAAGTGCACACCAGGGTGAGGGGATAGAGCAAGGAATAGTGCACGCCAGGAACTATGCCAAACAACTGCTGCCATTCATACATGTTACACACGTGAATCTTCACGGCACTTTTTGGGAAGGGTCTGATTACCCCGTTTTATGGATGAGGAAACACAAGTGCTGTAGAGAACTAGAGTCACTTCCTATGCTCCAAACCTCTTTCGCTCTACATCACTTTTTTCCACAGAACGTCCCACCATCTGATATGTTAGACAGAGATTTTTCTCCTGTCTCCAACAGAACGGAAAATCCTGACAGCAGAAACTCTTTTTTTCTTTGTTTTTTGTTTTGTCTTGCAGTGCTGGAGATGGTATGCAGGGCTTTGCATGTGCTTGGCATGTGGTCTACCACTGAGCTACATCCCAATTCCTTTCATTTTATTTTTTAATTGCTGTATCTTCAATGCTCAGAACCACACCTGGCCCACAGGAGGTATTCAACTGATATTTGAATGAATGTTAACTAAATAAGCAGAAGATAAGTAAAATTTTAGAGATATCTTTCTAGCCAAGTATTCTCCAAATTTCATGAGCAAACAGCTGAATCAAACTCAGAAAGAGCCAGAAGTGCTTCAGAGAAACAACTCCCCTGGAAGCAGGCCTTGTTTATCCTCTGAATTCCAGGGATGGGGCTTGAACTGCTCATTGGTCTCTAAGACAGGAGAGAACAGTTGACTCTGGCAGAACCTGCAGGCATGTGGCTTGTGTGCATCTTTTAGGTCACCAGAAAAAACTTGGAAATGCATGCATGTGTGTGTGTTAAGAGGAAATGATGAGAAAAATCGGCCTAATGTACAAGGCTACTGAGCAGTTGTCATTTTTCAGATGTGGGGATCACGTGGGGAGAACTCAGAGACTGGGCTCTGCCAGGGTGCATTCCTCCACCTCAGCCTTCTTTCAGTCTTAAGAAGCCCACCCACCCCTACCTCAGCTGCCTACAGGAAGCATCCTCCAGAGAGTTTCCAATTTGGGGGAATTACTGAAGGATGTAACGTCCCTAATGGGACATCCCCAGTCTTCTTTCCCAGCATTTGTTGAGGTCATCCTTCAAAATTCACTATCTTGTAGAAAAGGGTTGGCAGGATGCTAATTCTAACTGGTCATTGTGGAAGGAGAGGGGAACTTTTACATCCGGAGCCTTTTGCAAGCATCCACTGAACAAGCTCCATTCTTGCACATGAGTTAGCCCGACCTCTTCCAGCCTAGGAAGTGGGGGGGCAGGGTGTTCAAGGCCAAGGACTTCTATTATCAGTCAGTCTCTGCTGCTGCCAGGATCAAAACCTAGGGTTTCCTGCTTACCATTCCAATGTTTGAGCCAACTTTCTTGTTTGCCACAGCCATTAGCTAGGGATTTTGTTTTGTTTCTTAATTTCTTAGAATCTAAGTTATTAGTCATTTTCTTTCAAAGAAGATTCTAAAAACTTAAAGGTGAGTTCCCACATGGCTCTATGCTGCCATGAGAACTTTCCATACCTTTCCGTTGTACTCAGGCAGCTCAGCCCCATCCCCTGGTAGGTGCCCATGACTCCCAGGACACAAAACCTTAGGCCTTGTCTTGTTTAACTTTTGCAGTGTATTAAACTACTTGAACTCCATGTATTAGTTATCATGAGTCTACGGGCTAGTTGTGCAGCTTTTAACTCATGTGGCTACATTTAGCTGACTGCTGGGCTTCCCTCTCTAGGAGGCTAGAACAGGCTTCCGTACATGGCAGCTGGGTTCCATATGTCCAGAGAGGAAACTGCAAAGCAGGCTGAGGATGAGCAGGTTGTATGATATCACTCCTATCATGTTCTATTGGCCAAATTAAGTTTACGAGTGAAGGTCAGCCTGGATTCAAGGGCTCCAGCTCTTAACGGGAGGGGCCGCACAGATTCTGGACTACATTTAATCTACTGCTGGAAGAAAGTCTAAAGGAGAAACACAAGCCAATGAGCATGGGGACTGGACAGCCTCTCCCATTAAGTAACACTTAGCTTCCATGTAGCTGAACCTTCTCCCTTTCAAAAGGAATTGGAAATCTAGACTTTAATAATTTTTTAGAGTACTTTTGGTTTTACAGAAAAATGATGCAAAATAAGTTTCCATATAACCCCTCTTGCTTACTCGCTAACCTTCCCCAATTATTAATATCTTGCAGTAATATGAAACATTTGTTGCAGCTGATAAACCAACAGTGATATATTATTATTAACTAAAGACCATAGTTCCATTCTTTGTGTTCTATGGATTTTACTGGTTTTAGCAAGGTCATAATCTCACGTATCCACCACGCAGCATGCTTTCACAGCCTGTGTCCTAAATGTTCATCTGGCTCCCCTTGTCTCTGAATTCTTGGCAACCTGATCTTTTTATAAACCCAAGTTTTTCACTTTTCAGAGTCAGTTAGTTGGTATCATACCATTTCATACTATACCATCATACAATATTACATTCTTTCCAGATTGATTTCTCTGCCTTAGCAATACGAATTCAGGTTTACTTACTCACATCTACTGATGGACATACTGACTGCTTCCAAGCTTTGGTAATTATGAATAAAGTTACCTAAAAAAATCTATGTGGATGTTTGTGTGAAGTCATATGTTTATAATTCAATTGGGTAAATATCAAGGACCACTGGATCGGATAGTAGAAATATGTTTACTTTTGTAAGACAAAAGCCAAATTGTCTTCTACAGTGACTGTACCACTTTGTGTTCCCAGCAGCACCGAGCGAGAGTGGCTCCACATCCCGGCCAACAGCCTCACCAGTACTCTGGGATTTTGGTCATTCTCATAGGTGTGTGGTGTTATCTCTTATTGCTTTAATTTTCACTTATTTGGTGACATGTAATGTGGAAACCTTTTCATATGCTTATTTGCCATTTGAATCTCTTTGGTGAGATGTCCATTGAGATTTCTTGCTCACATTTTAAGTATGCCATCAGTTTACTTAGTGTTGAATGTTAAAGAGTTCTTAGATATTGGTCCCTTATTAGATATGTGTTTTACATATATTTTTCCTAGGCTATGTTTTATCGCTTTATAAATTTAACAGTTTTTTTTACAGGGTAAAAGTTTTTAATTTAAATGATATCCAATTTAACTGGGCTTTGTTGTTGTTATTTTTGCACAGATTATGCTTTTGGTGCTGCATCTAAAAAGTTACCACACCCAAGATCACCTAAGTTCTATCCTACATCATAAGAGTCTCAATATTACATGTAGACCTATGACTCATTTGGAGTTAATGTGAATAAAAAGTATATAATCCATGTCTAGATTTGTATTTTTGCAGGTGAACATCCAGTTGTTTCAGCATGAAATTTGGATTTTTATATGAAGTCTTCTGATTTTAAAGGTTGCTTCATTTTATGTGGTTTTCTGATAGTAATGACAGTGGACAAACCGTAGCTCCCTCTCGTAATACTTATGTCTGTAGGCTTCGTTTATCTACCCTGGATCATTTCTACTTCCTGCTTCCCTTTCCTAGAATGTTCTTCACTCACCTATTGAAATCTTCCCATTTGCCTTACCTCGTCCAGTATTCTGAATCAAAGTATGTGTACTCAGAGGTACTCAGTTAATACTGAACTCTGAACACAGTGATACATTATGAGACCTAGTTAGTACTGCTCTACACCACTGTCTTTCCTCAGTCAGATTATAAACATAGGGAGGGCAGGAATTCTGTTTTTCTATTTTATCCAAGGAAGCTTAGCACAGATTTAGGAACAAAAGATATTCAGCAAGACTTGTTGATAATTTCAGACCACATGGACTTTGGTCCTGGTTTACCAACTGTCCCTGAATCTTTAGGAACAATATCTACCCCCAGAGTCTTGATGAGACCCTGCCAAAGATTTAAACACAAACACACAGCCTTGCCATGGCATAGGTAGAATGGCAGCACCTCTAATTTTGATGACTGATTTAGCTTTATGCTCATGCAAACAAGAGGGCCCTGACTTCCTGAAATGGTGGTGAACCTGTGGCACACGTGGCATAGCAGGCTATATGTATATTGAAAGCTCCAAATGGTTCTCTATTATTGTCCTCAAAGAATTATGAAAAGATTTATCAACAATACAGCAAAGTATCATAAATGCCAAAAGGTATTTATTTCCTCATGAGAAATAATCTACAAAATAAAAAGAATAGGTAGTTTCCTGGTGAATGGTTCCTTACTTTATACCCAGTTAATAGGCGGCTGATTGTGGCACTCTACATCTTTGTTTTCCATCCATATCATGCATTCCCATTTAAGGGTCACCGTGTACTCAAACTGAATGATGGTGGACAGAATGAATGGTTCTTATTTGGTATGAGGGAGCTTGATCACATGTGCTCACTGGCTTCTCAGGATTAATTTTTTCAGGGAAGGGAAGACTTCCTTTTTATAAGGACTGCCTAACTCCCATTCATAGTCCACCAGGCAAACCTCAGGCAGGGAACACAGGGATAGATGGAACCTAGAAAAATGCCTTGGATTTTTGAAATAGCTGCAGGACCTGCTTGTGAAACTTACGAAGGCTTTAGCATGTGACTCGCTGGAGGATAAGGCAAATGCTGGCTCCAGTTCTGCTATTACACTGCTTCTGCCTCAAGTCCTTCCTGTCCTTAAGACTCACAGATATCAGTCAGACTCACTCGGCTTGGGAATAGCAGTCTTGTCGGAAGCACACCCACACTTCCATCTCCAATCCTCCTCCAAAAAATGAGTAAGTAGAACTATTCCTGTCCTCCCTTCCTGGGAAAGCCCCCCAAGTCTGTATTGGGTAGAGTAGGCAGTGATCCTTAGTAGATATAAAAAAAAAATCATGTGTTGCTACTCAAAAAAAAAAAAAAATTCAAGATGCCACCTCTAGGACCTGTTTAAAGGATATTCCTACACAGACACCAGCCTTCCCTTAGCTGCCTAAACACCCTCTTGGAACATACTGTTCTGAGCAGTGACTCAGGGGCCCAGAGCAACCAGCTAAAAACAGATTAAAGACCACTGGTTGGTACTGATTGGCTAATATCAGGAAATATGAAGCAACGTGGTCTAGAAGTTCAACTTTGCTCATGCTGAGCAACAAATAACTTTAGCAACTGCTGGATACAGAGACTTAAATCAAAAACAGGAGAAAAATAAGACTCTCCTTAAAGTCCAGGAAAGCAGGTATAAGAGAGCCTGAGAAAGCATTTGGCAAGGCCAGGTGGTTCTACAGGTAAATCTGGTGATGAAAAACCAGAATAGACTTATTGTCCACAAGCTGGATAAACTCAACTGTTTCAGGTTTTGGAGGCACTGGTCCACTTCTTGGTGAACTAAAACATTACCCACCAAATAAAGGGCAAGCGATCAAACTTTCTGAATGCTGGTACAATTTTAAAATGCAAGAACTAAAAAGAGATCTGACTTCTCCACAGTTTAAGATTTCATCTTACACTGTAGCTGTGTTTTCATTTCAAGTATCTCTTACATATAATTTCGAGTATTTTTCTTCACGAGCATTTCATATCCTTTAATCTGCTGTAAGGCAAAAATTATTAGATCCATTTTATAGATATAAAAATACCGCACCTTAAAGAGACAGAACAGCAAGACCCTGGCACAGGAGCACAGTACACAGAGGTGCAGGAAAACCTTGCTGCCTTCCCTGTATCGCACCCTCGTGCTGCTATCTCACCAAGTGAAGCAACTGCCTGAAGCCAGTTTGTGGCGGAACTTCGAACTCTTTTCACTAGAGAAAAGCAAAGTCAACACGCTTTTTCCTGACTCTTCTATAGCTGTAGCTTGAGTCCAGTTGTTCTGGTCACGGCCTCTCATTCTTTTGGCAAAGGTTCTAGCTGACAAGATTTATTGTGTGGCCTGAAGAAGCATGCTAAGCAATGTAGGTTGGAGCCACAAGGGAGAACTTTTTGGCCCTTTTAGAACAGTTTCTGAAGGCGGATTGGACAATCAGTCCCCAAACTGCCTATTTTGGCTATGGCTGCTCAGGGTTCAAAGTGAAGTAACAAGGGCCCCTTTTAAGTCTCTAGTGAGAGATCACAGTCACACTAAGGTTTGAGAACGCACAGACACAAAGGGCACCGGGCCTGTCTTTATGGCCAGAGGCATGGAGGTAGCACTGAGCACTGCTAACACAGCCAGCAGAAAGGGAAACTGAGATCACACCAATGAGTTCAATGGACTTGGCTACTGATTTACTAAGCTACCACAGTCTCTGGGGTTTGTGAAACTGAAAGAAATTGCTTTTCATGCCCAGCAGCCAGCGCCGGCAGTAGCCATTACCACAGCCATCTCAGCAGGACAGTAAATCAAAGATGACCAAGGCCAAGCAGCAGCATGTTAATAATTGTGACGCCCCTTTATGATGATGATGCTTAAAAATTCCACAGCAAGCCAGCCAAGCTCCAAGTTTAAGGAGAAGTTTACATCACAGTCGTGACAGATGGACCCAGAGTACATTCTCGTAGACTGGCTGACTGAGACCCTAGGCAGGTGGATGTTGTACTTACAGTGAGTTGGGCCGGGTAGGTTTGACCACATCCAGGTCTGGGTCACTGCAGTTCATATTGGGCTGCAAGCTGCTGCTGGAATTAAGGATGCTGTTTGCATTTGATGAGACAGATTCCAAACTGGAGTTTATGATGCTGTTCCTTTGTTCCTCTGGCAGGGAAAAGATCACAAGTCCAGTGTTAGTATTATTGCATAGTGATAGTTTGTTCCTATTCAAAATTATAAATAATGAGGCTTGATTGAGATTTTCAAAGCTTAAAAAAGGCATAGGGAAAAGCAAATTTTGCAGTGGGAAACAAACAGTACAAAGGGAATGGGTGACATGAAATTTTAAGGGGAAAACCCTCTTCCTTTTGTAATATGAGCCAGCCTTTTCCTAAGAGTGGCCCTGCCACTGCACTCCAAGTTGTGCTACCTTTTAGTGGGTACTCAGAACGCAGAGCAGTCTTCAGAGACTGCTTACACTTAGCCATATCCCCTTGGCTTCTGTGACACTCCCTCTTTATTATAAAAAGCCTGCCTGTCAGGCTTCCCAGCCTATGAACTACCTCTAACTCTACAGCTCCTCATCATCAAATCTCTTATTTGGCCCCCAACTTCCTTATGTCTAAATTTCTGACCCGATCCCAGATATATCCTTGTGTTAGCTCTAGCTTCATGTGTTGATCCCTAACTATCTGTGACAGAACTGTAAGCGGTTACACAATAGTCTGTACACACAAAACAAAAAACTGAGTCCATGGTCCAAGCAGATGTCCCTTGCATGCTTGGTGAATCTTATGAAGCCAAGAGGGAGAAAACCTGAGTTCTCTTCAAGAATTCGTCTCTGCTTGGGTGTGTGGGTCAGGCAACTTCCACTCTCAGATTCTTGGTTAATGAATCTACAAAATGGGGAGAAGCAGTCGCCTAGCACAGCTTGCAGAGCTGTCATGAGGATCAAGTGGGATCATACGCAGGAATGTGTTTTGTAAACTGTAGAATACTGCTCAAAGAAAAGAACTTTCTGTCTCTTCTCATCTTGGGAAACTTGGAACCATACACTGAAAAACGTTTGGGGGGTAATTTAGTTCAACAGCACGGGCACCACTGGTACAGCGGGGTATTGCAGACGTACAGAGCCATTCTTCACCCTCATTTGTCTCAGATACACCACCGGCATCTACGGATGTTTCTCACAGAAGCTTCACGTGCCAAGAAATAAATGGGTTAATTCTTACTGGGCTTTTTTGGACAAGAGTTAGACAGGTAGAGTATTCCTAGAACAGGGTAGAATCAGTGACATGGTGATTTACAGGTCAACAATTGAACTCCCTTTAGCCAATAAAGTGATGTCATAAGAAATATTTTCTTTTTGCACTAGTCATGTCTATAAAAACAAATTATGCTTATGGAATGATATCAGAATAATTTTCACATTAAATATACATACTCACACTATAATACCGCCTAATATGTTGGCAAATTCTTAATTCCCTATAAAAAGTCCCAAAGAAGATATAAAAACCCTGTGAAGTTCCTGGGAAATTTTTGAACTCTATATAGATTTTGAAAAAACAAAACAAAACAGTATATTATTAGAGTTACTGCTGAGATTCAGAGCTAGTCATAACTCAAGGGTTTGAATTTCATATAGAAACAATCTGATAGAAAGAGAAACTATAACTGTTATATAGAACAGGAAGAATAACAGCCTGTAAACCAGAACTTGCTACTAGGAAGAGAAATAATCATCAAAATTTCTAATTTGGGGGCCATCAAGAGAATGAACTTAGCACCTGTTACTATCAATCAGTACAAGCAGAAATCTCGTCACACAGAATGTTCAAACCAAGATTCCTGAAAATTGTAAAGAGCCCAAAGTAGAACCACAGAAAGAGGGAGAGTGAAGACAACTCTTCTTTGGCTGTCAGGTGAAGACTTTTCTGCTTTATAAGAGGAAGACAGGTGAATAATCTTACTCATTCCAGTTTGTGAACTTGAAGGGTCAATTCTGCATGACATAATTTTCTGAATTCTCAGGAAACAGAGAATAACTATAATTTGCATATCTCATATGACTATTTTCATCACTTGTCTACGAGAGAGTTAAGATCCTACAAACCTAAAATAACACCTTTTAAAAAATGTACTAGCTTTTCTACATGGTTATCAGGACATTCTGCCCCATTATGATTTATTAGAAAAGAGAAATACCTGAAATGAAACTTCCTCAATTTTCACTTACTTAATTAATGTTTATTGAGAAGCTAGTGAATACCAAACAAGGTCACCAGACAGTTAGAAGACCTTTACATTATTTTTTGAGTATTTTATTTATGGGTATATTTAAGTATTTTTCAATTGGTCTATATGTCTGTCTTCAGTGGTCTATGAGCAATTTTAAGACAAAACCTTGAAACCACATTTAAAACAATATAAAAAGATGTTTTACTTTATAAAATGTTACCACAATCCTGATTTTCACAAAATGAGTCCAAAAACTGGATGTAGACAATGTTTTAAAGAACACATCTACTACTAGAGCATTAAAAACTAGGCAACTCTATGGCCTAATGCAGGAGGGCCCAGCAAATGGAACATAGCATCTCTGTTTCTAACCTGCTAGGGAAAAGAGAGGTTAGTGGAAAACAAGGCCTTGGCCCACAACGGACTAGCAAAGTCAAGAGAATAGAACAGAGCCTTCACCCAAACAGAGCTTGCAGATTAACCAGAATCAAATTGACCGTTTTAATGGTTATGGCAAACTACCCCAAGACAAATTCTTAAGAATTTGGAATAAATTAAGAAATAAAGAGAAAATGATTCCGTTTTGTCATTCAAAAGAGGAGGGATTTTTTTTCTCCCTAAAGGCAAATAAGTACCTGCTCCCAACAGAAAAGCATGAGAACAGGCAGCTCAGAGGCTTCTTTTGAGTAAAAATAAACTAAATCTTTCAAATAACGGAGCTGGACTTCACTGAGTCACTGATGAATCAGTCCAACTCTGGCATCCTCATTAGAAAGTATAGGAAGGACTGATGGCAATTATGTCGCGAGAGGGGAAATAAATTACAGGTTGGTGGACTTAAAAAAAAAATACAACAACCAGTTATGAGTCAAATCAAGATCACAGTGACCAATTAAATGACAAAGAAAAAAAGAATGTCCACTACTGAGCAGGGCCTGGAACAGGCTGCAGTCAGTGAGAATGCTTTCCTTTCACAAACATGTTCGCCAACGAGAGTGTCTCTTAATATTAATCAAATGAAAACACACTGAAACATAAAACGGTCCAGAAATAAGGAAATGATAAAAATAAGCCCCTAAGCCATTATAAGTAGGTATCAGTAATGTGCTGGGTGCTTTCACAAACATGTATTTTAAAGCACTGACAACTGGATATGAACTTGTTCCCTAGTGATGCGAACTACTCAAGGACAGGCACACACTACCTGGTCACAGGTATCCATTCGACTGAGGGTAATGTTTACCACACATTTTTGGTGCCTACCCCATGCATCACATATACCAAGATGCAGTTATAACATAAATAATAAATATGAGAATAATATGCAATCCATTTTTCTTTGCTGGAACAGAAAAAGATAGTTTGATTGAATTCTTCAGGTGCTTCAGAAAAGGATCACTAATTTCTTTGTACCAAAGTACTGCTGACAGTGGATAGCATTTTTATTTTCTGTACAAATCAAGAGTGGAAAAACATGAGTATGCAACCAAATCATTACAACTAAAAAAGGAAAACCACAGAATAATTTTGGTGATATTGTACTTGTTCTGGGGGTTGCCATGGAAATCTGGGAGCTAAGATACTTCATTTTCCATATTTACCAAGTGACTCCGACTCATTTTAATGGCAACTCCATCACACAGGGGAGGGAGACAGGTTGTCTGTTTATCACAGAACCCAGAGGCAAGGCCAGGAAAGCACATCACAGCCAAGCCAAACTCATACATCTTGGCAGGCCTGAACATGTCTGGCCCACTGAACACACAGAAATGGAAGGTAAATATGAAACACAGGTCTTCAACATCACTTTGGAGGAGGTTTCCCATTGACATGAAGTTTCTCAGAATTCAGGCTAATATGTTATCTTTTCAACATACTCAAGAGTAAAGGTTAAAAAAAAAAACAAACAGAAGGAAGAGGGCTGTTCTTTAACAGCTGCTCATGACACTCAGAGCCAAAAGCAGGAAACTCTTCCCATGATCAAAGAAGGAGAAAGGGGAGTTACCAAAAAGATGTGCAAAGACACAGAGCTTTCTACCAAAAAATAGGAAAGCACAAGAAAAATATCCAAAGGCTTTCCTGAACTGTGGCTGGGAGAGGTGTACTTTCTCCTGCTTGTTGAAGTTTTGCAATGAAGTCTGTAATGTATCATCTTGACAAGATAGGATGATAATAGCGTGGCAGCTTAATGAATTTTGCAATAAAAAATGATGAGTGCAGAGCAATTTCTGAGTTTACCATCTCTGGGAAACACCCAAGTACATGTGAAGCTTGGAAGCAAACTTTCTGAAGCACTCCTTATTTCCTATAGCTTTGGTCCTGATACAGTGGCCTGCCAAGCCACAGTAAATATGAGGTGGTCTGATTTCATGATGAGTTGTCTCAGTCTCTATCATAAAAATAATTTTAAAAACCAGTTTTGATAATATGTTTGGGTATATAAAAACAGTTTAGGCAATGTTGTATTAAAAAATCTTAAAGAGCAGGTTGGGCAATGATGGACTGAACAATGAATTGGTAAGTGAAAAATACGGTCAAGCTTTTCATTATGTACACAACACCTGATATCAAAGCTTTTGGCAGGTTATCTTCAGCAAAACAGCCTCTGGTTTTGGTCCTATGTAGGCAGAATGGGGAAGAATGCTGATAAAACTAGATTTCAAAGGAAATGGGGATAGCATTGAGCAAACCTACGATTGAATTCATTCACAAGAGTGAGACATGGTTGTACAATGGAGATGCCTGGGTCTGAAATATCACCACTAAAAACAAACATGCTCAAAAGAAAGGTAGGAGCAAGCCTCTAATCAATGGCTGAATAGGAAGCGGACTCTTTGCCTACTTGAGGACCATTTTTGAGTACAGCTCCCTATCATTGCCTGGTACCTAAGGGAGCCCGTACAGAGGCTGTTCACTCCAGTGCTCACTGGGAAGAGGAAGCTATGTCCTTACTTATTTTTATACCATGACTCATGGCAAAATGGACTTGAGATACTAAATGGAAGGTACGATTAGGGAGTTCTGTTTTCAGTAACTTAAAAATAAGTCAATACCTAATAAATAAGCATTCCTCTGCAATTTAGAAAGTATAAAAAAGCATACATGAATGCCCTGCATGAGCACTCTCCAGCTGTGTTTATCTTGGCATCTAAACACTCAGTTGTTCTGCTATATTTTTTCTTTCAACAAAGAAGGATCATATTGCAGCTAACCCTGCATTATCGGCTTTGTTCACTTAGCGATTATGCCAGAGACATGTGCCTTTAATGTTTTTTTTTTTTTGATACTGAGAATCGAACTCATGACCTTACACTTGCCAGGCAGGCGCTTAAGCTGCTGAGCTAAATCCCTAGCCCCTAAACTTTTTTTTTTTTAAATTTAATAGTCCATCTTTAACTTTTTCTTGACATTGGCTTTCCACCCATCATTTCTTTAACTGCTATATCAACTATGTGGTTTTAAGTCACACATAGTAACCACACATAATTAAACTAAGGGCCAAATTACACCTTCTGCAGCCTGTGTGACAATAGGACTCTATGTGAATAAATATGTCTTCTGCCAAAGCAAACAGGTGTGTCCAGAAGGCCCGTGATCTCTAGCGGCAACCTGCAAAATGGCCCAAGCTACAGCTTTGGCTGCTCACAGAAAGGCATTATGTAAGCCACTGGATGGCATGAATTTCCAATCATTTTTCATTTAGGAAGACACACATGAGAAGGATATAATCGAATTCTCAGTTTCTCATTGGGCTTGGGAGAGGGTCTAGGATGCATTAACTGAACTAAAGAACTAACCATAGCTATAATTCCTGCAGCTAGTTAACATGATCCATGTGAAATAATGCCCAAGAATCCTTCCTCTCTCCACACCCACCAGCTACAATGTAATTCAGGTTGCTAGTGAATTTGCACTCAAGCACCAAATAGATTCCTTCTGGAACCAGTGTTACTCTGCATCTCCCTCATCACAGGCCTCTTCTTGGGAATCCATGGGCTCCAAAGGAGGACTACTTCCTGAATTAACTGTCAGGTAAAACTACAACCTGCTGATAATCATAATCACAGCTAACAGCTATTATGTACTTACCTTGTTCTAGGCCCAGTGTCAAGTACTTCACATGCACTGGGCTCACTTACTCAGGTTAACTATTCTCGGGGGCAACTATTATTAACGTTAGATTTTACAGATGAGAACAGGGAGGCTCAGGAAAGGAAAGCAATGTTCTCTAGACCATGGAGGTAGTGGGTGATAGAGATGGCCAATAAAACAAGTCAGTCTGGCTGTAGACCTTTTGTTTTTAACCATCCAAATCCTGACAGGGAGTCGCAGAGACAGTCAGATAATGACAGACCAGCAATCTCTCTGCTCCCACCTTGCTAAATTTCTCTAACTTCAGTTAGTATGGACACCACCATATGCTTTTAAATATACAGATGACCAAGTCCCAGTCAAAATCTCCTAACTCAGAATAAGGTCCCTGCAATCTAACGTAGACTCCAATAGAAAAATCACTGTTCCAAGAAGCTCATTTCAGTATTTTGGTATAAATATTAAAAACATGAGATAAAGCAAATTATAAATGTCACTTTGTGACCTCTTAGAAGAAGTTTAAAAGGTATAAGTCCTCATTGCTAGTTCCTTCTAATTCTTCCGGCTCTACTTTCTACAGCTGACTTGGAGAAGTGCAGCGTGGATGTCAGGACTTCTCACTCAAATGCTCTAGTCCAGCTTCTGTTGGATACATCTGTGTGGAAACTTGGAGATTAAACAGTAATCTCCTCTGCTGCCATCCATCTGCCAGTGCAACTGAAAAACTTTGCTCTAATCTTGTTTGGAGGTGATCACGCAGGAAAGTGAGTGCCTTGGCCCAAGATTCTAAAGCCACCACTGAAAACCCTTCGCAGAGTCAGAGATCTAGTCAGAGTCGCTAGATCAGGAGGGAAGGCTGTCCTGTGGTTCCATCCTGCTAGTCTGCATATTAAGGAGCCCATTCATTGTGGCTCAGCTGCCCCCATGGTGGCTCTGGAAGCTGAGACAGATGGCTTTTACTGCTTCTGTAACTCATTCTATCAAGGTTTTCACTTCTGTAGCTCAAGAACAGACAGAGACCTCATGGAGATAATATGCAGAGAGAAGAGGCCATATGGGCAAATTCCTTTTCTGCCATTTGCTAATTGTCTGGCTACTTAACTGCTCTGGCCTCAGTTTATTTGTCTGTAAAATGTGGATCAGAACTTGCCTCTCAAGACTAACTATGGGGATAAGATGAGGTCATGATAGGTTTAACAGCCCTCTAGGCATATGACAATTTTACAAAATTGTTACTGAATGAGCCTTGAATCTTGTTTGGCTCTTCATCAGTTGCATCCATTTGTCCT